>NC_084799.1:87455687-87771142 GCF_963169125.1 Humulus lupulus
AGAGGGATCCTTTGGATTGATTCTATTTGTGCTAGGTTAGCCCCGATCCCCCTCTGAGTTACTGGGTATCCAAGGAAATTGCCTGCAGTTACACCAAATGAGCATTTAGTTGGATTCAATTTCATGTTATACTTTCTAAGAACATTAAATGACTATTTTAAATAACTGATGTGGTCCTCTGCAATGAGGGATTTGAGGAGCCTATCATTGATGTAGACTTCCATAGTCTTCCCCAGCAAGTCAGCAAGCATCTTGTTCACCAATCGTTGGTAAGTCGCCCCTGCGTTCTTCAATCCGAAAAACATAACTTTGTAGCAGAATATGCCCAAGTTGGTCATGAAGGTTGTTTTCTCTTAGTCGTCTAGGTGCATCAAGATCTGGTTGTATCTGAGTATGCGTATGTTGACGGTGACAACTCGTCAACGATATTAGGTTGAAAAAATCAAAGATATATCTAAGAAAATGATGAGCTTAGAAGGAACTTAAAGTAAACTTGAAGTATAAAAGCTCTGAACAACAATGGAGAAATGATACTCGTATATTACTCCATAGCCTTATTACCCCGTCAATTTTCCAACCCCTTTGCTAAAGGGGTGAATATCTATTTATAGTGGATCTCTAATGGCTCCTGATACATTGTGGTCTCAGGGGACAAGATTGTACATAGGTACATTCTCAGGGTAGTGGCACAGGTCGTAGTGGAGCAGAAGGTTGTGGTGTTGACCCTGGTACATGATGAGGTATGCAGGTAGTGCCTCCACTTTTTGTACAAATTTGTACAACCACTACTTGTCTGATACAAATGTTAGAGTCACGCCTTTGTCCTCCTCATGGTCGTACATATCATACACGTACACGTACCTTGTACCTAATGGTTGTTCTCACATTTCCATGACATGTATTTGCTCCAAGCTCTTCCATATTCTGCTAAGTGTAGGAAAGCTTGTGAGTTATCATGAATGATATACTCAATCATCCCCATCACTCTTGGCTTGACACCAAATAATTGTTAGGTCTCTCGTAGTGTTCCTCGTATGCCCATTCATGAGGTCTCAGACTTTACATATAGTGAGAAGCCACGGTGAGGGTGTGCCTCGCTGGTGGCACTTGCTTAATGAAGGGAAGCAAGGCCTCTTCAGCGAAGCACGGGGTGCATGTGATGGGATAAGGTGCCTCGTGCGAGTCCTCAGGCTGGTGAGACACAAGGTCTCGCGTGGATTCTCGGGCACAAGATAGGTGTCCTCTAACAGGCATGGCATCGCATCTTCAGGTGTGTATCTTGGCACATACGCGTATTGGGCCTTGCTATGCGAGGCCCTTATTCCTTTCAGGTGCATAGCATATGGCTGCGAAGGTATGTTGTTGCGTCTGGGCATGTTGGGCCTCACATAGTGATAACTCTACAAAATAGAGTTATTTTACCATATTTTATATGCTAATTGTTGCTTAGTTCTTAAGTTTTTAATTGATTTGTTAAGTTTTTAAGTAATTTTGAATTTAGAGGATTTATTTTGATTTTATATATTTTTGTGTGTTTTTATAGTTATTTTCTTGTAAAATATTGTAGTTAATTATTTGAACTATTGTTGTTTAGTTTGAGGTAAAACAATTATTGTATTATTGAACTTAAATGTTAAATATAAATTAAGTTATAATTAATATTTTCAAAGAATTAACTTGATTTATTTTATAGTTGAAAATATTTTATTATGATTTATTTTATGTTTATTTTGTAGGGAATTTATTGCATTTTTGTGCTTGAAAATAAAGAAGAGAAGAAAAAAAAAGTGGTATTTTTGAAAGGAAGCCTCCTGCCAGCCCTTCTCCCTGCCACCTTCAGCCCAGGCCCACGACTCTTCCCAGCCATACGCCTCCTGGGCCGCCTGCCCCAACCAGCCCACTCGCATCCCCAGCTGCCCGCCAGAAGCCAATCTCCTTGCGCCAGCAACCCCCAGGCCCACTCGGCCCAGCTCCCTGCAACAGCTACCTGCCACAGCCCCCTCTTGAGCACATCAAATGCACCTTGTCCCCATGTCCCTAAAATGCCATTTTTACCCAATTTTTCTACAACATTTTACCCAAAATCATCATCACTCCTAAAATTTACCCCTACTTTCCATATTATTATTAATTTAATTAATCTAATTAATTTAATTAATTTAAATTGATTATTGTAATAATCTTATTTTATCTATAAATATGGAATTTCAAGACAATTTTTGGTGTGCTTAATTTTTTTGGGTAACCATCATCTTTTCTACCATTTTCTCTCTACCATTCTCTCTTCCATTTTGGTGTTTTTCAAGAGCATTTTCAAGTATGTATTTTATTTATTTTGTAATTTCTATTCTAGTTATGTGCTTCTAATCTTTTTCATAAGATTATTAAGATCATGATGAAGCAACTTGTAACTAGATAATATTTATGTTGTATGTTGATTTTCCGTGTAATGCAACAAAGTTTATGGATTTTTCTTCTTCATATATGTCTTTCATCTTTAATATCTCATATTTTGGATTGTTAGATAATATTGCACTTTGTTCTTCATTTTGCAAAACATAATATTCTTTGTGTAAGATGTGTCATTAAATTGTACACATCAAATGCTTAGAACAAAAATATTATGTTTTGCCTTATAAATAATGTTATTTGATTTTTTGTTGTCTCATTAGGTTGATTTACATTAAATACTTTGAAATTATACTTTTTTGAAGAATGAAAAAAAATCCTCTCTTTTTAGAAATAGTTTGTGCTTAAAATTATAATTCTATTTGGAAAATGATAGTTTGACTTATTTTAACTATCACTAAAACTTGGGAATCAATATACTAATAAGTATTATTAAACTTACATTTTATGGATTCTAGTATCTTAATAATCTTTCCTTTTAACACTTATTTTTAAATCATTATTGGTTTATTTTCATTCTCTTAAATAGCTTTTTTTTAAATATTTTATTTTATGTTCATGACATTAAATCTCATCAATATTTGGAGCTAGGTTAGAATTTATTAATTTTGGTTTAAAATAGTTTTCTTTTTTATTTTAGACAACTCCTTTGGGTTCAATGTCATGCTTACACAAACACTATACTTCATATACGATTCGTGCGCTTGCAAGTTATAAATTTTTAAAACATACCTGTAGCGACCCAAATTTGCTAATTAGGCTTAGGGCCTTGATTAGCGTGCCTGGAGGGCAATAAGTGGTTTATTATTATTATATGTGAATTTTCATGAGTATGTGATTAGAGATGCATGTTTAGGTGAATTAAATATGCATGTGGGCCCCATCTGGTTAATAGGGGCATGATTGTAATTTTAGCTCGCGGAGAGCATAAACGTGATAAATGTGAGTAATTGTGATATATTTGTGATATATCTGTGTTGCACGATCCAAGACAGTCCTAGGGAGTGGTGAGCTAGAAAGTCACAACGAGGTCGAATACCTGACTCGGGGTGGGCCGAGGGGTATTTCGGGTATAAGATATTTTATTGGGTTATCGGGTTATGGAATTAAATCTTTGGAGATATATTCGATGATAGAGTGTTCAGGAGGGAATATTGGGGAAATTTGTCATTTTGGCCTCGAGGACTTAACGGGATATGGTGAATGACTAAATTGCCCTTAGGATTGCTTAAGGATAGATGTTAAGCTTAAGGGGAAGCTTGGTCATTTGGCAGGGGTATTATTTGATTTAGATGACTTAAGAATCTGCTGGAACTAAGTAAAGGAAACAACTTCTAGTTTCTCATCTCTTGGTCGGTTTAGCACTTCTCTCTTTGGTGCATGATTTTGAGAGACTCTAACCAAGAATCTAAGGCTTGGAGCTCGGAAGGGGTGAGCTTTGGAAGTTGGAGAGCAAGTGAGGCCTTGAATTCTTCAATTGAGGTAAGGAGCCTAACTCTAAAATCCCTTGAGTTTCAATTGAATTATAGCTAGAACTGTAAGTTGCATGTGAACCAGAATTTTGAGTTAAGTTTGGTTATGACTGAGTTTATATGACTGCTTTGGACTTGTTGTGGAGTTTAGATGGTGTGGTAAGGAAGCTCAAGCTTAATTTTGGGTTTAGGTGTTGAGTTGGGATGACTTTAGAAGGATTGGCTCGAAGGGAATGAAGGGAAAAATGGAGATTTTCTGGGTTTGGAGGTGAGGGCCGCGGCCCTAGGAGGGGCATGTCACGGCCCGTGTGCACGCGAGGCCTGGAGAGGCCACTGAACTTGGGGTGCGCCGCGATGCTTGGCCAAGCATGTCGCGGCCCGTGTGTTTTTCCAGGGAGGTGTTTGGCCTCTGTTTTGAGGCAAGCCGCGGCCCTAGTTCAAATGCAGGGTGTCTTGTGGGATTTGACTTGGGAACTAATTTTTAAGGCTCGAGATGGATTATATCACCCGGATTGATAGAATTCAAGGTCCCCGAGACTAGAATTATGACCCAAAGCTATTTAATAGATTAGAACTTGATGGGTGGATATCGTTAATGCGTTGTGACTAGGGTTTCGGCGAGGCTCGGACTAGGGGACTGTGCTCGGGACATCGATGCTTGGAAAGCTCGGGACACAGGTAAGAAAACTACTGTTCCCATAGAGCTTGTGTTGCAGGGCACGACCCTATATGATTGTGTTGCAGGACTTGACCCTATCTGACTGTGTTGCAGGGCTCGACCCTATCTGACTGTGTTGTAGGGTGTAGCCCTTTAATTGAGTTTATATGTGTTTAAGTATCTATTTAGTTATATTATGTGTACATATAAATGAATGAACAGCAAGAGCTGGGAACAACGACGGCCGGGAACGACGAGGGCCGGGAACGACGAAGGCCGAGAACGACAAGGAGCCGGGAACAGCGTTTAGCACGCAGAGTGCGAGTTGCCAAGGCAAGATCCTAAAGGATACCTGTGATATCCTTACGATGTGGACTGCGAACCCAGGTCTGGTAAAGTGCCTGGGAGAGCATGACCGTATGCGTTTAGCCTAGTGGTGGCTTGTTTATATGTTATGTGTTTAATATACATATGTTATCTGATTGTGAGGGTTTTCTTGCTGGGCTTCGGCTCACGGTGCTCTATGGTGCAGGTAAGGGCAAGGGAAAAGTCGATCAACCTTGAGTATGGAGAGTCTGATGAGCGGCGCGTACATGTCTAGTCTGTCTGGCTGCCACGGCCAGGGATATTTTTGGGAGATGCTTGTACCAAATTCTATTTTTTCGTTTAGCCGACTCTGATTATACTTTTGAGTTGTAAATATTTCTAAACAGAATTTTGGGATCCCAAATGTTAAATGCTTTATGATTTTCAGTAAATGGTTTATTTTCAAAGTTTATGACTCAGATTATAGTTTAATTACACTTTTGTCTTAAAACCTTGATTAGCGAGTTAATTGCACGATATAAACTCACTTAGTAACGGCTCTAAGGTAGTAGGGCATTATAATACCCGTTTTGGGTCCATCACATAGCGAGGCCCTTGTGGAAGTGTATACTCATTAGGGCGCAGGTGTCCACGTTAGCCAACACTCATTAGGGTGAGGCGCCTTGCGTAGTGAGGCTTTCACATAGCGAGGCCCTTGTCGATAGACATTCTGGCGCGAATGGATGGCGAGAGGCGACATCTTGTGTGAAGCCTCGAGTGTAGGGCAAGGTGCCTCGCATAGCGAGTTCAGCCTCGCGAGTCATGCGAGTTTGGCTTAGTCTCATGTAGTCCCTTCAGTGCAAGACAAGGGGCCTTGCATAGCAAGGCCTTTGTGCGAGATGCTCATGGGTCGTGGCTTCGCGTACGGGACACTTGGGGATAGAGGCTAGTTAGGCGTATGAGACACTTGGGCATATAAGGCCTCGCTATGTGAGGGCCTCTTCTCTAAGCGTGAACCTTATGCCTAAGGCGAGTTGGGCTTCGCTATCGAGGTTCTCACCCATAAGGCCTTGCGCACTTGGCTATTTTGAGGGTGGAATTTTGGACAAGAGTTGTGGTCTTTACTGGGCGTGGAATTTTGTTGTCCACATCGTCCATGAAGCTAAAGAGTACATGACTGGTTGTGGCGTCTACCAACATGTCTATGTGTGGTAATGGGAACGAATCCTTAGGACATGCCTTGTTGAGGTCTGTGAAGTCGATGCAGACTCACCATTTTCTATTCTTTTTCTTCACAATGATCATGTTGGCCAGCCAGTTGGGGTAATTCACCTCCCTCACAAACTCGTTATCAATGAGATTTTGGACTTCTTCATTGATGGCTTTTGTAATGCCCCAAGTTTCCTAATAAGGTTTAGGACCTTGATTAGGAGGCCGGGAGGGCCATACTTGCTTAATTATGTTATTAATTGATAAAATGCATGTATATGTGGATTATATTATAATATGATGTGAAATGCATGCATGTGAGTCCATATTTCTAATTACAGGGGTGTGATGGTAATTTGGCCTGTTGAGGGTAAACTGTTTATTTGTACACATGTTGGTGATATATTTTGAGACCACATTATGATGTGGGTTTGTTCGAGCCATTCGGCATGAGATGATCATGGCATGTTAAATATAGGTTTGGTCATAACAAGCTTAAGCTCGGGGCTCGGGGTGAGTCTCGGGGTGTTTTTATGATTAGAGTGTTACCGGGCATTAAAGGGTAACAGGGTGTGAATTATTGGTGTTTGGGAATATTGAGATTAGCGGGAATTGGGAAGCGTTAATTATGATTAACGGGATAAGTGGAAAGTACCAATTTTACCCTTGAAATGATTGTAGAAGCCTTAAGTGACCTAGGGGCATTTAGGTCATTTGGTTGGATTTATATGACCTTTAAGTTGGCTGTAGAAGCATATAGAACAAAATAGAGCAAAACAGGGTTTTCCTTCTCCATCCCGTACATCAATTTCTCTCATTTCTCCTTTGGAGTTTTTAAGCTCAAAGTGAGGTTTCAAGCTGGGAAATCAAGGGGCTGGGTTTGTAGACTTGGTTCAGCCATTGAAGGAGGTCTAAGCTCGGATTTGAGGTGAGTTTTAGCCATTGGTTTCTGGTCATACTCTGTTTTAGCTTTGAGTTTTCAGCTTGTAATTCTTTGGTGGATAGTTGGAATTAAGGGGAGTTAGGTTGATGTTTTACTTGGGTTTTGATGAGGGTGAGTTGTAGATGAAGTTTAGGGGTTGAATTGAGTGTTAGGTTGGTGTTTTGGATTGGTTTGAAGGGCTGGTTCCAAGGGAAAACGCAGGGGATGTCGGGCTGGTGCGTGTTGGTTTCTGGGCTGATATGTGTAATGAGCCGCAGCATGGCATAGGTGAGTCGCGGCCCATGGTGCTTGTCAGGGTGGGCAGCCTCTATTTGAGGGGCGCGCCGCGGCGCAGCTGTGGAGGGCCGCGGCCCTTAGTGGATTTTTGGCTTAGGGATTCAAGCCTTAGGCCTCGGGGTCGATCCTACTACCCGGTTTAGTAGTGTTTGATGTCTCAGAGGCTAGGTTTTGGTTTGGGAACCTTTTATGATTTATTTTATTGATGGAATCCCATAATTGGCTATGAACAGGTAACCGCCAAAGGACCAAAAGGTTGATCGTTCTCAAGGGTCGTTTCTTTTATTAATTCTTGCTCGGACCCAAGGTAAGAAAACTGCACCCCATGTGTGACATGCATGGCTATGATTGATGCATGTTGGATGTTTAAATGTAAACATTGATAGCATAATGAATGCTTGGCAATTTTTCCCATTTGCATATGATTAATATTGAGGCATGCTGGTTGGTTAAATGTGATGCACGAGAAACATGTGATTAGGGCATGCCATGAATGATGAATATGAGATTGGTCAGAGCTTGAGTCTCTATGTTTGTGCATGATCATTATTATGCTCGCAATTGTTAAGTAAGCATGTTGAATGCCTCATCTTTGGATGTGTGACATATGATACATATTGATACACATTGATAGCATTGCTTACTTGTGCATGGCACTGACTAATTAGTCAGATTTGGCAAAGGTGTTAGTATCAACTGTGAAGCTGTGACTCACTAATCAAGTTCGGCAGTGGTACTGGGCACTGGTCACATTGTGTTGACTCACTAGTCAGGACGGCCTTAGTGTGTTCAACGCAAGCCATGTCGACTAGACCTCATCGACCTTCTGCATTGAATGACTCAAAGAGCATTAATGCAGGACCGACCTCAAGTTCGATGAATATAAACAAGCGCTTATCTAGCCAAAGGCTAGTCATTTAGAGCCAGGGCTAGCGAGCCCCATGACTGTTAGGTCACATGGCTATGGGCACCGGCCCCAGTGACATGCTTGTCAGTCACTCATTTGATAAGAGCCATGGCAGGAAAGCCTAGGTAACGGTGTCGTTACACGGCTATGGGCACTGGGCCCCTAGTGACTTGCTTGTCGGTCACTCAGTATGGTTTAACAGGACCTCAAAGTGATATTCACTCATCTGATCAGAGCTATGATCTCTGTATGATCATTTTGATCATCATATGCATGGCTTTGGGCAATGAGGCCCTAGTGACTTGCTTGTTGGTCACTCAGTATGGTTTACCAGAACCTATTGAAGGCTAGAGGCTTACCCAACAACCACCCTTCCATTTAAATTAGTGACTCGCTTGTCGATCACTCAGCATGGTTTATCGGAACCTCAAGTGTTGCGACACTCATCTAATTAGGATTGACTTGATAGTCCTCCAATCAGAAGGCCAGGATATCTTATCCTGGATACCATAGCATTTGTTGGAATTCATTTGCATGCTGAATAGAGCTATGATTGCTAGGCATGCCAGATATGGTTTGATATCATGATATGACTGTTTATGAGCATATGAGTTTTCTTGCTGGGCTTCGGCTCACAGGTGCTTTGTGGTGCAGGTAAAGGCAAAAGGAAGCTGGACCATCCTTGAGTTGGAGAGCTTAGGTGATGACGTGTACATATGCAGCTGCTCGACCAATACTTGGGCGAGGTTTGAAAATGGAACTAGGGCTGAACCCTGTTTTGCCGCTTAGAACGGCCTGTTGTAAACACTTTCTTGTAATAGACTCTGAAATCATATTTTTGGGATCCCAATGTATACAGTAAACCGCTAATCATGCTTAGTTACTCGTTTGTGGCCAAATGACTCGATTAGCGAGTTTAGCACTGTAGCGGTCCTTGGAGTTGGGGTGTTACAGCTTTGTTCCTTTCAGGGGCGAATTCTCTTCTTTTCAGTTTCCTTGGTGGGTAGTCTGGGTCAACCTATAGTTTATGAACAATAATCTCAGGGTCAATTCCAGTCATGTCCAAATGGGACCAACCAAAACAATCATAATGGGTAGAAGGAAAATCAATGAGTTTAGTTCTGATGTCAGGGTCCAATCGTGATTCGATTTGGACTTTGTGGTCCGGGAAGTCTGGATGGATCTGAACTTCATCCAGCTCCTCCATGACTAGTTGGTATGGCTGGGAGTCAGTCAGTCTTTCCTGCTGTAGTTGCTATAATTGGGTAGGTTTGGCCTTCATGGTGGTCTGGTAGGACGCCCTTGAGTCCTTTTATTGTCCCCTGATTTCCTTTATTCCCCACTTGGTTGGGAACCTCAACACTTGGTGGTAGGTTGATGGTACAACTTCCATCTCATGTTTCCATGGTCGGCCTAATATGACGTTGTAGGCTTAGGGTGAGTCCACCACTAGGATCCTTGTACACAGGTTGACTCCTTCAGCATAGACAAGTAGCTCAATCTCTCCTACCGTGTTCTTTTGCTCTCCACTGAAACCGATGAGGACGGTAGTCTTCTTTGTGATCTTTGACTCATCTATCCCCATTCCCCTGAGAGCACTTAAAAATAAAATGTTAGCTGAACTTCCATGATCAATAAGTATACGTTTAGTAAGACAAATAGCAATGTAAAGTGCAATAACAAGAGCATCGTGATGTGGGTTGAGGAGTCTGGTTGACTCTGTTGTTGAGAAACTGATATTTTGGGTTGGTAGGTTGGTGGTATTCTTCTCTGTGCCGCTGGACTCCCCTTTGATCCAACTGGTCTGCTTGGTATGTATTTTGGTTGCTTAATGAGTAGCTCTGCTTACTTCAGAGCCACCAGTTATTACGTTCACTATCCGTTCATGAGTAGGTGGCTTTGGTGGGGTTACTTCTCTTTGGCCGGCTGACCTATCTGTCTCCTATTGAAATGTTCACTTGCCTTGGTCTGTGAGTAGGTTAGATAGGTGACCGTGCTTCAATAGGTTGGATACTTCGAGTCTCAAGGTTATGCACTCATCTGTCCGGTGACCATGGTCATTATGAAATTCACACCATTTTGTTTTGTCTCGCTGGTCAGCTGGAGTTCTCATTCTTTTAGGCCACTTTACTATGTCCCCGAGTCCTTTTAATATGCCAACGGCTGGTGAGATCGAAAGATTATATTCTAGTATCTTTGGTCCATCTCAGAGACGTGTCTCAAATGACCGGTTGTACTCCATTCTTCTATTATCTGATCTGCTAGGATATGGGTATGGCTCGGACCATCTGTCACTTTATCGTCAATCCACCATTGAGTCTCTTCGAGCGTCCTTCCTTGGGGAAGAGTGATAATAGTTGATTTCGTCCTCCTCCCACTTGATTTGTGCCCATGCCTAGGCAAGGACGTCTTCCATTGTCTTGCAAGGGTACTTGATAAGTTCTTTGTATAGGTCCGAGTCGTAGTGTAGTCCTTTGCGGAAGGCTGGGATGGCTCTGTCCTGATTGCAATTGGTTATAGACATATTCTCTTTATTTAAGTGACCTACATAATCTCGTAAAGGCTCACCCCGTCGTTGGACTATGACATACAAGTCTTCTACATATTTTTCGAGTTTTCTGCTACTGAAAAATTGCTCAACAAAAGTGGCAGTTAATTGTGCAAAGTAGAAATGAAATTATTAGGTAAATTAGTGTACCACTGGAGGGCTGGTCCAATCAAACAAGAACCAAACCCCTTACATATGCAAGCTTCCCTCATGTCACGAGGGACGGCCACCGTGAACATCCTTTGTCTATATTGGGCGATGTGATCATCAGGGTTTGACGTCCCATCGAACCTCTTCATGCGAGGGAAGCTGAACTTGTTAGGCATCTCGACCATTGCTATATCATCAATGAACGGGGAATCAACATAACAACTTGCTGCATTCTTCTTGATCGGAGTCGATATCCCGGGAATTCGCTAGATAAGTGCTTCCATTTCAGCTAATTTGCGAGCCAATCCAAAGTCCAGAGGTGGGATGGAATTGGCGATGGGTTGGTGTGCTAGCTCAATCATGGTTGGCTGACTTCATCCGAGTGTGACTGGTTGCTCTGGAGCGCTCTGTCCAGCTCTCAAGGTAGGTTGGTCGACAACCATGGCTTGCTGTTGTTCACTCTCAGAGGTCGGCTGACCAATTCCTGGTGCCTGCTGTTGTCCAGCAACAGAGGATGGCTGGCTGACTCCTTGAGCCTACTGTTGTCTTGGCACAGATGAATGTCCATGTTTAGTCATGGTTACCTGTTCGCCTGCATTAACATTAGAATTCTGTATGTTAGGCATGGTGGGTGGAGTTTGATAATTCCTTACCGAGGATGATGGAACTGTCTGACTCGGTTCATCATTGTTAGAGATAGGGGTGATGTCACCCAAAGGTTGCATCAGTCTAATTGGGCCTCGGAAGAGGGATGGCTGAACCTCAGTAGCTTGAGGGGACATGGCCTCCGTTAGCACGAGCAGGTCAGCATTCTCAGCTTTGAGCCTCCTCATTTTCTCACGTTCTTCATTCATCTGGGTGGTAAGGGCAGCGAGCTAGGCGGCCAGATCGGGTGTCTCAGTCACGTCTGACATGGTTCTCCAAATGAACTCTTGGATCTTTTGTCAATCGTCTGATTGCTAGGGCGCACGGTGGGCGCCAAATTGTAGAGGTGATTTCCTACAATTGATTAAATGGGCACCAGCAACCTGTCAAGAATAAAGAGAGAAACAAGAGTTCAATTGGGAGCACCAGTGGGGTGTCAGCCAAAGGGACTCCGACGCTCAAGTCAGTCAGATTGTTAGAGAGAAATAAGACAGAAGAGTAGATCAAACAATCAATAAAGATAAACGAAAAGTAAAAGAAACAATGATGAAGACAGAGCTTGAGGACAATGATTAGGCCGATAGAATGGTTCAGTTCGCTTAGTATGAGTGATCAGTTTCTGTATTCGATATCTCCTCTCCTTGAGGACTCATTCTCGTTTTTCTTATAGAGACTTCTTAAGTGATGTTCCTCTTGACTCGTTCCCATGTCTCGTCCTGGAATCTCGCAAGTCCCATAACGTCCCTCTTGACTCATTCCTCTTGACTTCTTCCTCCTTGACCCGTTTGGCTGACTAAGTATATTTAGGCCCGGGTGCGGGTTAAGTTATTTGTTTGGCCCATTATGTGAATGTGGGCTTATTTTTGTGGTTTGGTCCTGGTTAGCTTGTCTAACTACCTTGGCCTTAAGTGGTCTAGTAACACGGACTTCGTGTCACTTTGGGCCAGACTGACTAGTCTGTCTATATCAATGGGCTTAATATGATTGTAGAAACAGTGCTTAGTTTTTTACCATTACAATTATATAACTAATTCAAACATTAATTATAACATTCAAATATAATAAAATTGTACTTTTATATAAATCAATAAAGTCTCTTTACATGCTTTTAAGGCATTAATTATAACAAGAACATTATTAACATTATATCAATCTAATAACTCTATGTAAATAGTGTTATTTAGCTCTTTTTGTGCATTAAATTAGTTTTATTTAGTTTATTTTAGTGGCTTGTAATTAGTTTGTTTAAATATTAATTTTAATATTTTTAGATAAAATTTCATAATTTGTTAATTAATTTTATTTAGTTTCCCATTCATTAATTAATTTACCTAAACTTGTAGGAGCTTAAATGTAAAATTTGGAGTTAAAATGGGGTGTGAAGTAAAAATCATTTGAAATGGGAGAGACAAGCTACTTTGCACCTCACCAAAATGCTCATGCACCCTTTCCATTAGCCAATAGAATCTCGCCACTTTTCTTCCTTAAGTTTTATCTGGCATCCAGTTACATGACGCCATGTGTCTAGCTTTTTGTAAACATGTTCACATAGTTTCCTTTCCATTAATTAAATGAGAAAGAAAAAGTAAGTGTGAGCAGCTGGGTTTTGGTAGCCGACGCGGACAGAAGAAAGAAAAAGAAAGAGAAAATGAGAAAAAAGAAAAAGAAAATGAAATACAGCATGCTATTTCTGTGATAGTTTAGTTTTGGGTATTTTATATAGTAATTTTATTTTAGAAATTTGGCAGAAACCAAGAGGAAGAAGTAGATGTTTTGGAGGAGGAGCTTGGTGTCTTGTGACAAACTTGATAAGAATTTTTCTTTCTTCCTCTACTTTGAAATTTTATAATTTTTGCTTATTTTGTTATGAGTTAATTTTCTCTTTTACTAGTATTATTTTGTTGACTTGAAATTGTGATTTTTAGTGTTTTGTTGCAAGTGTGTTTTGGCAAATTGGTTTTGTTCAATCAAGTAGTTATAATTGTTGAATACTTGCTTATGTTTAGCCATCATTAGCAGGTAATTGAATTAGTGTTAATTCTAGAAATGTTAATATTAATTGACACAATCTTGATTGATGCAAATTCTTAATCACTTAGATTTGGATTTGTGATGTTATAGGAATATATTATCACCTTGTATGACTTAGAGTAATTGTGCCTAAATTGGTGATCTTGAAATTAATTAGGCATAGAAATATGTTAATTAATTAGAGAACAAAACCATAAACACTTTAAAAAAAGGATTATGACATATTTACATTCCTAGTAAACTCTGCCTAGTTTGCTGCAGCATTGTTACCAGAATTGCATTTTTAGGACAATTTAATAATTCTAGCTTATTTCTTCTCTTAGTTTTTTTTTTGTTAATTTATTTGCTCTTCACTAATTTAGTTTTATTCCCTTGTTTTATTTTTATTGAAACGAAAATGTGAGTAATTAGTTTTGTGAATTAAATTCAAATTTTCAATCCCTTGTTTGACGTCTGTGTACACTTGTTTGACGACTGTGTACACTTGCACACACTATTAATTTTGCAGCACAATCCAAGAATAAATACTATCTAACTTTCTTACCTCATGTCCAAGTACAAAACCCAATTAGCACGGGACCACTTGCTCAAAAGCATAAACATAGCAAGTACAATTTGGTCTCAATCACAATTTATACTCATACAAGCATATCACAAAAGTTTGCATGAACTTGTATAAGTGCCTATGACGAAACCTATAGGTTACAAGAATTTCACAAAACTCATAATACATGAAATACCACTTATCATGCTACCATTTATACGTAAAATCATTGATTAAATCACATAAGAATTTTAAGCAACCCCAACTTTGAAATTCTAGACTTGGCCTAAATGTACAAAAATGTGACACTTTGTTTTACAAAATTTATTTTTTGACCAAACTCATGTTTCACATTACTTAGAACTCATAACATGTTTGAAAAAAATTTCTTTTAAAATATCTTTAAGGACCTAAAATTTGGTGAAATGACTAATAATTCTCACATTTTATGGAACCCATTTCTAAGCATTTTTTTAAAAATAGTTTTTCTTAGTTTTTAAACTATAAAATTTTGCATGTATTTTATTGAAGAAAAATGCATTATTAAAATATAAAAATCGCCTTTTACTTATGATATTAAAATGTGACTTTTTTTTTACATAAAATATGCTCTTTTAGACCATAACCATTGATAATTTACCATAAAATATAAACCCCAAATCAGCAAGTAATATTTATTTAAAAATTCTCATGTTCATGTTAAATCATTAAACCTAACATGTTTCTATATTGTCATGCATTCCAAATAATACAATTATCATGCATCAAAGTCTTTGTTTATTTCAAAACCTAAAACCCAAAAAACAAAGGCCTTATTCGAATACCCTATCAAACATAAAGAAAAGCAACTAAATCATGCTTTTTTTTTTTACAATAGCAACTCATCATGCTTGTAAATAATTAAACAAAAGAAACAAGAGAACCCTAGGCATAAAACAATGTCATGGCTGAACCCTATACACCATTTCCATTCAAGAATTTCTATTTTTGTTTCCCACATAATTCATCATTACAATTATATCATACTTTTCTAATAATGCAATAAACAATATAACATCAACTTTCTCATGCTTCAATTTTACACCACACCCCCTAAACAAGAAACATGCTTATTAAAAATTAAAGAGAAGTAAAATGAATCAAATAATATGGCTAGGCCGAATATGCACCCAACAATACACTTTTGTTTCCCCAAAATTTAATTAAAACCTAATCACGCTTCTAATCAAAAGATCATCACCATACACATATTTATCAAAACCATATGATCAAACATATACATATTTTCTCAAAACATCACATACTAATCCATAACCATAAACAAAAATTAAATCAATATCAAATCAACAAAAGGGTAAGGAATCCCATTACCTCCATGGTAGTGTTCAAGAACAAAAAGCAAATCAATCATTAAGTACCTAAGGATTTCAAAATACACTGCCAAAAGAAAAGATGAACAAACTTCTTAGAATTGAGAAGAAGAAACCTAATCCTAGAGGAACAAAACCAAAACAAAAATCAAGAAAAGAGCACATACTTAGAGATTCTTGAAACCCCTTTCCTCTTCTCCTTCTTTCTCTCTCTTTTTTTTTTTTTGCTCTCCTTTCCCTCTTTCTCTCAATAATTGGAAAACCACCAAAATGGTTCTCCAAAGCTCACATGTCTTGTATTTATAATACTCTAGTGACCTAACCCTAAGAAAAACCAAGTGTGAAAAACTCAAATCTTATCCCACAAAATAAGATAAATCCCACTATTTCTTCTCCTTACACCTCACCTAAACTTGATCTACATGTAAACACAATTCAAAAGATAAGCCTTGTCATCTTATCCCAAAAGATGACAACTCATTTTTCGTTTCCCTTTTATCTTCTTAATTTAAAAGAAATAAAAAATAAAACAAATCCACACACAGGTACACATAATTTCGGCACACACACATTTAATAAAAAAAAATACAATATATTCTAATCACATAATTTTGTCACACTAAATAAGAAAGTAACACTAACAATAAAACAAATATTACACAATTATTCCAAATAAATTAATTTAAATCGTAATTCACACAAAACAAACAATTCAATTATTTTCTAATAATCAAACAACCAAAATAAAACATAACAAATAATAAAAAAATTGGATCACTACATTAACGGAATATACTATTAAAACTAATTAAAAATAGATATTTATTAATTATATTAATATAAACCCAAATATTATAAAATATCATTATTATAATAATATTTAATTCAAGACTACATATATAATAATTATATTAATATAAATTCAAATTCAAATGTTATAAAATTATTATTATAATAATATATAAAACAAGACTAGATATTTAATAATTATATTAATATAAATTGAAATTCAAATATTATAAAATATTATTATGATAATAATATATAACCATAATTTTTTACTAATTATATTAATATGAATTCAAATATTATAAGACTAGATATTTAATACTTATGTTAATATAAATTTAAATATTATAAAATATCGTTATAATAATAATATATAATATATAATACATAATCTTAATTTTTATTAAAAAAATTATCATTTATGTTTAAAAAAGGTATCATATTATATATATATATATATATATTTAAAAAAAATCATAAACATTATTTTGGTTTAATTTTTTATTTAATATTTATATGTCATTTTTTATATATAATAATGTTTATATTTTTTTAAAAATTTATGTGATAATGATACAAATGTAATTAATAAATTCTATAAAAGTGTGAAGATAGCGAAAAATATTAGTTTTGTCAGTTTTTTTGTTAACTTTAACGGAATATTTTAAATATCTAACAGAATATACTTTTAAAACTAGATATTTATTAATTATATTAATATAAATTCAAATGTTATAAAATATTATTATTATTATTATAATTATACATAATACAAGACAAAATATTTAATAATTATATTAATATAAATTCAAATGTTATAAAATTTTATTATTATTATAATATATAATCATAATTTTTTACAAACTATATTAATATGAATTCAAATATTATAAAATATTATTATATGTAATAAAAGATTAGATGTTTAATACTGATATAAATTTAAATATTATAAAATATCATTATAATAATATATAATACATAATCTTAATTTTTATTAAAAAAATTTCATTTATATTTAAAAAGGTTATCATATTATATATATTTTAAAAAACCATAAACAATGTTATGGTTTAATTTTTCTTTTAATATATTTATGCCATTATTTTATATATAATATTGTTTATTTATTTGACAATCATACAAATTTCATAAAAATAATTAATAAATTCTATAAATAAAACTAAGCAAACGTGCATTGCACGTTTCTTGTATCTAGTATAAATAGTAATGCACCATTTTTTTTTGTTAATTTCTTTTTATAATAATAACCTTTACTAAAATATATATTTTTAAATATTTAAATTTATTTATAAAATTTTAGAGTTAGTACATGACATTTCTAATAAAATTAAAATTCAACTTTTTTGAGGCCCCTCAAAAGTATGGACTTTTGCTCCCTCAAAAGTATCTTTTCGAGCCCTGTGTGAAGGAAACTTTTGAACTTCTCTTTCAGGAAACGCGCCCACCTGCCACACTCGAGTATGGACACGCGTCCGTGTGGGAATGGATACCAAGAGTACTCAAGTACTCTTCTTCTGCCCACCCTTCCTCTTCTACTTTTTGCTGCCAGTTTTTGAGGTTAAACGTGGTCCCTTGGATGATGAATTAATCTATTTTAAAGACCCAGATTCATTTAAGAACCACTGCTTGAGCCTATTCAAAGCTTCTTCTCCTTTTCTTCATCACTTTCATTTTTCAAAATCAAAACCAAAGCTCTCTTGCCCTCTTGCATGTCCTATTCGAAGAAAGATATATCAAAGATTTATCAATTCCCACACATTCTCCCTTTTACGAAGAATTTCGAAGGATCTCTTTGCACAAATATTACCAATCCTAGCTTCAGTTTCACCACCAAATTCCTCTATGTAAGTTCCTCTATCACTTCTCTGTTGGTAACGTTTATGATTTTTTTTCCTGTTTTTGATCTTATTCTTAATGATTTGTGGAAAAGAGGGTAATTTGGTTTATTTTTCTGAGGTATAAATGAATATTTTAAGGTACAAAATGGGTAAAAATTGCATCTTTTCTGGGTTATAGATTGGTTAGACGCGGTTATCGTGTAGAACAAGGAATTGGGTTTTAGAAATAGGGTTTAAGTGCATTTATCCCAACAATAACCCCTTTTTTGGGCAACTGCTCATTTTTCCTAGAAAATCAGAATTGCCAAAATTGGAAATTAAGAACCCACTTTTTGTGGATATAATCTTGATACTCCAAGCCTTTATTGGCTCAGTTACATCGAGATTATTGTCTCGTTATTTCGAGCCTTCGAGCTCGAATTTTCGAGATATTTTCCCAATTTATCCATGTTTTTATAAGGGTCCTCACCTTTTTCTTTATTGTTAGATGATGCAATCTCCCTAGAAGAATTGGTGGGGGTCGACCTTACCATGCCTTACCAACCTTCATCACCTCAAATTAAATTTCCATTCTCGTGCAACCAAAGACTGATGCGGGAGACAAAGAATGAACTGAAAGCAAGGGTCCTCACCTTTTCTTTATTGTTAGATGATGCCCATTTCCAACACCAAATAATTGAGGTTGAAGAATGAAAGAGAAGGAAATTGCGAGTAGTCGTTTATCTCGATCCTGATCCAAAAATTAGGCCCATTCCACTAGACCTTGATCTTAAAGTTTCCATTGACTTTCACCTTCACAAGCTCTCCTTCGAGATCACAAAGAGCTCATCAAGCAAAAACCTTCCATCAACCCCTATATCTTCCATTCCTACTAGAGGTGCACATTTGGACCCGAAAACCTGACAACCCACAGGACCCGCCCAACTCGCACCCAAGACACCCGAAAAAATGGTAAAATGTGCTAAGTCGGGTCGGGCTCAACCCGAGGGCTGCATTGGGTCGGGTTCGGGTGGTTAAACCAAAAAAATTTACACCCGAACTCGACTAAAAATTTTTAATTATTTTTTTTTCTTCCTCAGTTTTTTACTTTTAGATATGGGTTAAATAAAAAAAACCTAAAAAATAAAAAACAAAAAACTAAAAGCCCCTCTGACCCCTGAGAGAGACCTAGGGCTACTCGACCCCCCTTCCTTCGGTGGCTCAACCACTCTCCCTCATCGTCTGCGGCGGCGCTAGTCCACAACACCCAGACCAGACGCCGACTACCCCACCAAGACCAAGCCCACCCCCAGAAGTTATTCTCCATCTCTCGCTCTTTCCCTATCGGTCTGTCTCCTTCCTGGGTTTGGCGGCTAGCAGCTGCATCAATCGACATCCTCCCTAGGTTCGGCGGCTAGGCGGCGTCATTGGTGGCGACTGCAACCCAACCGACCGTCGTCCTCCTCCCTGCCAACTGCCAAGGTTAGTTATATATATATTTAAATTTAAATGTATATTTATTTATATTATATTTTGTGATATGAATATATAATATATATATATATGTGATGATTAATTTATTTTGATGCATATAATATAATGTTTGGTTTGCATTTGGTGAATTTGTATTTTTAATTTTGATATAGGATTTTGAGTTTTGATTAATATAAAGTTATAAACTTAAAATTGTAGTGAGATAAAATTGAAATTGCTACTTGGAATTTGATATTTAGAATTTTCAATTGCTTTGCTTGATTGTATATGTAAAATTAAAATTGTTATTAGTTTAATGTATATTTGATATTTGATATTTGGAATGTTGGATTGTTTTGCTTGATTGTATTTGTAATTTTGTATATGTGGTTTGGTGTTTAATGGATATTTGGAATGTTGGATTGTAGTTGTAGTGGATTGGACGGGAGTAGTGGTTTATGTATGCTCTATTGTTAATCATTATATTATATATGTCTTTGTACTATATAGATTATGGATATTGATCAAGATCAAGTAGATGAAACTCCACCACCACCTCCACCTACCAATGATGAAACTCCTTCAGATTAGGCACTGGGTAAACCTAAAAGAAGGGGTAAAAAAAGAGAGAAACCTCATTTGGCTCCAAAAAACAAAAGGGTCAAATATTTGGTTGCATTTAGATAAATTGCCCCCAGTTGATCCTAATGACAAAGAATAGATACCCAAGTGTATTTGTTGTTATTGTGGCAGTGAGTTCTTCTGTGATAGTAGAAAGCATAAGACTAGTCATCTGTGGAATCACTTTAGGAATGTTTTTGAGTTTAGTCCATATAAGGTTGATGAGAAAAAGCAAAAGGTTTTAAGTTTTGAGCTGGTGAAAGGAGGGAAGGAGGGGGAAACAACTTTAGTTCTGATGACTTACAACAAAGAGGCATGCAGACTTGCCTTATCAAAGTACATTGTGTTGGATGAGTTACCTTTTAGGCATGTTGAGGGGGAGGGTTTCCAAAAATTTGTTAGAACCATACAACCTAGGTTTGATATCCCTTCCAGGATGACTGTTGCTCGAGATGTGTTGAAATTGTATGCTGAGGAGAAAAAGAAATTAAAAAATATTTTAAAGCATGAAAGGGTCTCCATCACCACTGATACATGGACTTCTATTCAGAATTTGAACTATATGGTCATCACGACACATTGGGTTGACTATGATTTGCACTATCAGAAAAGAATCATAAATTTTTTCCAAGTGGTAGATCACAAGGGGGAGACTATTGGCAAAAAGTTTTAGAATTGTTTAGATAATTGGAGCATTTCAAAATTGTTTGCCATTACAATGGAAAATGCTTCTTCAAATGATGTTGCTATTCAGTTTTCGAAGAGACGGTTTAGAGAAAAGGAAAATGATCTCATTTTAGATGGGAAGTTTTTACATATGAGATGTTGTGCTCATATTGTAAACTTGATTGTCACTGAAGGATTAAAAGAGAAGCATGATTCGATTGCTAGCATTAGACATGCTATAAGATATGTTAGGTCTTCTCCCGCTAAGCTCAAAAGGTTTAAAGAAGTTGTCGAAGAAGAAAAAATTGAATGCAAATGACTTCTCTCTTTAGATGTCCAAACGAGGTGGAACTCTACATACCTCATGCTTAATTGTACATTAAGATTCCAAAAGGCATTTGAAATTTTACTGTCAGATGCAAATTTTGTGAAGTATTTTGAGGAGGATGACAAAGTTGGAAAGAAAAAGGAGGGGCCGCCTACTGAAACAGTCTGGGAGAATGCAACGGTCTTTGTGAAGTTTTTGGAGACTTTCTACAAGATTACATTAAGGTTTAGTGGATCAACCTATGTTACGGCAGACAAGTACTTTATTGAAATATGTAATATGTAGCGCACTTTGTATAGAATGGCAATTGAGGAGGATGGCCCGTTGTTAGCGAGTATGGAACAGAGCATGAAGGTGAAATATGACAAATACTAGGGAAAGAATGAGAAATGTAACAAGGACCTTATAATTGTCTTTGTTCTTGACTCAAGATACAAGCTCAAGTATCTCAACCATTGCTTCAAAGTTTTTTATGGTCCACTGACATGCGCTCAGATGGTTAATGAGGTAGAACAAACATTACAATCACTGTTTGATTTATATGGTGGTGGTGGGGGTTCTACATTACTTTAGCCATCTATGACCCAACCTCAACCTTAGCCTAGTGGATCTTCGTCTTCCTCATTCACTACTACTTCTAGTTTGAAGAAGTATGCTTTGTTTTATGATGAGTTTGTACAACAAAGGAAAGAGGAACATGGTGGTAAGACAAAGAATGAGGTTGATAGGTATCTAACTGAGGATGCTGAACCTATGATTGAGGGTGTCAACTTCGACATTTTGAAATGGTGGGCCAGATATGCATCCAAGTACAAGATCTTGTCAACCATTACTCGTGATGTGTTAGCCATACTAGTTACAACTATTGCTTCTGAGGCTGCCTTTTTGACTGGTGGTCGGATTTTAGATCCTTTTAGGAGCTCACTAAGTCCTAAAATGGTTGAATGTTTAATATGTCTCAAAAAGTGGTGGAGCAGTTCACAATAACCAATCATTGTTTGAGAGTATATGGATGAAAATGAAGTTCTAGAGACATCAGAGATTCTGAAGTCTGGTAAGTTGTTAAACAAACTTTTGTTTGGTATTTTAGTTGTAATTATTGTTTGAAATTAAATCATATATATGGAAATGTATAATATTGCAGAGATCACAGGTTATACTACAACTGCTACTACTAGTAGTGGTAGTGAAAATGTTTCCGTTTCGCCTTCTGGTTCTATTAATGCTCCATCTACAGCCTCATCTGCAGAACAAGGAACTAAATGAATGAAGATGAGAACCTCTGTTGGGTTTTATGCCCTTATAAAATCATGTCGGACATGTAACACGACTTTATATTATTTATAAAAGTAGTAGAAATCATTTTGTTTGACAACCGTGTTGCTTGCTTGTTTTATTATATGATTATTGAAATAATACAAACATTTATAAAATCCAAAAAATGTGGATAGTTACAATTATAATGACTAGGTCACAGTGGATTATAGTTGTAATTATATGTTCAAAAGAACAAGTCCTAAGATTAAGTCAGTGCATTGGATTTTCACTGATCTAGTAATCTACGATATGATCTACTTACGCATTCAAAGTGTGATGTCTTATCCAAGGCATTGACCAAGCAGATAAGATCGGATGTATTTGGTTACATCAAACTAGGACCGATATTGATTATTGATTGATAAATAAGTATTGTTGTTATCGAATCTAATCAATGTCACAACATTGACCATAGGTTAAGTCGATCTTAATTATGAGTGATAATATTATGCTAATTATATTATTTAAATCTTTTGACTTGTTCGTTACCAGCTTACCCTACGGTCTAGCCCATACTTACAACTTGAATATTTAGTAGTGTAATTGAGTGGGAGTATTATTCATAGATATGAAATGTATAACTTCTGTATGAGAAGTGAAAATATGATTTCTTTAATTGCTTTGTTCAAAAGGTTAAATGATTTAGATCTCATTTCTGTGATTAAGTTCACGGAAATATCATTTATAAGGAACTTGGTGGGAGTTAAGGATAAAATACTGATGAGGGGTAAAACGGTAATTTGCACCCATCTTGTTAGTAAGTCATCGATAGATGATTGACTGACTGTAATGGTTATAACAATGGATAACATATTTATGGTTTGGAAAATACGTTCTATGAATTCAAGAGTTCAATTCCGAGTCTATAGTGGAGTCACGAGGAGTTAATAAGGTAGTAAAATTATTCGTACATAAATTCACGGTAACTTATTGAAGCTTGACTTCATGGATTCATGTCCCCGCACCATCTTTGAGAACATAATCTAGAATGTCTAAATTAATTGATTTAATTATCAATTAGGATATAAAAAGTTGACTAAGTCAATTTTAGAAAATTTATAGAGATATGAGATTTAGAGAATAAAATAAAATTTTTGGGTAAATTTATTAATATTGCTAAATTGGTGTCAATATAAATAAATAATATTAAATCAAGCTTCAAATTATAATTAGTTAATTTGAATAAGGATTTAATTAATTAATTAAAAAATAAAATAAATAAAAGGTTTTGAATTTAGGCCCAATTGGGATTTAAATTCAAAACAAAGAGATTGGGTCCAAGTCCTTTGTGGGAGTCCAATGCTTTTATTTTTTGTTTATTATTTTTAATTAATTTAAATTTAAATAAAACCCATTAAGTTGCCTATATAAGGAATATGATATTCATATGGGAGTCTCAGTTTATTCATTGGGTAAGTGAAAACCTAGACAATCTAATCATTTCTTAGCCACTATCTTTTCTTCTCTTCTAGATCTCTATCTCATGTGTTGAGAACCAGCCCACACTAGTTCTAGGTTGATCAAAGGCTTGGTGAGGAAGACTGTGTTGCTGATCTAGTTCAATCTCT
The DNA here is from genome assembly GCF_963169125.1 of Humulus lupulus. Taxonomy (NCBI): domain Eukaryota; kingdom Viridiplantae; phylum Streptophyta; class Magnoliopsida; order Rosales; family Cannabaceae; genus Humulus; species Humulus lupulus. Next base: position 87,479,759 of record NC_084799.1, read on the forward strand.
TGATAATACTCTGCTACAGAAAGAAATCAAGGGTTAGAGAGATTGAAGGAAGGAGTTGTTCCATTTCTGCTGCGTAATGTAAGTTTTTACTTTACTCTGTATTTGTATCAATTTCATAGGAGCATGTTCTAGGAATTTGCATGTTTGTTTGATAATATGTAAATTGCATGAAAATAAATAAAGATCATGCAATATGTATTTCCTATAATTGGCCTCAGAGCCATAGATTGCTAGTTTATTTTCATGAATGAACATATATGAAATTGATTGATATGTTAGGGTGTCAATTGGATGGTACATGTTATTGGTGCATGTTTATGTTTTGTTATGTAAATTTAGTAATAATTTGGTTGTTTTTGGCTTGTTTTGGGATTGAAAAACTACATAGATTAAAAAAAAAAAATTGGACTGATTGTGCAGTATGCGTGCCAGGCACGCATGAAAAAGCCGTTATGACCTCGAGGCCATACAGCGTCCGTACGGATCCATACGGCGAACCCGCGCCAGCCCGCATCGGGCTTTTTTGCAATTTTTTTTTAATTTTAAATTGGATATTTGTGCAGTTAAGTTTAAAATATTTTGTGCAAATTTTTTTTTTTAATTTTAAATTGGATATTTTGTGCAGTTAAGTTAAGGAGATGTGTAGATAGTTCCTTTGGGGGGCCTCGGGGACTCGTAGTAAGCTGCACTTAGCTTCTTGGCAGCAGGTGTGTCTCCCCAAGGCTTTTGGAGGGCTTGGTCTTAAAGATGGTTCAAGATGGAATAGAGCTTTGCTGGCTAAATACGTCTGGGCAGTCACGACTAAACAGGATACGCTGTGGGTCAAATGGATTCAACATGTTTATCTGAAGGGGGCTGACTTTTGGAGCTATGGTTTGAAGCAGGACACTAGCTGGTATTGGCGAAAACTCTGCCATTTAAGGAACAAGTTCAGTAAAGGTGAGGTGATTGCAGCTGGGTTATCTGGAAAATTTAAGCCTGCTAAGCTGTATAACAGCTGTATAAATCAGCAACTGGTGGCCATAAAAGTGCTATTTGGAGTCGTTCAATTCTCCCTAAGCATAGGTTCGTGTTATGGATGGTGGTTAATTCTTTCCTGTTAACCAGAGATAACCTGGCTAAAGCTAACATTCTGATGTCTAGCTCTCTTTGTCCTGTCTGTGAAGATCATTTGGAGAGCCATCAGCACCTGTTCTTCGAGTGCTGCTTATCCAAGAATGTGCTGGCTTTTATCTTCTCCTGGATTGGGTTTCCTGCCTGGGCTACTAAGTTCTCGGATTGGACAGTTAGTCTTAGTGCTGGGAACAATAACAGTTTTAGTTTTAGTTTAACTTTGAATTTGATTCTTGCTGCAGTGGTTTATAGTATTTGGAGGAATAGGAATAGATGCATTTTTGATGGGTTTTCACTATCAGCTTATTGTATAGCCAAAGAGGTTATTACTTTAGTGAAATATAGATTGTATATTGTTCATAGCAGGAAAGATGTCCCTCCTTTCAAGCTCTTCTTAAAGAAGCTCCAATTGTATGTAATCTGAGGGTGGGTTCTTGACTGGTTTGTTTGGGTTCTGTTTGGGCAGTTGCCTTGTGTATTTTTGCTTGTTTGTTCAATGAAGTTTATTCCTTCTTGATCAAAAAAAAAAAAATGTTTAAAATATTTAAAATTGATTATTTTAGATATTTTAACTTTTTAAAATATTTTGAATTGGTTATCTAATAATCAAGATATTTTAAGATATTTTTTTTATTTTGTTATAAATAAAATATTAAAATTAGTTATGTGATTATTCAAGATATTTTTATTGTTTAAAATATTTATAATTGGTTATCAGATAATTCTAGATATTTTAGATATTTTAAATTTGGTTAAAATATATTTTGATATTTTAAAACTGGTTAAAATATTTAAAAATAAAATATCTTGTCATTCCTAACAACTTAATAGCCTAGTTTAAATTAATTATTTGAAATTGAATTTTTTTTGATAAATTTTATTTTAATTAATTTAATATTTTGCAACTTGTTTAATTAATTATATTAAATTTTGTCTGATGAATTCTATGTTAATTAATTATGGTATTTTGCAAAATAGTATATTGTTGTGGTATATTTGCATAATTTAATAATACATGCTTATAGAGTAATATGTTAGGCCCATCCAATTATTAAAATATCAAACATCATTATTAAGTTTTTTTTTTTGTGCATTTGGGCTTTAAATATAATTATAATGATGGCCCAATTTTTGTGTTTGAAAAATGTGGGAAAAACTCAAATAAAACTTTTATAAAATGTTAGGTTTTATTTGGGCTCAATTGAACATGTAAAAGTTAAATTCCTCTCTTATGGGTAGTTACACTTGTGAAGACCCATTTGATTTGCATTACTAGATTGGGCATAATCAATTGAATAACAATTAATAAAGCGAATGTTCAAATTCCTGTCTTTTTGGACTTTGTGTGGAAGTTAGGGAGCCTTAGTAGTGAGTCCGACATACTGAACCCAGCTCTCCTCCATGCATGCTCGAATTGTTAAGGCTCATTTACCTCAGTTGGACTTAATTGTATTAGGTTTTTTTTAGTTGGCCCTAATAATTGATTAGAACAAATTAATTCTAATTTTTGGATTAATTTTCAATGGTAATTTTAGAATTAATGGAAAATTATAAACTATGGTTTATTAATTATTTTATTAATTTGGGAAACCTAAGTTGGTTTATTAATTATTTTAATAATTTGGCAAACATAAGTTGATTTATTGATTATTTTAATAATTTGGCGAACCTAAGTTGGTTTATTCATTATTTTAACAATTTGGCAAACCTAAGTTGATATTTTTCAAAAAGAATAAAATGCTAAAATATTTAATAATGAGTTTTAAAAATTTGAATTCTATCTCCACCGTTGATTTAACAAGGGTAGAGTTCAGTGGAGCCTCATGACACTTTGATTTCGTCTCCCTACAAAAGGTGTTCACATGACTTCTTAACATGGTTAAATTTCTTAGGATAGATGGTTATAGATGCACCTTCTATAGACTCATCCCTACGATGACCATAGGAATTAAGTCTATAATAACTGAAACTGTGGGTCAAACTCATAAAGTAAGAAATATTTGTGACTCTCGCCTACTGGGACATATGAGTTTTCGTTACTTTGATCAGATGGATAGGTAGTTAATAAAAGTCTATGACGTTTTATTAATTGAGATGTTTCTCTATTTAACTAAGTGAATATTTGTGACTCTCGCCTAACATGACATATGGGTTAATGGATAGTTAAAGTACTTAAGAAATAGAAGATAAGTGTTTTAGTATTTTGCTTATCTCAAAACATTTTGTATGTTATGTTATTTCTAAAAATTTAATGAATAGATGTTTGTCAAGCAATGCATTGATTTCTACTTAGTTGATAATCGTAGCTCTAGGCTTCCCACACCATACTCTCTCTAATCTCTAAAGGTTACTCTATGGTGATAACCTCACGAAATGTTTGTCCAACATCAACATGGTGTTGATTATGGACAACATTGAGTTCGTGATAATCAAAGATATTCTTATTTTTCCTATGCAACGATCACCAAATCCTTCAAAGAGGATTGTTGATGGTGGTTCAAGCAAAGGAAAGAATGTTAGTTCTACTAAACAAGCTCAAGGGCAAGCTGCTTTAAGCTTCTTCTTTGAAGAGCAAATGAGGAAGAAATTCAAACAAAAAGAATAAGAAGTCCACTGGCAAGGCACCAAATGTTGCAAAGCATCTTGGAGCAATGCTTGATTATAATTACAATAAAGGGGAGTGTTTCCAATTGCAAGGAGACTGGGAATTGGAACAAGATTGCTCAGCACTTAAGGCATATGGAACCCAAGATAATGAAATTTTTCTTGGATGCATGTGATTTTAGAGGATGATATTTCGGTTTTGGATCACTGAATCAAGATCTACTAAACATGCATGTATTTTTTTACACCTTTTTAGCATTGGGAAAGCCATGAAGGATAAAAAGCCAAAGCTTGGAATCTATCAAGGGTTGTTCGTATCAAACAAGGCAAAATGATAAGCTTGAATGAATTTTAGAAATAAATATATTGTTTTAAGACAATTTTTATTTTATTTCGATTTTTAATGGAAATTTTAATTTATGTTTTTCTTATTACATCAACAACAATTTGTAGTTACTTCCACAAGTAATAAAATCCTATTTATTTAAATGGATGTGAATTGTGGGGTGGATGTATGAAAAACAGGCTATACCTATTGCAACTAAACGAACCCTATGTTCTAAATAATGAGTTATTTAAGATAGCTAATTCTAGGACCGTTAAATGACAAAGGTCAATAACGTTAGAAATGACATACCTTTGGCATCTTCGCTTTGGTCATATTTGCTATGATAGGATTTAAAGACTATCAAAGGCTAGACCTTTGAGGGAGCTCACTTAGGGTGACCGACCTGTTTGTGAATCTAGTCTCAAGGGCAGAATGACAAAGCGTCCATTCTCTGTAATAGGAGAAAAGGCCGAAGAACCACTAGGGCTAGTATGTTCAAATGTCTGGCGATAAATGAATGTTCAAGCGAGGGGTGGTTATGAGTATTTCGTCACCTTCATCGACGATTGCTCTAGAGACTCATGTAAGTACCTAAATCATAGGAATTCTGAGAATTTGTTAAGAAGTTCAAAGAATTCATTGCTATGGCTTTAAAACCAAATTAGGTAAAACGTTAAAGATCTTGCAATCTAATAGGGGTGGAGGATATTTGGATAATCAGAACCAAGATCATTTAATTGAACTTGGAGAATTGTCTAAAGTAGCTGCCCCAAGGACTCCGCAACAGAACGGTGTTGCTGAGAGGCATGAATTGGGTGTTTTTTAAAATATGTGTTCTATGATAAACTATTCAACTCTACCGAATTCTTACCCATATATTTTTTGGAGACATACTACCTAGATCGCATGTGATATTTTTTAAATGTTGTGTCGTCTCAAAGCTGTCTCCAAGACACCAGTAGAATTATGGAATGGTCGTGAACCTGGTTTATGTCATTATGGAATTTGGGAGTGTCATGTTTATATCATGAGGAAAAAGGTAGGAAAGCTAGAACAATGAACTGAGGTTTGCTTGTTTGTTGGATATTCTAAAGGTATTCAAGGTGGTCTGTTTTATAGTCCAGTAAACAAGAAAGTGTTTGGCTCAATAAATGCTACTTTTCAGGATAACGAGTACATAATGAATTTCAAGTCTCGTAGCAAAATAGTATTAAATAGAAAAACGATAAACTATTGTTCCATCCTCATCGACGCAAGTCAATGAAAACAAGGTAGATTTAGAAACCACTAATCCAAGTCAGAAAGTTACTGTGCCTCGTCATAGTGGGAGAGTTTCTCAAAATCTGGTACCTATGATATGGATAGTGAAACCCACAAGTTGGTTGGGGACACAAGTAACAATGATTTGTTGGCCTTTAAACATGCAATGGGTAAGTCTGAAAGGGATCTTTGACTTGAAGCCATGTACCAGGAAATAGAGTCTAAGTACTCTTAATTTGTCTGAGATCTTGTAGATGTGTCATTGGACTTTAGGCCAATGGGGTGCAAGTTGATCTACAAGAAGAAGAGGGGAGCGATGGAAAGGTTGAGACATTTAAGGCTCGACCTGTATCAGAGAGAGAAAGTTGACTTAGAGAAAAAAATCTCTCCGGTAGCCATGTTAAAATTCACTTAGTATACTTTTATCCATAGCCACAACTCTTGATTAAGAGATATGGAAAATGGACATCAAAGAAGCATTTTTAACGACTTTCTTGATGAGACCATTTACATGGATCAATCAGAAGGATTTAAAGTAGTTGGACAAGAAAGTCGGCAAGCTGAGTAGGTCAATCTATGGACTTAAACAAGCTTCGCGCTCCAGGAACTTAAGGTTAAATGGAAACATTAAGACCTGTGGTTTTGAACAAAATGTAGTTGGCCCTTGTATTTAACAACTTAGGGAAAAAGACATTGTGGTGTTCTTCATACTGTATGTATATGATATCTTACTCATTGGAAACAATGTCAACAAATTATCAGACATAAAGAACTGTCTGGAAATGAAATTTCAGATTTTGTTGTAGCAAGTCATGTTCTTGGTATTCAAATCATCAAGGATAGAAAGAACTGGATTTTGGCTCTAACTCAAGCGACCTACTTAGGTGAAGTGCTTGGTCGTTACTCTGTAACAAATTCCGAGAAAGGATGTTTAACATCTTGACATGAAATTTATTTTTCTAAGCAGCAGTCTCCACAGACTCCTCAAGAGAAATAAAAGATGTAACAAATTCCTTATGAAATTGCAATTAGAAGTCTAATGCATGCTATGTTGTGTGCTGTGACTAGAGATCTGCTATGTAGTGGGAGTGGTGAGAAAGTGCCAATTAAACCTTGGAAATGAACAATAGATGGAGGTCGGTATCTTTGATGGACTAGACACTATATGTTAGTCTTTTCAGGTGGATCTTTGAACCTATTAGGCTACACAGAGTAAGATTTTAGACTAATGTTGATGACAAGAAGTCTACTTCTGAAAAATGTGTTTACTCTTGGGGGTGGAGCTATGATTTAGAGAAGCGATAGGTTGTCTGCCATCTCAGTAGCTGTGATTTGGAGAAGCGTTAGGCTATCTACCATTTCACAATCCACCTTGGAGGCTGAGTACATAGTTGCGTCTATGGTGGCTAAGGAAATAGTCTGGCTGAAGAAGTTCTATACAGCTCTCGGTGTTATTCCATAAATGGATAAACCACTCATTTTGTCTAGTGAAAGTATTGAGGCAATAACAAATTCAAAAGAACCTTGAAGCCACAAAAGAGCAAAGCATATAGAGAGAAAGTATCACATATCGAGGATGTGTGGCGAAAGCGTGATGTGAAGTGATGAAGATAGCATTGGAAGTCAAATTTTCATATCCCTTTACAAAGATATCAGCAGAGAGCATAATTGTGAAGCATGTAGAGTGAATGATTTTGAGAAACATGTCCCATTTTTTTAAAAGGGCAAGTGGGATTTTGTTGGGTTTTATGCCGTTATAAAACCATGTCGGACATGTAACACGATTTTATATTGTCTATAAGAGTAGTAGAAATCATTTAGTTTAACAACCGTGTTGCTTGCTTGTTTTATTACATGATTATTGAAATAATACAAACATTTATAAAATGACATATGGATAGTTACAATTATGGTGACTAGATCATAGTGGATTATAGTTGTAATTATATGTTCAAAAGAATGAGTCCTAAGATTAAGTCAGTGCATTGGATTTTCATTGATCTGGTAATCTACGATATGATCTACTTACACATTCGGGGTGTGATATCTTATCCAAGGCATTGACCAAGTAGATAAGATCGGATGTATTTGGTTACATTGGACTAGGACCGATATTGATTACTGATTGATAAATAAGTATCGTTGTTAGCGAATCTAATCAATGTCACAACGTTGACCATAGGTTAAGTCGATCTTAATTCTGAGTGATAATATTCTGCTAATTATATTATTTAAATCTTTTGACTTATTCTTTACCAGCTTATCCTACGGTCTAGCCCATACTTACATCTTGGAGATTTAGTAGTGTAATTGAGTAGGAATATTATTCATAGATATGAAATGTATAACTTCTGTATGAGAAGTGAAAATATAATTTCCTTAATTGCTTTGTTCAAAAGGTTAAATGATTGAGATCTCATTTCTGTGATTAAGTTCACGGAAATATCATTTATAAGGAAATTAGTGGGAGTTAAGGATAAAATACTGATGAGGGGTAAGATAGTAATTTACACTCATCTTGTTAGTAAGTCATCGATAGAGCATTGACTGGCTGTAATAGATATAACAATGGATAACATATTTATGATTTGGAAAATACGTTCTATAAATTCAAGAGTTCAATTCCCAGTCTATAGTGGAGTCACGAGATATTAATAAGGTAGTGAAATTATTAGTAAATAAATTCACGATAACTTATTGGAGCTTGATTTCATGGATCCATGGTCCTCTCATCACCTTTGAGTAAATAATCTAGAATGTCTCAATTAATTGATTTAATTATCAATTAGGATTTTTAAAGTTGACTAGGTCAATTTCAGAAAATTTACAGAGATATGAGATTTAGAGAATAAAAGAGAATCTTTGGGTAAATTTATTAATATTGATAAATTAGTGTCAATATAAATAAAAAACATTAAATCAAGTTTCAAATTATAATTAGTAAATTTCAATAAAGATTTAATTAATTAATTAAAAATAAAATAAAAAGTTTTGAATTTAGGCTTAATTGAGATTTAAATTCAGATAAAAGAGATTGTGCCTAAGTCCATTTGTGGGAGCCCAAGACTTCTATTTTTTATTTAGTTATTTTTAATTAATTTAAATTTAAATAAAGCCCATTAAGTTGCCTATATAAGGAATATGATATCTAGGGTTTTCATAAGGGAGTCTCGGTTTATTCATTGGGTAAGTGAAAACCTAGACAATCTAATCCTTTCTTAGCCACCATCTCTTATTCTCTTCTAGATCTCTATCTCATGTGTTGAGAACCAACCCACACTAGTTCTAGGTTGATCAAAGGCTTGGTTAGGAGGACTGTGTTGTTGATCTAGTTCAATCTCTTGAGAATATTCTGCTACAGAAAGGAATCAAGAGTCAGAGAGATTGAAGGATAGAGTTGTTCCAGTTCCACTGCATAATGTAAGTTTTTACATTACTCTGTATTTGTATCAATTTCATAGGAGCATGTTCTAGGAATTTGCATGTTTGTTTGATAATATGTAAATTGCATAAAAATAAATAAAGATCCTTCAATATGTATTTCCTACAACCTCATCTTCAGACTTTGGTTATTTTGTGGACTTTTTAAGTTTTAGTAGTTTAGTAACTTTTGTTAAGGACTTTGAATTTGGACTATGTTATTGGTAATTTGGTATGGACTTTTAAATTTTAATTATGGACTTTTGAAATTATGACTTTTTGTTTTTTGTTAGAGTTAGAAGTTAAAACTTGGATGTTTCATTCATATTAGTTAGTTATCACTTATTAATTTGTGGAAATTGGTAAGAATTGTGAATTAAGTTTTTTCTAATTAGTAAGTATTTAGTAAGTTTTTTAATTCTTTATTTAATTAATGGTAAAATATTGATCAATTAAAAGTTCACAAAAATAAATAAACCAAATTGTAAAAAAAAAAAAAGTTAAAAGTCTAATTTTGCAAGGAAAAAAAATGACTATCACCTCACCCGAACCCGACCACATCCAACCCTATTTTGGTCGAGTTCGAATACACTTCTCCCACACCTGAACCCGACCTTTCCCCACCCGACCCGATCTAAACCCAACGGAATTCGATAGTAATTCGGGCGGGTTCAGTAATAATTTCTTCCACTCGAACTCAAAAAACCCGAACCCGACCAACCTACCTAATGTGCAGCCTAATTCCTACCACCAAAGGTGAATTTTTTGAGGCAAACCTCTATAAGAGCTTGATTACCTCCACAAGACAGATATTAGACATTTTGTCTTGCCATGACCTAAAATTGTCCGACGAGTTAATGTGTCGAGCTCTTGGACCTCTCGAGAGGAGTAGTCACTCTCCGGGTGATGACAACCCAGATAGGAACATCAAGCTCGCGACTTGGAGCCGCGAGCACATGTGAGCTGGGGCACTCCTGCCCTTGAAGGATTACTTTAGGGAGTTTACCGGTTAGATCAGTATTGCTCCCTTTTAACTTCAATCCAACTCTCATTGAGTTTTTGCGGCGCTGAGGTTGCTCTACCATGAGATGAAGTGGAAAGGGTCCTTGCCCGATGAGATTTTATATCTCTTTTGATTGAAAAGCAACCCCACATGGGCTAAAGTTGGGGATGTATTCTATTATCTCTCGAGCTGGCCTCATGAGAAACGATTATTCGAGAGCATCCCCAACCATCCTCCAAACTTCAAGACCCAGTTTTCTAGACGAATGGCCTCGAACCGTCCAAATTCTACTCATTCCAATGTCTAAGTAAGTCACTTCTCAATAGTTTTCGAAATTAAATTTTCTTTTCCTTGAGCTAGGATAGTTATACTTTTATGCTGTACAACCAATTTTGACTAACCAAAGCCAACTAAGGAGATGATAGACCATCGAAATGAGATCTTGAGGCTTCCTTATGGCCAGTGGCCCCTCCATTACCTCTTTCACGAGGAAAAGCTCTGCCTATGCGGTCTCCTTGGTGAAGGCGAATCTATGAATGACGCGGAGACTCGTAAGTATGCCCGATGGGAAGACGTTCCACTCCCCCGTCCTCTGGACGCTTCGAAGAAAAAGAGGAAGAAGGGTTCGAGCTCAGCTTAGGGCGAACCCTCAAGGTCAGGCAATGAGGCTCAGGACGAGGCATCCCAGAGCTTGACTGGAGGTAAAGTGGTACTAGATATGTCCAATTGGTCTCCCACCCTTTTAGAACAAGAGCCAAATGTTTTAGTCTCTTTTAATGACCCCCAGAACAACTTTATGACCTGGTCAGGGTAGATTCAAGATTCATAGAGACGATAGTTGGTTGGCTAAATCCCAAACTGTAGCGGACCAATTTTTTATTTATTTTAATTGATAATTGTTAAGTGTTAGAATTTTAATTTTATTATTTGAATTATTTGGTAGGAATTATGTGAATTAAGTTTTTAATTGTTTTATTTAGTTGCTTTATTTTTTAATTTGCTTGAGATTTAATTATATGCATTAAGGTGCATGATTAGTAGAGTAGTCATAAACAATTGTGTGCAGGTACGTGCATGGTGTGCATGCATTAGTTTTCATGCATAGTATGATATTTTTCCTTTTTATTTTTTAGAAGAAAAAAATAATAACAAAAGAATATAAAAAGGCAAGGTCTTGTACCAATTTTGGAATGTTGGAAAATTGAAAACAAGAGAAAGGAAGAGAGTGGGAGTGGTGTGTGAATAGACCAAGGAAGAGGAAAATTTTCCTTAATTAGAATTTGATATTGTCTTCTATTCATCATAATTAAAAGGAAAATAAAAATACTAGTAGGTAATTTTATGTGCTTTTATTGGTTAATTGTAAGAGAGTAATTAAGTGAATAAATAGAAAATTTGAGGGGATAAAAGGGAAAGGACTCACGACAACCATAGGGAAAAAGAAAAGGAATGGGTTTCCTATTTTTTTTAATTCTTTGATAGGTCAATGGTTTTAATGCCTTGATTTAGGAGAGGGAAATTAGGAAATACCAAATGAGTAATTTGGGTAATTGGTTCTAGGTTTTTCTTTGGGCTAGGTCAAGTAGGGAAACAAGTGGGCTTCTTGGCTCACTTGTGTATTGGTTGTCATGTGCATAGAGAGAGAGAGAGAGAGAGAGAGAGAGCTCAATATAGATAAAGAAAGAGAGAGGGAAAGAAATAAAGAGAGGAATGAGAAGAATGAGGCCAGGGTTCGAAGATCATAAGGTATGCTTTGATTGTGTTCTTGTTTTGATTCTTTAAGGGTAGTCATCTTTCTCATTCTAAGCAATTCTTCTTTCTTTTTGGATGTATCCAAAATCCCTAGGTGCCAAGGTCGTCCTTTTGGCATTTGTGGTTTTAAGATAAAAACAAGAGGTAATGGAAATCTCTAACCTAATGTTGTTTTAATGATTATATATTTTCTTTGTTTATGATTTGGTTTTTGTTGGTTAAAACATGGTTGTGATACATGGAGATTCTAGTGCCTTTGTTACCTTTGATGTTGTTGAGTTTTAATTCTTGTTTAAATTGTAGGTTCATGGAAATCATGTTTGATGATGGTGGTTATCTTGCATAAAGAGTATTTTTTTTTTTTTTGTGAATGAATTTATGATTTTGTAAGTGATTTTGAGTTTGAAAGGATATATGTTAGAATCATATTATTAGTTTGTCATTGTTGTTTTTGATTTTAATGTTTGATTTATTGATAAATACAAACTTGGTGATGGAAATATGCTATGATTTATTTTGGATTTTGGAAACAATAAAGAGGTAGGGGCATGCTATAGGTTCGACCAAGTCCTGGTATAGACATAAGTCTTTTTTTCCATTTTGTTGTCTGTTTGCTCACTTTATAAGCATGATATATTGATGTGTTTTATTGTCTATGGGAAACATGATTTGGTTGTAAATTTTTGTATTAATATTGACAATATATTCGATCTAGGCTTAGTTTTAGAGTTATGAGTAGTGTTTGGATCCTTGATGTTTATTTTTATGTTTGGGTGATGAGAATTTTGCTAAATTGTGAAATGGAGTATATTTGAGCTTGCTGAATTTTGTTTTATATTATGGTATATTGCATTTAATTAGAAAGATAGCAAAAATATGTTTTTGAAAAAATCCATGCCTTAGAATTAATCTAATATAATGCTTGCTGAAATTTTTTGTTTCATGGAAAAATATCTCTTACAAAGTAAAAGATATAAACTATATGTTTAATTAATTTAGGCCTTAGATTTTATATATGAAAAATGCATATTTCCACACTTTTAAAAATGTAATTTCTCATTCTTATTAATGTAGATTTTATTTGTAAATAATTAATTAAGTAAAACTATTTTAAAATGGGACTAAGGAATTTCTTTAAGTAGATGGGTGTATAGTTTGGATTTTTCCAACTTATTTTAAAATTTATGACTTAGATGTAAAATGTGGTAACCTCAAGGTCTTAAATTGTTAAAAAGTTAAATTACTTATTTATTTTATTTTAGTAGCTTTGATAAAGAAAGTGAGTATATTTTTTTTAAAATTAATTAATTATTTTGTGAGAAATAAAAAAGTTGTCATATTTTATCTTTATTTAAAATAATAATTGAGATTATATTATTTTAAAATCAAATGCGACTTAAGGTGATTCTTAAGGGCTTAGAATGCAAGCTCACACTCTTTCGCCCATTTGAATTTCTTGCCCCCTCTCAAAAGATTAAAGAAGGGTAGGCATTTGTCGCTGGATTTTGAAATGAACCTATTTAAGATCGCCATTCGTCCAGTTAAACTCTGGACATTTTTATGCTTTCGAGGTGAAGGCATACCTATCAAGGCCTTGATCTTATCTGGGTTCACTTTGATGCCTCGAGCATTCACTATAAATCCTAGAAACTTTCCCGACGATACTCAAAATGAGCATTTTTGTAGGTTAAGTCTCATGTTAAATTTTTGAAGTATAGTGAAACACTCCGCGAGGTCGTCTACATGGTTATTATTGTGTTTATACTTTACAAGCATATTATCCACATACACTTCCATGTTATTTCCAATATGTTCAGTGAACATACGATTCACCAACCTCTAATACGTTGCTTCTGCATTTTTTAGCCGGAATGACATCACATTGTAGCAATATAGCCCCTTATTTGTCATAAAGCTCATGTGCTCTTGGTCAGGAGCATGCATTGCTATTTGGTTATATCCAGAGTAAGCATCCATGAATGACATGTTGTCCTGACCTGATGTTGCATCTATGAGCTAATCAATTCGAGGCAGCGGAAAGCAATCATTTAGGCATGCCTTACTTAGGTCTGAGTAATCAATGCAGGTTCATCATTTGGCTTCGGGATTAAGACCGGATTTGCAATCCAATCTGGATAAAAGACGTCTCTTATGAATCGATTTGCCTTTAATCTATCAACTTCTTATTTCAGGGCTTGCTTCCTTTCATCATCAAGGAGGCTTCTTTTTTGTTGTTTTGGGGGAAAGTTTTTGTCTATGTTTAGTACATGGATAATTATATCGGGATCAATCCCGATCATATCCGAATGGGACCATGCAAAAACATCTTGACTCTCCCTCAAGAACCGGATTAACTGCTATATCGCTTCCTTGGTGAGGTTCTTCCCTATTTTCACCATCTTAGTGAAGTCTTTTTCTTCGAGATGAATATCCTCAAGCTCCTCTATTGGGCCGAGATCAGTCATAAACTCTCTCATTCTTGGGTCGATCTCATCTTCGACCTCAAAAAATCTTTCTCTTATTTCCTCAAGCACAACTATTGTTTGAGCACTAGACTGACCTTTTCCCCTCGTGGATATGTTACAGCACTCTCGTGCTGCTAATTGATCTCCCTTCAATGTTCCCATTCCACTTGGAGTCAGGAATTTTAGTGCCAAGTGCCTTACTGACATCGCTATCCCCAGCCCAATTAGGGCTGGTCTCTCGAGCAAGACGTTGTGGGTTGATGGGGTGTCCACTACTATGAACTCGAACATTTTAGTGATCGAGACTGGATATTCTCCCAATGTCACTGGGAGCTCAATCGCCTCCATGCAGGAAATCCCTTCTCCAGAGAACTCGTAAAAGGTGGTTGCACATGCCTTTAAGTCTCGAACAGACATGGCCATTTTCTCCAAAGTCGCCTTATAAAGGATGTTCACCAAGCTCCCGTTATCTATTAGGACTCAGTGAACTCTCTTGTTGGTGAGCTGAAAGGTAATGACCAATGGGCCATTGTGGGGAGATTGGAGATGAGAGGCGTCTTCTTCTATGAAGGTAATATGTTGGGTTTCGACCCTTTGCTGTTTGGGTGCTTGAGCTTCTAGGACATACAAAGATCTGTCTCCAATTGTCAACTTCTGAACATATCTTTTTTGAGCATTTATGCTCATTCCAGCTATATGGGGTCGTCCATCGATGGTTATTACATCTTCTCCATTGATTGGGGGAGGTCGATTATCCTCCCTTGCACAGGGTGCGGCAACTTGAGGTTGTTGCACATGGTGGGATAGAGCTACCCTCTGGTTAGGCAGAGCTTGCACCTGATTCATGTTTTTGTTTCATACATATTCTTCGAGGTAGCCTCTCAAGATCAATCCTTTGATTTCATCTTTTAGCTGTTTGCATTCTTTAGTCATGTGACCGATGTTCCTGTGGAATCGACAATACTTATTTTGATCTCATTTGGCGCATTGGTTGCGCGTTGCCTCAGGGCGCTTGAATGGAACTTGATTCTCATTCGCCACGTATATATTTTCCCAAGTTTCTATGAGCTCGGTATATACAATGTAAATGGAGCTATATTTATCTCCGTTTTTCTTTTTGTTCCCGTCTGCCTCGGGGTTATTTCCTTCATTTTTCTTATGCTTGGAAGAATTTTCACCATGAGGTTGGGTCGTGGATGGTGCTGCCAAACTCGGGGGCTAAGTTAATGTTCGTCGTTGTAGTTATTGGGGTTAGAGGCCCTAACTGTAGTTTCGACCTAGCCTCTTCTACATTGATGAAACTCTGAGCTTGAAGGGTGAACTCTGTGATTGTTCGCACCGACTTTTGTTGTATGTCATCCTAGAGGGGGCTTCCTGGAAAGATTCTAGCTCGAACCGCCATTAGGTAGCTACTATTGTAAACATTGCGAGCTTGGGCTACCTCGATGTTGAATCTGGCTAGATACTTCTTTAGCGACTCTCTTGGCTGTTGTCGGATATTTGCCAAAGATGAAGCTTTGATGCTTTTTGCAGCCAAAACTACTTTTTGAACTCCTTTGACAATTGTTCCGATGACGAGATTGAATGTCTTCAGACTTTGTCAAACCAAATTTTTGGAGCTCCCATTAGTGTCGTTGGAAAGAGCATGCATCTAAGCTCGAGGCTAAAATACTAGCTCTCATCACCTTGTTGAATGTGCTTAAGTGGCTACCAGGATCGGTGTTCCCATCATATGGTGCCACGTGGGGTATCATAAACCTATAAGGGAAAGGTGTGCTCGAGATATGAGGAGCAAAAGGCTCGAGCTCCTTGTCTAAATCGTAGGCCTTTTCTTTGTCCTTTCCCTCTCGAAGGAGCCCGAACTGTTCATCGAGTTGATATATCCTTTCCTTGATCAGATCTTCCAGAGGCGGAGCCTATACTACTATGGGCTGGTTATTGTTCCAAGGAACTCCAGCTCCTTGTTGTAGTATTGGGTTATAATTATTCTCGTATACAGGTTGTAAGGGCTCCCTTTGAGCATTTAGATGTGTCCTCAAGTCTGGGTTTTGATGGTTTTATTGTCCCCGACTCTGGTTCAGGTGGTCTCGAAGATTGAGACCATTGTTAGGATACTTCTCATAGTACCTCAGTTCGGTGTTATAGACGCTCACCGACCTACTATAGTCTTGGCTGTCATCGAGAAAACTGACAGTCCTTTGCTGTTGTTGTTGGGCGTAGTTTCGAGATGGATTATCCACGTGCACTCTAATCTCAGTTGCCTATTGTTGACCACAATTTCGGCCAACGACGAGTAGATGCAAAAACGACAGTAAACCTTGAATAGAAAATAAATGACACAAGTAATTTTATAGTGGTTCAGCCACAATTTTTTGGTAATAGCCTAATCCACTTGGAGTTGTGATATATGTAGCCTACACTTAAGATCAGATGAACCTGAGTCAACTGAGTTTCTTAAGTGTAAGTGAAAAAATATAGAGTTTCTCTCTCAAGAATACAAGCTTTCTCTCTCAGAAAATGCCCTGAGAATGTCCTAAGTCACAGCCCCAAAGTTTAAAAATTAGAGAGTTTAAAAGATCAAATCCCCCCAATGATGCCATGAGCTCTTTATTTACAGGCTCATGGATCGTACATGAAAAATATCCCGTTTTGACGGGGTCTTTGGTTGTTTCAACCAACTTTAATTAATAAATAATAAACAAATTTAAATTACAACAATATAGCTATTACTTCGGGATATCTGAGAGATTCGCGCGGTAGTTATGAGCGATTCGGGTTGAAGTTATTACTCAGATTCTGTAAAGAAGTCACTGGGCAGTTAACTCCTGAGATTCTGACACATCCGATCATCTACACTCCTCAATCTGTCATAGCTGGTCGGATGAAACCCATTTCTAAGATGACTAGTCGGATGAACCCATTTTTGAGATGAGTGGTCGAATGAACCCATTTCTGAGATGACTGGTCGGATGAACTACGTGTTCGGTCGGGTGAGTCCCTCTCGAAGATGACTGGTAGGCCAATTCGTGTGTTTAGTCGGGTGAGACTTCTCCCTGACTAGACAAAAATATTTCCCGATGTAGCTGGTTGGATATATCACGTAACTGGTCGGACAAAACACTTCCTGAAGTAACTGGTCGGCCAAAACACATTACTGGTCGGATAACACTATTCTTTGATGTGACTGGTCAGGCACAACATCTTACTGAAGTGACTGGTTGGACAAAACAACTTCCTGGTCGGGTAGAAATCCTCACTAGTCGGTCAAAAGCCTTACCTGGTCGGGCAAATCACTTCCTGACCAGGTAAATTTATTTCCTGACCAGTAATATCACAACTCCATAGGTCAACTTCCAACCTTTTCCCTTCCCTTGGTCAACACATTTATTGACCATTAATATGCTGCTTGATGATCCGCTTGACGATCATGCACTTCCACTTATCACTTTTGATTGCCACGTCATCGAACTGAAATTTTGGGGATAACACCTATGACCTCAACATATAACTCCTAGACGAATGGGGTTGTCTGACTCGTCTATGCCCTTGGCCTTCCCTTATTGGGGCCTCGTGGTTACTCCTTTGCTCAGGTCGAGCCTGAGGGACCTATCTCGGCTTGCACTCCTTGCACTTCAGACAAGCCTCTGAGGTGCCCCTTCTCTAGCTCGAGGTCCACTTGAGGCCTGTGGCACATCTCGTACTGGTGATGGATACCTTATTGGAAAGGGTGAATGCCTTATTGGAGATGGTGGATGCCTTATTGAAGATGGCAGTGACCTTTCATTGCTCGGAGTTGGCCTCGCAGGCTCTGTGTTATTATTGCGAGCTGCTTGTGGGGGAGCTTTGTTACTCCCAGCATCAGTAGGAACCTCTCTGGTTTGGTTGGTATGTGCCGGGTTTCGAGACGAAACCATTGACTGGTTAACCCCAGCATTAACTGGCCCTTGCTTGATCTTGTCGGGCTCAATGCTCGACCATTCTAGCCGTCGTACTTCCTCGAGGTCGTCCCCTAGTCCTTCGTGGGGGTGCTTGGGCTTCAGCCGCCTGTCTTGCCATCTCCTCATTTAACCGAGTAGCCTCGGCTAATCTCTCCCACAGCCTTTGATTTTTCAACTCCACCATTGGAACATATATGTCAAGATTGTAATAATCCTAATTTTGTGGCCTGGAACTCTGATCAGGGTCTCGCAGTTGACCCTGATCCCGTGGTGTGGTTGACACGCTCCCTTCATTGGGAGTTTGGTTATTGACCAACTGTTTTCCAGGCCTTCAAGGATGCTCTTCAGTGCGAGGAGTGTTTTCCTCAGGAATTCCTAGGAGTGGTCGTCCTCTTCCCGATCCAGAGATGCTTACAGCAACCATTTTTATAAAACAGGACATTTGGAAGAATGCTTAATGCTCTCAATGAAAGCACCAAACTGTTGACGACGTTTTCTCCAGCTAAAAAGAAATAAGAGTGATTAAGCACTTATAAACAAAATAGGAAGAAAAGAAAGAACGAGAGATTTTTTACGTGGTTTAGTAGTTAAATCTACCTACATCCACGAGTCACTTTTATTCAATAAGTAATTTGTGTTTAAAGCTTTTTAAGCAATTTCACAGAGTTTTGAGTATAAAAATTTGTGCGTAGCCCATAAATGACTAAATCCAAGTTATTTATAGACCTGGTTTGCAGAATATTCTTCCCTTAATTTTAGGAAAGTTACAAGATATCTCATTTAAATTTGAAATACAAATGAATATATTAAAATACAATCAAATATATTAATTAAACCAAAATCTCTTAAAAATAGGGTTGTTTACATGGTTTCAACTAAGCCCACAATTATAGGGATTTTATAATCGTGTACACGCTGTTGCCTCAATGCGTTTTTGAGCCTGCAGGATGTTTTAGTAACATCGCCTTCTTATCTATCAGGCTTTTGAGGTTGTCCCTCGGAGGGAACCTTTGCCTTCGAGCTCACATCCTACACAGTATGCTCGGGTGCCAATGCGTGACAGTTAGGCGTGATTAACTATTTGCCTAAGTAATCATATTGTTTTCCCTTTGCATATTTGATCTCTACACTTGCAAACCTACATTTCGAAGTTGTTATTTAATTCTCGAAATTTGAGGTGTAACATTATTTAATTATTTACTATATCAAGAAAATTAAAGTTTAAAATTTTCTAATTTTAATAAATAGCTCACATACTTTTTTTTTTAATAAGAAATGTGCACAATTCAAATATAACATAAGAATTTATATGGGGTGCTTTTATACATAAATATATTTTTCTATTTATTGAATAAGGTATGTTTAATTTGGAATATAAATATAGCTCTATAAACAAAATTAATCTTTTTTATTTAGTATAAAGCCACGCCATTCTTGCTTTATATTAAAAATTAAATAGTGCCTACATGTTAGGCTTTTTATTACAAAGACTCCTTATATAAAAATAGCCGACAATAATCCTATTATTAAAATAAGAGTTTATATCTTTTTGGACTCTATTTTTTTCCCATTACCTATTTGGACCTTGTGTTTTGACAAATTACTTTTTGGATCCTATATTTTGTAAAATAGTTAAAATAGAACCCTAAACCCGATTTTGGTCAATGTTTTCTTAACTAAAATTACAAATAATTTACCAAATTAACAATTCAGAACAAAAATAAAATCATTCTGCTTAAAAACTGTGTTGTTATATTCAATTTTTTCTTCATCAAAATTGAGTTTAGGGTTCTATTTTACCCATTTTATAAAACATAGGATCCAAAAAATAATTTATGAAAACACATGGTCCAAACAGGAAATGAGACAAAACACAGATTCAAAAAAGTATAAACCCTCAAAATAATTTCCTAGTCCATAAATTCTAGTAAAGTTCTATAAAGTTAATTTTATATTGTGTTATTACAAAAGTAGTCCAATGTAAATTGTATTTATTTTCGTGTATAATAAAATAAATGGCAAATTTAATATTTGAAAAAAAAATCAGGAATATTGCCAAGTGTTACAATCATTTACTCAAACCTTTTTTATAAGAAAATTACCCAAAATCGTCAGGCCACTATTATGTTAAATGTTGATCGAGTCGACATGTGTCAACTTGTAATTGGTCAAACTCATAATTTTTTAAAATATTTTAAATTAAAAAAATAATCCAAAAAATATTTTTTAAATATTGAAATAATAGAAATTTATTTTAAAATAAAAAATAATTATAAAATATTTAATTTTATTCATAGAAAAAATAAAAATACAAGTAAATACATAAGAAAAAATAAAAAACCAAAATATAATACAAATCAACTACTAAAAAAAACCCTGAAAACTAAATTAAAATACAAATAAAATCAATTCATTTTTTGTTCTCACTATTCTTGTTTTAAGCTTTATAGTTGTAATGTGTACCTCCATTATTCTTTTTTTTTTTTCTATTGTATAAATTGATTTTTGCCACATTGTGTGTTTAATAAGTTCATTTTGAGCCATAAAAATGCAAGTCACATGATAGAGTCTAGTTACCCTATTTATAAGGATAATTTAAAAGTTCCTTTTTTTTTACTTAGAGCATTATCATTAATTTTCTATTCTATTCCTAAATTTTTTTTCTATTTTACATTACATCATATATATTATTTTTTTTTACATCATTTAAATATTATATTTTTTATTCGTAAAAAGAAAAAAAGTTAAAAGTGTAGAACAAAAGAGAAAGAGGAGACATGAGTAAGAAATTAATAAAAAAAAAAATTTGAAAAATCTTTTGTGTTTATTAAATGTGGAGATGCATTGTTGTTAATGTAAAAAAAAATAAAAAAATAAAAAAAGTAGTATACCTATATGGTGGAGTGGTTATTTAGGACTCATTCTCTATATTTTAAACATGTAGCTAACTTACGTTATTTGATGAGACTGCTCTTAGGATAGTCAATTTTTTTGCACGGGTTAGGAGCGTAGATTCCCTGTCTAACCCTAGATCATCAAGGCTCAACTCCCTAGCTCGGTTCCTCAAATAGAGCTCAAAAATTCAAAGAGAAAATGAGAGAAAAAGATGAACGGATGAAGAAGATGAATGCTCTATTTTGGTTTCTATTTTCTACGGCCTTAATGGTTCATATATATCCTTTAGGTCAAAAGACCAAAATGCCCTCAAGCTTAAATAAACCCTAAATAGGCACCAAGGGGAAAATCATCATTTCCCGCCTATCTCTTTAATCATAATTAACACCCTCCAATTCATGTTATTCCCAATATTCTCAAATGCCAATAAACCATATCTCATTACCCTTTAATTCCCAGTAATGTTCTAATCACCAAATTACCCTGAGACTCACCCCGGACCCCAAAATTAACCCTGTTATGACCAAATCGATAACTTGCATTCAAAGACCGTCTCATGCCGAATGGTTCGAACAAATCCACATCATTATGTGGCCTTATTCAAAATTCACCAACATGCATGAAAATATACAAATGTGCCCTCAACGGGCCAAATTACCAAAATGCACTTATAATGAAAAATGGGCCCATATGCATGCATTTGTCACCATATAATAATATAATTCACATAAACATGCATATAATCATTTAATGGCATAATAAATCAATTATGGCCCTCCTAGCCTCCTAACCAAGGTCCTAAACCTTATTAGGAAATTTTGGTCATTACAAAACCCTATCTCTCAGGAACCTGAATTCCACTAAATCGAGTAGTAGAATCATTCCCGAGCACTATGATTCGGGTTTCCAAAACCCTAAGCCATATATTCAAAATTTTCCCATTTAGTGCAGCGACACCCCACACCTGCACTGCAGCAACACAATAGGTCGAGGGGCCAACCTAAATTTCTAAGCATTTTGCACCGCAGCGACCACCACTAAGGGACGTGGCGCCCCACTTAGCAGAGAGTTGACCCAAAATATTCTCATTTTGCATCGTGGTGCTGCCCACTAAGGGTCACGGCGCCAAGGCGGTCCGAGGAACCCTCAACCTCGAGGACCTTAAAATGAGTCGCGAGACTCTTACCAAGAGCCACAACATCAACAAGAAAACCCATAATTCCTGTGATTTCAGAAATCACAAACCGATTCAAACCACACCCAAAACAACATTCCAACCAATTTCGACCACCAAAACGTTTCTAACAACTTAGATATCGTAACATCCCAAATTTGCTAATAGGACTTAGTGCCTTGATTATTGTGACAGGTGGGCATAATTGGATGTTTGTGTTAGTATGATTTAATTGTGATTATATATGTAAAATTTATGAGTTATATTATGATATGACTACTTGTGCATGTTTAAGTGTATTAAATATGCTTATAGGGTCGTTTCTGTTAAAAATGGCATTTTTTGTAATTTTGACCCACTGAGGGTGCATCTATAATTATATGTGCTTTGTGAGTAGGACCACATTATTATGTGGATATATTTGAGATGTGTTTGTTCTTGAGGATTAGAAGCTGCCAAGCTTTGGGAATCCAGTGGGGAGTTTGAATTCTAGGAGGGGTACCACAAAGCTCGGGAAGGAAAGGGTCATGCTCGTTGTTGCTTCACCCTATTGCTGAGGACTTGAGGTAAGAAAACCGACACTTGCACTGAGTGTAGGGCGTGCACCCCAATTATAGGGCATGGGATTGACTGTGTCATGAATCTATTTATAGTTGAATGTCTGCTTTGTTTGAATCTATGCTATTATACTTGTTTGTGATGATCGCTCGGTTTGGAGGTCATTATCGGCATTACATGCGTAAAGTATGCCGTAGTGGCAGGGCCATAACGCGGATGCGATATCCACCATGTGGTGGGGTCATTGTGAAGATGTGACATCCATTTACTTAGCATGAGTCGTATATTGTTTGGAAAATCTATGTGAACCAATTGTGGTTATAGAGTATGCAATACATTTAATGTTTATCTGAATGTCTGTATGAACTGCTTGGGATTTTTTTGCTGGGCCTAGGCTCATGGGTGCTTCGTTGTGCAGGTAAGGGCAAAGGAAGCTGGACTAGCCATGAGTTGGTGAGCTAAAGGGGCGTCGTGTACATACTCAGCCTGCTCGGCCGCCATGGTCAAGATATTTTGAGGAGTAGCAGTCATTTGTTGAAAATTTGCCACTTAAGTCAGCTAAGTCTGTAATTTTGATAATTTGGGATCCCTTGTAACTATTTATCCCTTTTTAAAGAAAAGTTAAACTTTTGACCAAAACTTTTAATATGTAAACTGTCGTTTAACCCTAATTACACTTTTAAGTCTAAGTGACTCGCTTCACGAGTTAAGCACTATTTTTAACACACGATGTGGCAATCTTGACTATTCAGGGCGTTACAACTTGGTATCAGAGCTTCCAAGGTTTATTAGTTCCTGAAGATTGGTTGGGCATGTGCACTCGCCGCTAAAGATAAGCCTAACTCAGGGTATGGTAACTAATGACATGATTATGTGCTTAACTGTTTAAGTGAAATATATATATGTCTTATCTTCATGCTTGATTAAGGAGCATGAGCTATGCTGCTAAGCCCTGGCCCTTGACTGTTAGGTGAATATGGGAATGTATGCTTGTTAACGGTGTTGTTGTTGATGCATGTGAAATGTCAAATAGCATTATGTTTGTGAGTGTTGCTTATTGGCTCGGTTGTGGACTGTGGGGTAGTTGTGGAATATGTTATCATTACATGATGAACCGAGTCGTTCATTGCAGATATACTTGGAAAGTTATGCCTCCAAGGCGATCAAACAGAATATTCAGAGCTAAAATTTGGGCTAGAGATGCTAACTAGGGTCAGAATCCTCCACCAGCTCCTGAGAACTGGCAACAGATGTTTGCTGAAATGCAAGTCAGACTGCAAAGATAGGAGGAAGAGATCAGGCTTCTGAGACAGTAGCAGGTTCCATCAGGGAACGATGCACCGGTTCTTCCACCTGTGGGGGTACAAGTTCTAGGACAGCTAGAAGTATTGAACAGATGGGAGCCTCTTTATGAGCGGTTTAGGAAACAACACCTTCCGACCTTTGAGGGAGGGCCAGACCTACTACGAGCAGTAGATGAGTATGACCATTTCCATCCTGGACTTTATGAGGGTGGTAGGTACTGAGAGGGTGGCCTATGCCACATACTAGGGGTGCACACGGGTCGAATTTTCGGGTTCATCGGGTTTGGGTTTTGCGGGTTTCGGGTTAAGAAAAATGGTACCGAAACCGATCCGAATTTTTTCGGATTTTTTCGGGTTCGGGTGTAATTTCGGGTTTGATGGGCCATTTCTGATTTTGGGCTGAAAAGCCCAGATTTCCAAAAATGCCATTTTTTTTTTCAAAATTGTCATTTTTTTTTCAAAAATACCATTTTTTTTCAAAAATATCATCTTTCTCAAACAATATGTATGTATTTTTTACTAGGAAAATTTTCTCAAAAAATATGTATGTATTTATGGTCATGTATCTACTGTTACTGTTAAATCTGTGTCCCCATGTGATCTTTTCTTTTGTTTGTCTTCCTATATGTGCAATTATACAGTAAAATCAATGCAAAGAAAAACGTGGGGCACTAGTTGGCTTGGCCTTCCATGGTTGCACTTCGGGCTGAGGGTGGCCGTGAGATCTGGTGGTGCCGCCGCGTGAGAGCTGAGGTTGAGGGAGGCTCCGGGCTCGTCTCGAAGGGTTGGGTCGGCAGACAAGGCAGTGGCACTCGGCTTCTCTTCTTCTCTCCTCCTTGCTGTTGCTGCCGTGCTGAAGCTTGAACCAAGAGGGAGGCTCAGGCTGCCGTGCTTGATGATGGTGCTGCTGAAGCTTGAACCGAAGGAGGGACGAGGGAGGCTGGGGCTGGGCTGCCGCTTGACTGAAACGAAGGAGAAGAACAAAAAAAAAAGGGGTCAGATCTTCTATAAAGTTTAGGGTTAATTGTTTCAGATTTTATTTATTTTTATTTTTAAAAAAAATTCAATCGGGTTTCGGGTTACACCCGAATCCAACAGTACATATATTGCAAACCCGAATCCGACCCGATTTTTTCGGGTTCGGGTCGAGTTAAACCTGATTTTGTCAGTTTTTTTCGAAAAAACGGGTTCTCCGGGTTCGGGTCGGGCGGGTTTTGCGGGTCAAATGTGCACCCCTACCACATACATGTTTCGGGTTGATGCCCGTATCTGGTGGGAGGTTGTATCTCAGACCCGGAACGTCGCTGCATTGAGTTCTGGGATTTGTTTAACGAGAAATATTACAATGATGCAATTTGAACTACGAAGGCAGATGAGTTTACCAGATTGGTTTAGGGCAACATGACTATGACTGAGTATGCCCTGAAGTTTGACAGGTTGACCAAGTTTGCTTCTGACTTGGTGCCAACCGATGCTGTCAGGCTGTCAGCAACCTCCAAATGATGATGAGTGTTATCAAACTTTTATGATTGACACTCTAATTTCTGAGGAGATTCAATTGTGAAGCAATTTTGATAATCTTGATGAACTCCTCCATCTATCTGAGTATGAAAGTCATAGCCTTGTTGAGTCTACTCTTGCAATTTCTGATCATAAAGACTCACAAAACAAAGGACAAAGTTTTGGAAGCCTTACTTTGAAGAGCTACCTCGTGAGAGGGCACAACCAAAAACTTTAGCTGAAGAGGTTCCAACTGTTCAATTAACCCAATTACCTGAGGGTTTAAAACATGTCTTCCTGGGAGATAGTTAAACCTTTCCAGTTATCATCTCATCCAACCATCAAAATTCTCAAGAGTTGCAATTACTCAAGCTACTGTGAATGCATAAATCTGCAATTGGTTGAATGCTTGTTTATATCAAAGGTATTAGCCCCTTAATTTTCTCCCATCGAATCAATTTGGAGGATGAGGCTATTCCTCAAATGGATCCCCAAAGACGACTAAACCCCACAATAAAAAGGTTGTGAAAAATGAAGTACTGAAATTGATAGACGTTGGTATCATCTATCTAGTAGTCGATAGTAAATGGGTTAGTTTAACTCAAGAAGTACTCAAGAAATCAGGTGTATCTGTTGTCCAAAATGAAAAGGGGCCTTTGTTCCAACAAGAACTATGACAGAACGACGCATGTGCATTGATTACAGAAAATTAAATGCCGCCTCCTGTAAAGATCATTTTCGCTCCCATTCATTGATCAAATCCTTGAGCGTGTAGCTAGTCTTCCTTTCTAAATGCTTAGCATGCCAGCAAGTGAAAGCAGAACATCAGTGGCATGCAGGCTTATTGCAACCGCTTAGTATTCCAGAATGGAAGTGGGACGCAATAGCCATGGATTTCGTGACGAGATTTCCACGAACAAATAAGCAGCACGACTTGGCTTGGGTAGTAATAGATAGACTAACCAAGTCAGCTCACTTCCTACTTGTCAAGACCATGTATATAACAGATCAATACGCAGACATTTATGTTCAAGAAATATTAAGACTACATGGAATTCCCAAGATCATAGTATCCAATAGAGGATCGGTGTTTACATCGAGATTTTGGGGAAGCTTGCAGCAAGCCATGGGTACCAAGTTAAGACTTAGGATGACATTTCATCGTTAGACCGATGGTCAGTCAGAGCGTACCATACATATTTTAGAAGATATGTTGTGTGCTTGTGTACTTGATTTCAGAGGATCATGGAGTAGATATTTGTCGCTGATAGAATTCTCCTACAATAATAGCTACCAGTCAACAATCGGGATGGCACCCTATGAGTTGCTTTATGGAAGGTGTCGATCGCCGTTACATTGGGACGAGGTAGGAGAAAGGCAACTTCTTGGACCCAAAGTTGTTAGAGAAGTTCAGGAAGCAGCAGTGCTGATTAGAAAGCATATGCTCACTACTCAGAGTTGTCAAAAAAGTTATGCGGATGCTAAGCAACGTGATGTGGAATTCAAAGTCAGGTATCAAGCCTTCTTAAAGATATCTCCTATGAAAGGTGTGAAGTGGTTTGGGAAGAAAGGCAAGCTTAGTCCCCGGTTTATAGGTCCTTTTGAGATATTGGACAAGGTGGGAACAGTTGCATATAGATTAGCCCTGCTGCCAGCTCTAGCAGATAGCCCATAATGTGTTCCACATCTCGATGCTGCGTAGATATGTGTCAGACCCATCTCACGTCCTCAAGTATGATACGATAGCACTCCAGAAAGATTTGAGTTACGAGGAATGACTGATTAGCATCCTAGATAAAGGGATGAAGGAATTACAGTCTAAGAGTATTCCGATAGTCAAGATCCTATGGAGTAATAGTTCTGAACGGGAGGCAACGTGGGAGTTGGAGGAAGACATGTTAGCCCGATATCCGAAATTGTTTGGTAAGTAAATTTCGGGGACAAAATTCTTTGTATTAGGGGAGAATTGTAGTGTCCCAGAATATTTACTTAGCTAGCTAGATAGTAGTAGTAGTTAGTATTAGTTAGTAGTATGTTAGTTACCGTGGATTTTGGTTCAAGTTGGGACTTAGTTGGAAACTCATAGCAACAGTTATGGATTTTATAAGTTTAACCTATAGTTTAATAATATTGATTATAACATAAGGTTTGATTAATATTGCTTGTCATAGATATATATTTATTATAACCTATGGTTTAGATATAGCTAATAAGAGTGTGACACTTGTCATAATTATGATTATTAAGGAATTAAGTATTTTTGATGGATAGTTTTAATAAAAGAAAGATCTAGAAGCTCTAGAACCTTCTAACAACTGTTAGGATCGTATTATGACTCAGTCAAAGTTATTTATCCAATTCAAATTATGCTGAAAAAGTGCAATTACGTGTTTGATGTATCAACGTATGCCGATATATCGCAGCATAGGGGCCAATATATCGCCTACGGAAGATACGGAAAACACGTCGACTTTGCACGAACGATCGAACAAGCCTCGAGAATATAGGGGGAGGCAATATATCGCCTCTAGGGGGTGATATATCGGCTCCATGCATGTGTTTTTGAAAGTTTGATTTTTGAATTTTAAAAATAGCCTTAACCACTTAGACCTGCCTTTGAACGATTTTGACCGAGTTCTGGGCGTCAGTTGAACAAAAATTCAAATATTTTTCATTTTATAATCATTTATTTATTCAAATTAAAAGGGATTAGTTTCACTCCTTGAACTCTATAAATAGGACTTAGTGCTCAGCCATTTTCTTCATTCTTCAAGCATTTGATCAGAGCCTCCAAGGTGCTAGTGTTACTACAGAGAGATACACTTGGGTTTTGGGTTAAAGCTTTATCATTCTAAGCTTTTATAAACACTTGGGAAGTGAGAAATAGTGTGATTTCGGTATTGAGGTTTAGACCAATCCATAAGGTCATTCAAGGTATTCCTATTCCTTGAGTCTAGTTCTTTATAGTTCTTTAGTTTTCTTTTATTCAGATCCTAACTCTTGTTTATGATTCTTGATTAGGTATTTGAGTTCTTGAAACTTAAGGTTCTACTTGGTAAGTTTCTTCTTGATGGTTTAGTTCTCATTTCATCTTTATTCTTTAGAGATTCTCACCATGTTATTGTTGGTTTATAGGAGTTTCTAATCCCGTTCTTGTTCCCAAATATCCCGGCTTTTGGTAAGGAAAATATGATAGATTTTATGTGCTTATATGTTATGATATGTTTACGTTATGATATATTTATGCTATGATATGTATATGTATGATCTGTTTTTAGTCGCTTGGGCATATGACTTGCTTAGATAGCAAGCCCCAAGATTTTTTACCATTTCATGGGTTAGAGTTATGATTTACCCTACCTTGACTAGTAGAGGACCTAGATGGGTTATCATATACTACCATGTGATCTACCTACCTCGATTAGTAGACAGAGGACCTAGATGGTTTATCACATGCCATGTTAATGAGTTAATAGCCATTAATATTGTAGTCCTATATGATATATGTTTTTTTATAGTCATATGTTTTCTAGTATATGTTTATGATATAGTTTTATGCTTATATGTGTTAGTAGATTTTCCTTGCTGGGCATTAGGCTCACTCTTTTATTTTTAGTGTGATGCAGGAAAATGATTATGGAAGGCAGAAGCATTCTTGGCAGCTTGGCTTGTGTGTTAAGGATGAATGGACTGCGCGCCCATCGAGGATGACGTTTATTTTAGCCTTTTGAATTATGTTTCTTTTGTAATTCCACATTTAGTTTTTGAACAATTGATTTAAAGTTATGTTTTATGTTTTATTAAAGAATGGGTACCCATACCATATTTTATATCTTATTTTGTAATTTGCACAATATTTATTTTGGAGTTTTAATAAAGTTATGATTATTTCATATGTATGTTTTCTCCAAAAGTAGTAGCTATGTCTAGTAGTTTTAATGGTCCAAGGTCTTAGAAATAGTTGGGTCATTACAGTTGGTCCTCTGGGTGCTAGGCCTGTGAACTTCTGGGTGCTAGGCCTGTTGATCTTCTGGGTGCAGGCCTGTTGATCTCAGTCTGAACGAGTGCGAGTTTTACCCATTTTTGGGAGTGTAGGTCGACCACCCTATGAAGGATAGGGTGGGCCGACCACCCCGAGGGGTTCTTGGGGATGCTTAGGCCGACCACCCCTAGGGTTTTGGCCTGGTCGACTTCTCTATAGGTCCTGGACCTATCTTTTTTGCTCATTAGTCTTTTTTCAATACTTTGTCATTTTTCCCTGATTTGTGATGCCACGTGCCACTTTCTCATTTGCCACATCATCCCTGGATTTTTGAGGGATAACACAACTATTCATGATGATTTCTCTGATGAACAATTTCTTTCTGTTACTAAGTTACCGTGGTATTCACATATTGTTAACTACTTATTAACATGTGAACTTCCTTTTGAGTGGAGTTCACAAGATAAACACAAATTTCTTATCAAGGTTCACAATTTCTTTTGGGATGATCCATGTTATCCGTGTTTTTACCAAGAGACACATGGCACACATTAAGGGGAATTAAGATTCCACATAAGTTGATTAAGTCTACCAGAGCCTATTTTGGGCTCCACAGGAGGTAAGCCTGTCCTTCACCACAGTTCACCAACACCAGAGGAGTACCCCTTCCTAGAAGCATCACCTCCCGAGAACCATGTCACAAGATGGTGCTCCAAGCCTAGTTACACGAAAATATCCTCCCTCATCACCTCCTCCGGGTCTGTGAGGACCTTCCTCCAGCCCAGGAGAACAATAGCCATGCATAGTGACCCTGGACCACAAACAACTTTCTGACAACCACTATCACTTGGATCGTGCTATCGATTTCGTACAAACCGCAAATGGGATATCCCACAATGCTGCCTGCCATGGGAAAACATGCATCAACCACTCTCACACTATCAGAGATGTTTCCTTCAACATAATAGTGGGCTGACATTTCTCACAATGGGCTCACTAAGATACACTAAAGCCCACCAACTCATTTACTACTAGAATGTTCATTTATCACATAACAAATCATCCATTAAGGGAGAATTATTGTAATTAGCTCCAATTAATGAGCTTAATTTCCTCAGTAGCCTTTAAATAGGGTTAGCACACACATTGTAAAGGTTCTCGATTTTACTTTCAGAGTGAGCCTATACGTTTCTTGAAACCCAAGGGAACTTGAGTTATGCAAGTTCTTAGCATCCTAACACAAGTAACTCATGGACTAGAGTTAATTCATAACCTGAACCAAGTAAAATTCTGTGTTCAATCTTCTTTTCTTTAAGCTTTTGTTTGATTAGTTGTTAGCAAAAAGGCTAGTCAACAACCCATACTTATTCAAATATTGCCCCGAACAAATCATGAGAATATGAATACATGACAATGAGGTGTCTAGTGTGATAAGTTTTTGCCACAGTGATGCTTGTATGGGTCACTTCTCTGTGAAGAAAACCACGACAAAAATCTTACAGTGCGGTCTTTACTGGCCCACTTTGTTTAAAGGCACCAATGATTTTTGTCGTTCTTGTATAAGGTGCCAAAAGTTAGGTTTCTTGTCCCATCATCACATGATGCCCTTGAACCCAATTCTTGTTATCGAAATATCTTATTGTTGGGGGATAAACTTTATGAGACCATTTCCACTTGTTTTCGCTACCTTTACATTCTTCTCGCTATGGATTATGTTTCAAAGTAGGTCAAGGAAGTACCCTGTCAAACTAATGATAACGCTATAGTTGTCAAATTCTTGAAAATGTGTTATCAAGGTTTGGTACTCCTCGCGCCATCATTAGTGATCAAGGCACTCACTTTTGCAATAGATCTTTTGAGGCTCTTATGCATCAATACGATGTATTTCATAAAATTGCAAATACCTATCATCCACAGACTAATGGTCAAGCTGAGTTAACCAATAGGGAGATAATACACATTTTGGAAAAGACAGTAAATCCCAACTGCAAAGATTGGTCTATACGTTTTCTAGACGCTCTTTGGGCATACCACACTTCTTTCAAATCCCCTCTTGGGATGTCTCCCTATCGACTTGTCTTTGGAAAAGCCTGTCATTTACCTGTCGAGCTCGAGCATAAAGCTTATTGGGCTATCAAGGTCCTCAACTTTGATCTTAATGCAGCAGGTATCAATCGAAAACTCCAATTGTTCAAAATTGAGGTGTTGGGTACTTTCCCTGTGAAAAAAAAATTGGGTCTATGCCGCGTACAAACCTCAAACTTAGAGTATTTTTGCTACAAATATCCCAAAAAATGATAACTAGCCAAAAATTAAAAAATTAAAAGACCCATAAAATATAATAATGAAAATAAAAAAGCTATTATGTAGCTCTAAATATACGAGGGATAAATAAAATATTAAGGAAGAATAACGATGGTGGATGACAAAAAATTGATAATAACCAAAAAAAATTGTAACGCTCTACTAATCCAAAACTGTTACACTGTGTGTTTAAAATAGTGCTTAGCTCGTTAAGCGAGCCATTGGTACTCAAAAGTGTAATTAAAATTAATTAAAGGTTTGAGTATTAAAAATTTCGGTCAAAAGGTATAAACATTTCCATTAAAAACTGTAAACTTTTACAAGGGATCCCAAAAGAGGTTAAACCAAACATAATTACAACCAAGGTTACAAGATAGTCGGCCTAGGCGACAAAATGGACTCCTACTCAAAGTCCCAAAAAATATCCCGACCGTGGTAGGCTGAACATTTACACGTTGCTCCAAAGCTCTCCAACTCATGGCTGGTTGACTTTTCCCTTGTCTTTACGTGCACTATAGAGCACTCGTGAGTCAAGGTCCAGCCAGAAAACCCCACATGGCATAATAAATATTCAATTAATCATAAGCAATAAACAACATGCTTCACAAATAATGAACACGTTTATTTCAGCATATAAACACTTTACACGTTTCACATATTATAAACATGCTTAATACAAGCGCATAAACCATTTACACGGCCTGCCAAGCAGCCTTGCTGAACAACCCAACTGAGCAAGGTACGTCTCCCGACACCAAGCTTACAGTCCATACCGAGCGAGCGGGTATTGCACCCTCATATTGACCCCGCCTTCACGGTCCACGTTCTGCACGATTGCCGAATACAGATTGTACCGATCATCCACAGACAAATCAAGACAAATAAGCATAGTAAACAATATTATGCATGAAAAGAAACACAACCCTAACAAATTCAGATATACAGCTATAATTGCATCCCAATATAACCGAGCAAACACTGTGCTCTATGTGAAAATGTCAATTTTCTTACCTCGAGTCTTGTTCTAAAGACTGAACGACCTCGAGTGCGATCCTTTCCCCGAGCCCCACAGAAACCCTAGTCACAACATTATAATGTAGGCTTAGTTTCCCTTGAACCACAACCTACCATAAATTTTCTATAGACCCCACTAAGCTCCAAGTACTCTTTAAACATGCCCCAATATGTCTTAAGAGCTCATGATTCCCTAGGGTTACGCATCAAAACCCAACGAAAAAGGACCAAAAATTGAGCTGATAGCATGAACCGGTCGACCGCTTGTCTCAAACCGGTTGACCAGAAACACTAGCCTACCCAACCGCAGGCCGGTCGACCGGTTCATGTCAGAGACTATTTTTCTGTGTTTTTTTAGAACTCCAACCTCAACCAATTCAACCCAAACTTGTTTCCAGCTAAATCCAAGCATAATTTGACCTCAAAACAAATATACAATACCAACTACATCACTTAGGCACCATATAGACATCCAATTTCACATTCTAAGCAAGAATTGAAATTCTAGGGTTCTAAAACCCATTTTTCCCCAATTACAAAATTCAACCAAAATCAAGCTAAGTTTCTTGTTTCAATGGGGATTCAAGCAATTTAAATAGTCATTCAACTTATATCTAACATTAATATACATACACAATTAGTCTAGAATTCCCAATTTTCGAAATCCAAACAAAAACCCCAAATTTATCAAGAACTCCTCAAAAAAATGAAGAACATGAAAAATAGTCTATACCTCCTCTGAATTTTCAAAATCCTTGTGCTAATAGTGATCTTGGCAACTCCAAACTCCTTCTTGCTGCTAAACCCCTTCCCAAAATCCTCAAAATCTTATGAATTGACCTCCAAGCTTGATGAACATAGGTGAAGAGGAAGGAGGGGTTATCTAGAACATAGGAGGGTGTTTGAACGTGAATGAGAGGAGAGTTCCAACACTTACCATATTTTTACCTAGTTTTGGGGTCAAAAGACCATTTAGCCCCTACCTCCAATGAATCTCTTAACAAACCTCAAGGACATTTTGGTCATTTAGCTTAAAGTTCCAATTACATCCCTAATCTCCAAATTTATCAACTAATCCATCCAACATAACTATTCCGCTAATTAATTCTATTTTACCAATTATCCCAAATTATTGAAATTTCCAAAATACCCCTAGGTTCAACCCGAGTCGGGTATTTATCCGCGTTGTGACTTTTCTGCTAAAACTGCTCGAAAGGATCCACTCATGTCGAATATCACATATCTATCCACATAATAATGTGGTCTCAATGCACATAGACACACTATTTACAAATATACCATTATCGAGTCAAAATTACGAAAATACCCTTTTTTAACAAAAGCTAGTCTTTAAACACATTTAATACACATAATCATGCATATTCAATTATATAATAATATAATTCACATAATTACCCCATGTGCCATCTCGACACGCTAATCAAGGTATTAAACCTTATTCGGAGTTTTGGGACACTACAAAAGTTATGATTGAAAATTAGAACAAGAATATCATTTGGTTCCAAAAATATGACAGAGACAAGAAAAATGAAGACATTGTGAATAATTTGAGAATAAATAAAGAAAATGCATTCTTATGTTTTGGAATTTTAGCTACATACCACATTTGATCTTCTATTTTTAAAATTTCTAATAATAATAATATTTTTATAAAATATACAAAACTTAACCTTGAATTAAATTTGATATTTTTGAAAATACTATTTTACCTTTATTTTAGTACAATCAATATAATTTTAACTATGTCAAAGATATTTGGACATGAATACCCAAACTTTCTTTTTTTTTTTTGACAAAAAATAAAATTCAAATATAGCAACTATCATTAACTTTGTTAAATGATGACTAGGCTAGCACATATCAGGATATATTTAATTCAACTTATAATTTTTTAAAATATAATTTAGTTAATTAAAAATTAATTTGAATAAACACTAACCAAACTTCCTACTCTTTGACTGAACAAATCCAAATCTATTTGATCTTTTCTCATTCATTTCTATTTTTCTTTTTCCATTCATTCATAAGAACATGAACAATACCATTATCACAAGCACATGAAGAATAGTATTATCACAAAATCACAGATAAAAAACACAATTTAGCTACCGTAATTGGATCTGCCCCTGCCTAGCTAGAGCTTCTCCCCTAGCTACCTAGAGCTCCGCCTCTGACCAACGTGAGTTTTGGCCTTGCCTAACTTAGATTTGCGACGACCACAAAAAAAAATCACAAACTACATTCATTCACTGTAGCCCATGTTAAAGCTATCCGACTAGATCTCACAAATGCCTACCTCAACCCATATCTCACAAACGCTTACTTAAGCCTTGTCCAACCACCTCACCTTTGTGAACAAGAAATTTGTCGAAAGGTCAAAGGGCTGCCCAACTTCCTCTAAAACTTTAGGCTCCTTGCAATGGCTCCAATGGATTCTAGTGTTTGCAATAAAGAGAAAGAGGGAAAGGGAAGAGAGGTGACGGGTCTAGGATGTGAGCTAAACTTGACGGCGGTGAGACTCCTTGATTGGAAAGACTGTAGGTTGGCGACAAGGTGTCTTATAGTGCAAATGTTTCAAATTTAATAATATTGTTTGATATATTAATTATTACAAAGTAAAAGTATTTTGATTTTATTTAAAAATATTTTAACTAAATTTGATCTGAGGAGAATTCTTTTTAAAACTAACTTGCAAAACTTAAAGCCTAAAAAAGAACCATTTTCTCAAATAAAGGGTCAATATTGGAATTTCCATCAAACACATGGAACAAATTTGTATTGTCCTAAAGAAAAAAAATAAGTCGTGCCCTTTTTTACTAGGAAAAATTACATGATGCACCATAATTTGAAAAAAAATCGATATGTACGGTTACTTTTAAAAATACGATTATTTATATGACATATACAGATATTTTATATCGTTTATATGAGGAAAACCACTTCCTCTCTCCTCTATTGTGACAATACTTCCTTACTCAATTTTCCCCTCTTTCTCTCGCCATTTCTCTCTCCATTCTCACTACCACAGTTCACCGATTCTCTCTACCCACTCATTCTCACTGTTCCTCTCTCTAGCTTTTACAGTGATATCATCATCTCTTTCTCTATTTCTTCCCGTTTATATTGTGGCTTGATGAGTAAAACCCATTCTTGTCATTCACCTATTAGGTTTTTGTAACTCCCTAGATAGCCAAGACCATTACACTGTGTATTTTAAATAGTGTTGGACTTGCTAATCAAGTCATTTGGATATAAACATGTAACTAAGGGTAATTAACAGATTAGGGTTTAAATTTTTTGATCATAGGAATAGTTATTTTCATTTAAAAGTTTGAGTTTATACATGAGATCCCAAAATAAACGTTTACAAGGCATTGGCAACTTCCAAAAATAATTACAACATGAACTGACCTAAGCAGCAAAATTTAGGTTTGACTCTAGTCCCTCTTGAATTCTCGGCTATGGCAGTTGAGCAGTCGCAAATGTACACGCCGCCCCTAAAGCTCCCCAACTCATGCCTGGTACAACTTCCCTTTTCCCCTGCCTGCATCACATAGAACTCGTGAGCTAAGGCTCAGCAATAAAACTTAAATCAACAGATATAATAAGTAACAAAATATAAGCAACAAGCTTAGTAGCAACAGTCTTCTCAAACAAACACATAATCAAATTTAACAATCAATGAGTTAGACAAGTGCAGTCTGCACTTCTGATTATTTAAGTGGCATTTGAGCAAACCAAGTGCATATTGCACTCCCATGTTGCCCTAGATCAATGACTTGTGTTTCGCACGCTTACTTCTGTCCCCAGCGCCCTTAGGCAGAGGGTTTAGATTAGATATAATCAAAACACATAGATTGCATAATGCACAATCAAATGCAGCATATATAAGCATACCTAACCAGATAATCACAAATATTGTCATAGTCACATTTATTATCAAGGCCTGAGCCCTAACCACAACTAGGGTGCAGTTTTCTTACCTTGAGTTCTGTGCGGTAGACAATACGACCTTACGATCATGATCTCGAGTCTTGCGATAATCTAGTCACAACATAAACATACTCTTATTAGGGATTGACTTCAAATCCCGAGCCTCACTCCAGACCCTATTCTTAAGATTACTATTCCCAGTTGTTGGGACGTTAGAAACGTCCCCCGAACCACCAAGTGGTCCACCAAATGGATTCCCGAAGTCCCTAAGCCCAAATCTTGAAAATCAGCAAAACCACATTTCAGGGCACTTGGCGTGATCGCGCCTGCCCCTGGCGCGGTCACGCCTACAGAAAGTTTGGGCTTTCTGGAATCCCGGCGCGATCATGCCGTAGCCTAGTGCAGTCGTGCCACTAACTTTGAAACCCAAAATTAAAACCAAAATCCCTACTCCCTGAGACTCTAGCATGATCGCGCTAGGTCGCCAGAAACCCGAAAATGATCGTAGGTTCTTATGTTCTTCCCCAAATCGAGCCCCTACGATTCCCCTGCATACCAGACCCCAGAAAATCGACCCAAAACTAACTTTTCAACATGTTTTAGTCACAAAACAAACCACAAGTCAGTACTACAACATCAACACACCATCATAGCATCACTAATAATATCAAAAACCCAAAGATACAAAAATTCATAACATAGAGCTCTTGAACCCAAGCTCTCACTCAAATCCAAAAATTATAACTGCAACTTGTGATTCTAGACCAATTTCGAATCCCAAATCCACTCTACAACATATTATATGCCTACCTAATTCCCTTAAACATAGAAAACTTACAAATTCTGAAACTCAAACCCAAAAGTTCCCATAAAACTCATCAAGAACACTCCAACAATTGAAAAGAAAACATAAGTCAAAGCTCACCTTAGGATTCTGAAAATTCTTGGCTGAATGCAGCTTCAACAGCTCCAAATCCTCCCTTGTTGCTCAGTGATTGCTCCAAAGTTCCAAGAATTCCTCTCTAATTCAAGTGTCCTTCCTAGGGTGAGTTGAAAAAAACCAAGAGAGGGAGAAAGCCTAAGGAGAAAAAACGTGGGTCCTTCACTGCCCAGCCACCTAGTGGAACTTCTCTAATCCCCTTGGTCAAATGACCATAATACCCTCACTCTATACTCCTACTCAAAGTATCCCCCAAGGGCAAATTAGTCATTTTACCACTAATCCCACTAAACCTCAATTTACATCCCTAATTTCCCAATTAGATCACTAACCTTCCAAATATGAATATTTCCTCCAATAATGCTCCATTATCCCAACCTATGCAAAATTACCAAAATACCCCTTGGCTCACCCCAAGCCGAGTATAAGTCCCCATTGTGACTTTTTCTCCGAATTGCTCTAAAGGATCGACCTAAGCCAGTTATCACAAATATATCCACATAATAATGTGGTCTCAATCACATAACATATATATTTACAATTATACCATTGACTGGTCAAAATTATGAAAATACATTATTTTCACAAAAACGGGCCCACAATTACATTTAATACACATAAGCATGCATAAATAATAATATCTTATTATAACTCATATATTTCACATAGTCATACATGTATAAATTCATTTATGCCCTCTTGGCACACTAATCAAGGCGCTAACTAAGCCTTATTAGCAAAAATGGGACATTACAGTTTCTGTAACGCCCTACTTCCTTAGAGTCGTTACCATGTGATTTATAAATGTGCCATTAGCTCACTAATCGAGGTTTTAGGTTAAAAAGTGTGATTGAATAAAAATAAAGGCTCATTTAATAAACATTAGATAAAAAGAGTTGGTCATTCAATAAAATTCGTAAAAATGTTACATTGGGATCCCAAAATACTATTTTAAAATACATTTACAATCCAAAGGTTTGGTATAGTCGACCTAGGCGACAAAAGCGAAAATTCATCACGTGTTCCTTAAAACAACCTCAGTCATGGTGACTAGGTAGACCAAACATGTACACACCGCTCCATGCCCTCCAACTCATGGTAGTTCGACCCTTTTTCCTTGCTCTTACCTGCACCACAGAGCACCCGTGAGCCGAGGCCTAGCAAGAGAACTTCAAGCATGGCATACAATAATATACTTCAACAAATACTTAATTAATCATAAACAACAAGTAATTACACGTTTCCATTAGAATGCATAACATAACCATAGTAGAATAACTCAATAACATAATGGCATAACAACCTAATAGTACATCAATACAATAACACGACAGTATCATAACACAACAATATAATAACATGACAACTCAATACTACAATAGCATAATACCACAGCAGCGGCTCCGCCGATCGGGGTGCGTTACCAGGCACCAAGTCCGTGGTTCTAGCCGAACGAGTGTGTACAACACCCTTGAGGGTCTCGCTCTAGCGGCCTACATTTAGCATGCTTAACACCGATCTCGGCCCCTTGTCGTACACGGCTTCTTGCCATTCCCGGCCTTAGCCGTTCACTCACAAACATGCATCACATAGCATAATATTCATAGATATTTAAACACATACTAAACATAAGCATTAGGGTCGTGCCCTGCAATACAAACAATAGGGCCACGCCCTGCTCTACGAGTACAAACAGTTCTCTTACGTGGTGTCCCGAGCTGACAACCTAAAGTGATCTCGAGCACGATTCCTAATCTCGAGCCTGAGCGATAAACTTTAGTCACAACGTATTAATAAATATCCATCATGATATAAATCACTCAAAATCCTTTGGAATAACATACTAACCTCCGGAACCACGAATTCTACTAAACTGGGTAGTAGAATCCTTCCTGAGCCCTACCGTTTGGGTTCCCAAGCCTAAAAACCTCATTTGACCAATATTTCCCATTTGAGCCGCGACCCAGCCCATAAGGGTTGCAGCGCGCTCAAGTTAGAGGGCAAAGCCTTCTTTGCGCCGCGATGCTTGGGAAAAAACAGAGGCTCCCAAGCCTTTTGTTCATACGGGCCACGACGCCTGAAAACAGGGCCGCTACTCGAGCCTGCGAACCCAGAAATCCCACCATTTCCAGACTTCTAATTCTCCTGCAAATCAATCCAAACATACTCTAATGCCTGGATTGAGTCCTAGAACACTCTCACTATACCCAGAGCATTACATAAACCCTATAAATTGAACCAAAACTTCATTATAACACAACTTAATCTCTTGAGTTCAAAAAATCCTAGAACACCAAAAAAAAAAAAAAAAAATAGAGAAACTCAACAAAACCTTGCTCTAAACCTTACCTCCGTGTTGATTTCGACCTTGAGCTTACTCCAGTCACTTCCATCTACAACTCCCCTGAATTCTAAGCCTTCCCCACTTAATTCCAGCAAAATCCCTCCTTAACCTTGAGAGAGAGAGAGAGAGTGAGAAAGAGCTGAGAACAGTCTAAGGGATCCTTCTATTTCCTTCTAGTTGACTCTAGTGGTTTGATCAGCTTAAGCCTATCCCCAATTACCTAATGACCAATATGCCCCCATGTCTATCCTCAATCCTCTAGTGCCACCAAGGGCAATCCCATCATTTTCCACATCTCGCTAATTCATTGAGTGTTCCCACAAACCCCCATTAAATCCCGACATACCCAAATAATTGCTAAGTAATTACCTGTTATCCGGTAAACCCCAAGCACATGCCAAGTTCTCAAAAACGCCCCTAGGCTCACCCTGAGCCGGGTATCTAACCCCGTTGTGACTATTTCGCTAATTCACTCCCTAGGATCGTTTCAGACCACACATCTCAAATATATCCCCATTACACTGGGGTCTCACTCATAACACATGCATATTTGCATTTATGCCCTCAACATGCCAGGATTACAAACATGCCCCTATTCACAGAAATAGGCCCACATGCATATTTAATACACAAAAACATGCATTTCTAATCACATTACCACATAATTCATTTATAGCACATCATCACGCATATAATCCAAATTAGGCCCTCCAGGCACTGTAGTCAAGGCACTCAGCCTTGATTATCAAATTTGGGACGTTACAACTATCCCCTCCTTATTAGAATTTCATCCTCGAAATTTATTCAAATACCTTGGGATACCAATCCCGCAAACCCGACTATAATCCCAAAATTAGGTCCTTTATTTTGTTGCTACTTGCAACATCTTCACAAGAACAACAATCCTAATCTGAAAGACCTTATATTTTTTTTTTTATCCAGAATTCCATTGGCTTTTCCTTACACAGTAAGTCTCACTAAATTTCCAAGGTTTCCTCACCTAATCAGGGGTTATACTCGTCACCCCTTTCTTCAACATTGGCACCAGTAACACCTCGTGAACCTCTACCCATACTGGGGTAAGGTCAATCTATAGGCCCCTAGCCTAATCCCTATTAGGACCTTTTAAGTACATACAAAATACAGAGTCAAACTCCTCTTTCCTTTTTGAACCTTCCTATTCTTGTTAGTTCATAATACTCGAAGAATACAAAGTCCTCAATCCTGGAACTCCATGATCCCATATCTAGATTTGTGAATTCCCATGTCCTTGTAATAACGCTGACACTCCTGCCCTTAACGTTTCTTAACAATTTCACTGGTCCTCTAAGCCATTTTTGAACTAGGGTACTGCCTGCCTCTGAGTTCATTTCTGGAGTAAGCACTTCTCGTTCCCTGTCTCACAATATTCTACTCAAAGTAACTCCATGTCCCTTTTTTTTTCAGAACCTGGGAGTCTATGGGTCTCAATCTAACACTATCAACCTCAGTGTCCAATGGAGATGTACGGTATCCTTTCGTACCCACTCCCTTTTTTATATTTCCCTCACACCAACCCTGGTGTGTCAACCCAAAAGGTCAAATCACAACTTTCGCGTTCACTCACCTCATCTATAACCCAAGGTGGTCCACCCCTAGGGTTCATAATCATACATCTCCATACAAATTCTAGGATACACTAAAGTCATAGCAGCTCTTCTGGCTTTTAATTATCATCTCTTGTTTACTAGGTCATGCGCCTCCCAACATACAGATTGTAGTCCCAACACCCATTCAAACTTCCTGGATACCATAATCGTAAGAGGTAATCTAAGGTTCATCCTATATCTTCCCCTCAATGCCAGTATCCTTCGGATCACCCATCCAATCTACATATCTTAACCCATGTATTCCAAAGTTGTAGGACTCTCAACCTTCCCTACAAGATCTTCTTCCTGTGTTTCATTGTTCATTTATAGGAATATATTTGCCAAATATCAATCACGGGTTCCAAACCAACCTCGATCATTACTTCATTCTAATCATGGCTAACTAGCATTACTATCAACTCAACATCCAATGTAGAACATCTGAGTCCCATGCCAAGCATCTATGTTCCTATTCCTCTTTCCATTATGAAGCATGAACAACTTCCATTTCCAATCTACACATGGACGCACCCTAATTATAACATACTGCACCACCATTCCACATTCTAAGTAAGGACGATGTCTCTCGTATCGTTCTCCTGTACCAGCCCATACATACAAACTCTAATACCATGACGTGTGAATCAATTTTTATACCAACATCTGAAAATTCGGTACACAACCATCCATTTAGATCAACTTTATGTTCTCATGTTACCTCAGTCAAAGTATGGCTGTCCTCAAAGATGCCTCATGTAGCAGTCAATGTGTCCCTCTAGTTTCACTATGCTTTTCACCCCCAAGGCATTCCTTTAGTAATTTCCTTACGATTTCCATCTTAATTCCCCATACAAAATCCCATTACCTCGTATAACATAACCTTGAATGCTTTCCGGAGAAATCAGAACTTGTCCCTCTTGGAACCTTACCTGTAACCCTGTTTCCTTAGCATTGGTACTTTCAATAAAGGTGTTATTCATGTCCTGCTTCAAGCTAGGAGTAGTCTGAAACATCCTTGATCAATCTAAATACGACTTATCCACATCATCCCTATACTCTCTACTTGTCGAGCTTACTTGGGGTGTTGAAGCATTAGTCAGTCTAAAAGTCTTTACCAATAATCCATCACATCCTACTTAGTGCAAGTGGAAATTCCTGAAACGTCTCTTGCCTTGATCCTCCACTGGGTAATTCTTGAAAACATTGTCCTATCCCCGCAATCGAGTAATGAAACCTTTATTCTAGGCAA
This sequence comes from Humulus lupulus, assembly GCF_963169125.1. Taxonomy (NCBI): domain Eukaryota; kingdom Viridiplantae; phylum Streptophyta; class Magnoliopsida; order Rosales; family Cannabaceae; genus Humulus; species Humulus lupulus. The sequence goes on from NC_084799.1 coordinate 87,522,488, forward strand.
TGGATACCTATTCTAAACAATCACTTTCTTGACTATCAATATACGGTACATATCCTTGTAGACTTGGACCATTTTCTTGAAAAATTGTATTGACGTGTCCCATGATAAGATGCTCCATCTGATCAACCCTCAATTTGAACACTTCTTCAACTGAAGCTTATTCTTCCCGCTGAGCTATTACCATTCTTCATAATGTCCCAGATACTGGTTCCATTTCTACCTTAATTCTGTAGCATGCTTTATTCCCTAGATGTGACAATTATCCCAACAAATTCTCATGAACTCATTTGAAACCTTACCGGCCGATCTAGTGTTCATCTGGTCCATCTAGTGTAAACCCAGTGGTATCTTCCTCAATAGCTAGGCATCCTGCAACTACAACCGGGTCCTTTCCTTTTAACCTCAGAAGTCACCATCTTATTTTACAATCCATGGTCGTCCCTTATTTGACCGACAAATCCTCACTCAAGATCACCTCGTATACCTCATAGGACCAGCTCAATCAATTACTACCAATTTTTCCCTAGATATATGCTCAAATCTCAAACCCCATGGCGTGACAACTATATAACATATGCCATATGTCGATGTCTTGTCTAAGAGGTACGTAGCACCAAACTCAATCAGCTCCATTATAAACAGGACCACGAACTAAAAAGTCTACCGGTCGCCTCCGAGGGGCTAGCCTCAAGCTCTAACCATATCGAGAAGATCACTCGAACTGGGGTAGGGTTATCTCTATTCTTTAGTTCTTCTGTCTTTGTCTTCAGGAAATTCCCCTTGATGTGCCCTACCATTCTTCACCGATAACATGCCTTCGCTTGATATTCGCCCACATGACATCTCTTGCACCTAGCGCATACCATGTAACCCCTCCAACTCATCGTCGTCCTAACAGCTGCCCTAAACACTATGAACTCTCATATCAGGACCAGGAGTATTAAAACCATCAGAGGTCTTTCTCTCCTAGCTACTTGGCCTCCGCTCCTACCTGATCTCACAAATGGGGATACCCTTGCCTGAACTTTCTGCCAACTGACACTCTTACTCCATGTCTCATCTCCTGCATCCTCTATAGTAAGGGCCCTCCCTACTGCCCAAGCGTAGGTAACAATCCCTTACCCTAGAGCGATCCTAACACTCTGGGCCATCCTAGGGTTCAATCCTCGAGTTGATCGCTCCTTTCGGTCACATCCGTTGGTACTAAACCAAATGTGAATTTGACCGATCTACAAAGCTCACAAACATACTATGTCACTATCTCATTATTTTGAACCGAATTCATAAACTCATCGGTCTTTACAATTCAAACTGCATCACAGTAGTGCCTCTCATTGAACCATTGTCTGAGTTTCCTTCCAACCCACCATGACAATATTTCGGGTCTGAGATACAACTTCCCACCACATTCGGGCATCCTCCCACCATATGTACGTGGCACAAGCCACCCTATTACTACCTTTCGCCCCTATATAATCGAGGACGGAGCTAACCATGCCCTTGCACAATTCAACTCTGAACAGTTCCAAACCTCCCTCAGGAACTGGAGGATAACACATTTGGAATCTTTCATATAGTAATTCCCATCTATTTCCACCATTAGGTTAAGTCATCACTGGTGCCATTGTTGCCAACTCTCATAGGGCAGCCTTCTCTAACGGACTCTGCTGTCTCAATCACCTAATCTCACCTTCTTGCCTTTACAATCATGCTTGTATGTCAGCAAACACTTGCCGCCAATCCCAGGGTTAACGGATGATTTTGGCCTCAACTGCCATCATTGACACTGCCTAATCCAATTGACTGCCTTGGATATAAAACTTCCAAAATCTTTCTACAGCAAAAAAACCTGGCCTACCAGCCCTGATACTCTTATGCAACGCTAAACCATAGCAAGGCCAAACAACACAATATCCATATAATACACATAATAGGATACAAAACCATAATGCTCATGCATCAATCATCAAACCTCATTCTTACAAAACACATACATATTCATGATACTCCCTATTCTATCAGATAAGGAAAATCACATAAGCAGTTAAACAAGTGTTGCATTTAATACCAACCCTGAGTTGAGCTTGTCTCTAGCAGTGAGCGTACATGTTTGGTCAATCTCCAAGAACCATAAACCTTGGCACACTCTGATACCAAGTTGTAACACCCTACTTCCTTAGGTTAAAAAGTGTGATTGAATAAAACTAAAGGCTCATTTAATAAACATTAGATAAAAATAGTTGGTCATTCATTAAAATTCGTAAAAATGTTACATTGGGATCCTAAAATACTATTTTAAAATACATTTATAATCCAAAGATTTGGTACAGTCGACCTAGGCGACAAAAGAAAACATTCACCACATGTTCCTTAAAACAACCCTAGCCGTGGCGACCAGGTAGACCAAACATGCACACACCGCTCCATGCCCTCCAACTCATGGTTGTTTGACCCTTTTTCCTTGCTCTTACCTGCACCACAGAGCACCCGTGAGCCGAGGCCCAACAAGAGAACTTCAAGCATGGCATACAATAATATACTTCAACAAATACAAACTTAATCATAGACAACAAGTAATTACACGTTTCCATTAGAATGCATAACATAACCATAATAGAATAACTCAATAACACAATGGCATAACAACCTAATAGTACATCAATACAATAACACAGTAATATCATAACACAACAGTATAATAACACGACAACACAATAACACGACAGCTTAATACTACAACAACAGAATACCACAACAATGACCTCCGCTGATCGGGGTGCGTTACCAGGCACCAAGTCCGCGATCCTAGCCGAATGGGTGTGTATAGCACCCTTGAGGGTCTCGCCCTGGTGGCTTGCATTCAGCATGCTTAACGTAGATCCCAGCCCCATGCCGTACCCAGCTTCTTGCCGTTCATAGCCTTCGTCGTTCCCAGCCTTCCCCGTTCACTCACAAACATGCATCACATAGCATAATATTCACAGATGTTTACATGCATGTTAAACATAAGCATTAGGGTCATGCCTTGCAATACAAACAATATGGCCACACCCTGCTCTACGAATACAAACAATTATCTTACTTGGTGTCCCGAGTTGACAACCCACAGCGATCCCGAGCACAATTCCTAATTCCAAGCCTGAGCGGTAAAACCTAGTCACAACGTATTAGTAAATATCCATCATGATCAAACTCAATCAAAATCCTTTAGAATAACATACTAGCCTTCGAAACCTCAAATTTTACTAAATCGGGTAGTAGAATCCTTCCCGAGCCCTACTGTTTGGGATCCTAAGCCTAAAACCCTCATTTGACCAATATTTCCCATTTGAGCCACGGCTCAGCCCATAAGGGTCGCGATGCAATCAAGTCAAAGGGCAAAGCCTTCTCTGTTGATGGGTGCGGGTCGCAGCGCGCCTCAGCCTGCGCTGTGGCGCCTGGGTAAAAACAGAGGCTCCCAACCTTTTGTTCATACGAGCCACGATGCCTGAAGAACAGGGTCACGACTCGAGCCTACAAACCCAGAAATCCCACCATTTTCAGAATTCTAATCCTCCTGCAAATCAATCCAAACATACTCTAATGCCCAAATTGAGTCCTAAAACACTCTCAGTATATCCAGAGTAGTACATAAACCCTATAAACTGAACCAAAACTTCATTATAACACAACTTAATCTCTTGAGTTCAAACTCCTAGAACACCAAAAACAAAATAGAGAAACTTAACAAAAGCTTGATCTAAACCTTACCTCTGTGTTACTTTCAACCTCGAGCTTACTCCAATCACTTCCAACTCCAACTCCCCTGAATTCTAAGCCTCCCCCTTTAATCCCAGAAAAATCCCTCCTTAACCTTGAGAGAGAGAGAGAGAAAGATACGTGAGGGAGAGTGAGAAAGAGTTGAGAACAGTCTAAGGGATTCCTTCTATTTCCTTCTAATTGACTCTAGTGTTTTTATAAGCTTAAGTCTATCCCCAATTACCTAATGACCAATATGCCCCCAAGTCTATCCTCAATCCTCTAGTGCCACCAAGGGATATCCGTCATTTGCCACATCCCAATAATTCAACGAGTGTTCCTACAAATCCCCATTAAATCCTGACATACCCAAATAATTGCTAAGTAATTACCCGTTATCTGGTAAACCCTAGGCATATGCCAAGTTTTCAAAAATGCCCCTAGGCTCACCTCGAGCCAAGAATCTGACCCCGTTGTGACTATTCCACTAATCCGCTCCCTAGGATTGTCTCGGACCACACATCTCAAATATATCCCCATTACACTAGGGACTCACTTATAACACATGCATATTTGCATTTATGCCCTCATAGGCCAAGATTACAGACACGCCCCTATTCACAGAAATGGCCCCACATGCAAATTTAATACACACAAACATGCATGTCTAATCACATTACCACATAATTCATTTATAACACATCATCACGTATATAATCCTCGTCTAGGCATTGTAGTCAAGGCACTCAGCCTTGATTATCAAATTCAGGATGTCAAAGTTTATATCTCCGAATACTCACATTTTTTGTTGGTTTGGTGTTTGAATCCGTAGTTTTCAAGTATTTGGGTTTCTTGACAAATGACTGTCTGGGTCTGGTATTCCTTCTCTGAAGGAACCATTGTTGCTTATGTTGGTAACTAGTTTACCATATGCGCAGCGAAAAGCACAGGGTGTTGGGCCCAGAGATTTCAAAAAAAATTATTTAAAAAAAACTTTAAATAATTGGACCCATTAACATGCAAAACATTAATCATAGAGAAATAAAAAAGAGATGAGGATTTACCAGTTGAAGAACTATCAAGAATCCTCACTATCTTTTTGTTTCTCCAACGAACATCCAATCCAAAGCAGTTCTTTAAAATATTCAAACCAATATCTTCCAAAGATGTATCTCTACACCTCAAGATGTGTGTGGGTACGTAGAGTAATGGTAGGAATATATTTCTGATTCACCAGATATTCTCAACACATGAGATGTTAGAATATTAGTTCTAAGATAGAATTCAAGGATGGAAAAATATTACGATATATTTTCTCTTTCTTGAATATTCTGAAATATTATGTGTCTTGTGAAAACTATAGTATCTGATAGATTTATAAAAGAATTACTTAAATTCAAAATTTAAAATACCAACTATAAATCTATTATTAGTAAATAAATAAAAGAAAATCAAGATCCAATCTTGATCGATTACTATAGCTACACACCAACTACAATCCCTGAACTATGGTTGGCATGTAGCATCCCTATTTCTAGGGATGTGTCACAACCAATTTTCTTTTAATTATATTTAATAATTTTATTCTAAATATCTAAATGTAATAACTTATCTTATCAGATTAATTAAAGAAAAAATATTAATTCAAATTCATAACTAATTGGAATTATCAGAAATATCTTTTCACATTTATCTAAATACCAGGTAGAAGCAACGTGCAATGCACGTTTATATAGTTTTAAAGTTGTAAACATTATCTATAATTTTAATAAAAACTGGTTCACTGTATTTTTTAAATATATATATATATAATAGAATGAATTATAGTTCTATAGTATATATAATTATTTATATCAATAATCTCTACATATATGATATCTAAATACAACATTGACATAGATATATATATATATATATTTACATGGCTACATGACACATATATAAAATACAATAATATTTAAAAAGAAATTAATAATAGAAATAAAATAAGAATAGAAAAAGTCATAGTGTAGGTAGTAATATACATGCATCAACTATTTTTAGTTTTTAATGTATCTCACAATGTCCTTTAATCAATTTAATGAAGAAAAAAAGCTTCAATCACATAATAAAAAACAAACTATCACACAAATCATAAAATAAAAAAAAAATGATGTGGATGCATTTATTATTTTTAAATAAATATGATTTAATTATTTAAATTACCATAAAATATCTTACAAATATGATATTTTAATTATTTTTTTTTGCTATTTCAGTTTATATTTATTTTACTTTTTAAATTTGGCAGTGACAACAAAAGATTATATATTATATGTTTAATATAATATTAATTTTAAGTTTAATTAAATTTTATTTATGTTATAAAATATATGATTTTATTATTTTTAAATAATTATCATTGTAAAATATCTCAAAAATATCCTATTTTAATTTGTTTAATTATTCATTTATTTAATTTTATTTAAGTTTAAGTCATGTTTACAATCTACTATTAAATATAAGAATATTACGTTAAATATAAGAATATTCCGTTAAAATTAACGGAAAAAAATAAAAAATCGTTAAAATCAAGAATTTCAGTTATCTACACACTTATTATATAGAAGAGAAATAAAATCAATTAATTCAAAATTAATTATTCCAATTATTTAATTGACAATTTCGAAATCCCCAATTTATTTAAAAAATTCCTTTAATTAAAATGTCAATTTCAAAAATTGCCACATTAATTAAATAATTTGTCTCAATTACATATTTGACCCTGAAGAACAAATTTCTTCCAAATATGCCATTATCTTGATTTTTCACAATTTCCACTCTTACCTTGAATAGTGTTGATAGAGCCATCTTGGGACCTATGTACCTATAATTTCAAGCTCCAATATTAATTAAAACTATTTAATAAAATAACCTTTGTTGACAAGATTTTTCGCCAACAATGTATTAAGAAATAATAAGGGCATATTAGTACTTAATGGTAAACTGTAATGGAAAATAATCAAAATTCACTCAAGAACACATAAATTTTACGTGGTTCAGTGGTTAAAATCCACCTAGTCCACGAGTCAATATTACTGTTGTTTTTCTCTCTATTTTGGCAGAGTTTCGGTATTAACAAATTCTCCCTTTCCTGTCCAATATTCCCAGTATTTATAGGGGAATTTCATGGAAAGGATTGGGTAACCGCGTAAGTTAATCACGCATTTACATAACATCTACATTCAATACAAATAATTCCTTATATGGGGATACGACTTAATAACAGAATAATTATGTTCCTGCTATCTCAGATAATAAATGTGATAACCTGGTCATGAATAAGCATATCAGCAAATCCCGAATCTTTAGGAATCCTTTAGTGTGCAGTATGCGTTATATCTGAGTCACCTGAGATGTGTAGCTTCCACGAGCTTGTATTCTGACAACTATCTATCCGACCCCGAGCTAGCGCTTTGATGACATCTTATTCGTAGTTCGTGGTAAAGTCAAGATGCATACCACCAGGTTTGATCATTATGAACCTCAAGCTGCCCATCTAAATAATAATCAAATATTCTAATTGATTACTTTTCCACGTATTTGTTTGCCAGCTGTACCCGAGCTGAGCGAATGAACTCGTGCTAAGATTAGGGTACAACATTTTCCCCCCAAGCTCCTGCTCGTGTATGATGTCATCATTTTCTGACCTACACGGTAGGGGCCTTTAAACTTCTACTACATAAGAGCATGCTTGCCTATTACTCGAGTACTGGACACGTGGTGTACTTGGGTTTTGAGGACTGCAATAATTGTCTTGTCAACTTTTTGCTGGTGTTTGGTCTATTTAATCTTGGCCCTTGGATATTGAACTAACCTAATTGGATGGCTCAAATTAACTTCCATGATTTACATATAAATAGGATGACCTAATTTCAAACCTCACCACCTTTGCATTTAAAAATTTCCCTTTTTCTGAACTTCGAAGCTTCCCTTCTTTCCCAGAATCCCCAAAACCGTTCATCGTGCCTAGACATTCAGAAGCTTTCTAGGAGCTTCCCATTGTTGAGTCTACACCCTCTAATCAGCGAATGTATTTTCCTGTAAGTATATCATCCCATGGTTTGAAAAGTTCCCCCCTTTTTTTCTTTTATCTAATGGAATTTATGTTCTTAACTATGTTCATCTACAACACTCATCGTAGTTACTATTAGGCTATTTCTAAATGTTCATAGGAAATAGGTTTTGGTTTAGGTTCAGTGGGTGTCGAGACATGTTTTAGAAATAAGACGTCCATAAAACTGTGGAAATTTCTAGGTAAATCTGGGTAACGCTAATGGTGAATTGATTTAAATAATACCCATTCGGGGTAAAGAAACTGAAGGGTCTTTAGGTTTAAAACCAGATAGCTTAGGGGTTACATTTTCTTGGGTGGTTTTGCACTAAACTACTTCCTAAGGAAAGTAGTGGTCTAACATTTCTGACACACAAATCCCTAAATATCAGGGGACTGTTAGGAAACTGAGGCGCGTAGCTTAGGATATCGCGGGGAAGCACGCGATAGGGATGAGGCTAACCTTAGCTCGTATAACAAAAATAATTCATTTCGTCCGTACCCTCGCCACATAGTTATAGATCATCATAGGTTGCCTACTAACTAGGTCGTTTTGTCGTTAGGTGATCTGATGCCCCCCAAATCTGTGAGCTCATCTACTCAACGCAAAGACAAAGGGAAGAAGGTCGTGCCTGACTCTCCCATTCCGCACTTCGATCTGGTAGTGGAGAGAGAAATTCTTGTTGACCCCAACGCGTTCTTCGAGGCCGAGCATATCATTTCAAGGATCATGACTCAGGGGAAGGTGAATAAGATTATGTTGAGCCAAACATAGAGATCAGAGCTGGGACTCTCCTTGCCTAACCTGCGTTCGAAGGGGAAATGAGCTATTCCCCTTTCCAAGATGACTACGTAGCTTGGAGTGATGAGCACCTGAAGGCTAGGGCCTTCCTTCCCCTGGACTAGTATTTTGTAGATTTCTTAAACTACGTAAAACTGACACCTTTCCAGCTCCCCCCAAATTCATATAGACTTTTTGTAATGCCCTGAAATCCCTAATGCGGTTTAATTGCTGGATTAGAAGGCGGGGAGGGCCATAATTGTTTAATTATGCCATTAATTGATAATATGCATGTATATATGAATTATATTATAATATGATGTTAAATGCATGCATGTGGGTCCACATTTCATTACAGGGATGTTTTGGTAATTTGGCCCGTTGAGGGTGTAATTGTATATTTGTATGAATGTCAATGACCTATTGTTGAGACCACATTATAATATGGGTTTGTTTGAGCTATTCGGCATGAGAGGATCTTGGAATATTAATTAGAGGTCTAGTCATAACAGGTTTAAGTTCGGGGCTCGGGGTGAGTCCCGGGGTGATTTTAATGATTAGAGTGTTGCCGGGAATTAAAGGGTAACATGATATGAATTATTGGTGTTTGAGAATATTGAGAATAGCAGGAATTGGAGAGCGTTAATTATGATTAACGAGATAAGTGGGAAATACCAAGTTTGCCCTTGTGATCCTTTAGAAATCCTTAATTGACCTAGGGGAAATTTGGTATTTTTACCCCTAGGATAGATATAAGCCATTGAAGGCTGTAGAAAGAAGAGAAAACAGAGTAACTTCAAAAGCTTCTCCCGTACCTATTTTCCTTCATGTTTTCTTTGGATTTTTGAGCCTAACTTGAGGATTCAAGCTTGGGAAATAAGTCTTGAGAGTTTGGGAGTGTGTTCCACCATTGAAGAGCATCATAATATGAGCTTGAGGTAAGTTTCTAGCCATTAAATTCCCTGTTTTGCTCTATTTTAGTTGTGGTTTTCAGTTGAGATTTCTAGGTTGGATGATTGGTTTTGTTGGGAGTTTTGGCTAGGGGTCTTGTGGTTGTGATGCTTAGGGTATGTGAGGATGGTTTTTGGGTTCATTTGGCACCAAAAATGAGGTTTGGAAGCATTGGAATTGAGTTGGAATTGAAGGAGTCAATGGAAGAGATTTCGGGGGAGTTTCTGGTTGAGGGTAGCGCTACAGCGCCCATCAGAGGGCGCTATAGCGCTACACAGGATTTTGTTGGGCGGTTTAGGGGTTCTGAGTATAGCACTGGGGTGCTATTGAGTAGTGCTGTAGCGCTACTCTGTTCCTCCAGAATCCTGTTTTGAGTGTTTTTAAGGGTTTTTGGCTCGGGGTTTCAATCCTTAAGGCTCGGGATCGAATCTACTCACCGTGTGGCCATGTTTCGAGGTCCCGAGAGTGGGGTTTAGGTTAAGACCATATTATTGTTGATTTTCATTAATGGAGGTTATAATTGGTTATGATTAGGTAACCGCTAAGGAATCAAAGGGTCGATCGTTCTTAGGAGTTGTTCTTATTTTATTTCTCGCTCGAACCAGAGGTAAGAATACTGCACCTTGTGTATATGACATGCATGATTGTTGTTGAGGCATGTTGGTTGATAAATGTGGACATTGATTGCACATTAAATGCTAGTGGATGTTGTTTACTTATGTATGGCACTGATTAGTTAGGGACGGCACTAGTCGCATATTACTGACCTGAGAGTCAGAAACGGCATGAGCGTCCTGAACGCAGGGCCGATTGAAGATTAGATCTAACCGATATCCGCGTTGAATGACTGTAAAGCATTAATGCTGGACCGACCCAAGGTCGATGAAAATTATAAGCGCTTGACTAATCTAAGCTAGTTACTCAAAGCTAGGGCTTAAGGCTTAGGTGACAGCTTGTCACATGGGTAGGGAGCGGAATCCCACAGTTATGACTCTATGGTCATGCGATAGGTTATATTGGTGACCTGTTCATCGAGCACCTATCTTGATAAGCTAGTGAAAGGATCACTTATTTGTAAAGCCTCGGTGACCCTATGGTCACATGGCTAGAGGGAGATGAACCCACTTTAGTGACTATTCCAATTGTCACTCATCTGTTTTGGACTGAAAGTCCTGAATGATTATTATGATCATTATTGATATTATATTCATGCTATATTGTGTTTTCTTGCTGGGCTTTGGCTCATGGATGCTATGTGGTGCAGGTAAAGGGAAAGAAAAGCTCACCCAGCCTTGAGTGGAGAGCTTAGGTTGTGTTGTGTACATATGTGGCCGCTTGACCACCATGGCCAAGGAGTTCTCAGAGGAACTAGGGGGTTTACCCTATTTTTTCCGCTTAGGTCGGCGGGTTTGTAAATTTTAAACAGTAATGACAATTTTGAGTTGTAAATAACTTGTAAAAGTTTTTGACGGGCCCATGAACAATTTTATATATTAAATAAAATATATTCTTTCCTTTTGATTATTTTTCCACCTTAGCCTGTTAATAACAATTAGAAGCACGTTTTTAAGCAAAGAACTTGGGTATCGAGTTAAATTTCCAGTTCACCGTTCACCGTAACTGTTCGGGGGTAACCAGAGTGTTACAACTTGGTATCAGAGGTGCCAAGGATAGGGTTCCTGTAGACTGGCTGGGCATGTACACACATCACTGAATTCAAGCTCAACTCATGGTTTGGTAACTATTTATGTAGTTATATGTATAACTGCTTAAATATAAAATATATGCTTTACCTGTGTGCATGAGACACCATGTTAAACATATGCCCTGAAATATTATATCCTCAGCAACTATGTACGAAATAGTACTGAGATTGCTGGAACATACTTATTAGTATTGTTGATTATGAATTATTATGTGATACATGCTAAGTGCTAAATGCTATTAACATGTATCTGCTTGCATATTTGTATGACTGTGGAATATGATAATTGTTTGTTTGTTCTTGGACCGTAAGGCGGCAAGAGGTTTAGTTATTACTACCCGACTGGCCGTATTGATCATTGTTTTAGCAAGGCATAAGAGATAAGAATGAATCCAGGGCAGACAGATATGTCAGCTGGCCAGAGTGATCAAGGCCAGAATAATAATAGTCAAGGTCCGGAGAATGACCAGTCACAGATTCCACTGCCAGCTCCTGTAAACTGGCAGCAAATGATTAGTGATCTGCAGGCTACAGTGTTGAGACAGGGAGAAGAACTTCGTCTCCTGAGACAACAACAAGCACCTGCAGTGGCCAGTGTATCAGAGGCACCTCCTGTGTCGGTGCCAGTAGCTGAGCAGCTGCCTGAGGTTGGAAATAAATGGGAACCTCTCTATGAAAGGTTCAGGAAGCAGCAACCTCCATTTTTTGAGGGCAGTGCAGATCCTGCCAAGGCAGAGCAATGGATGAGTATGATTACCACCATCCTAGATTTCATGAGGGTGACTGGTAATGAAAGGGTGGCCTGTGCCACTTATATGTTTCGGGAGGATGCCCAAATTTGGTGGGAGGTTATTACCCAGACCAAGAATGTTAATGCTCTGAGTTGGGAAGAGTTTCAGACTCCGTTCAATGAGAAATATTATAATGATGCCATCAGGGCAGCTAAGGCTGAGGAATTCATTAGGCTACTTCAGGAAAGTTTGTCAGTCACTGAGTATGCCATAAAGTTTGATCGTTTGGCGAAATTTTCCATGGAGCTGGTGCCCACTGATGGGACTAGAAGAGAGAGATTTCTTCAGGGGATACAGCCCAGATTAGCCCATGATGTACGTATTACCATTGTGGCTGGGGTTACTACCTATGCACAGGTGGTTGAGAAGGCACTCACAGCTGAGAGTGCAGAGAACAAGATCTGGTGAGACAGTGCAGCCAGAAAGGAGTTCAGGAGGACAAGTCCTCCATTTGTGGGTTCTGGTAGGGGTATAGGCCCCAGTGAGCAGAAGAGGAAGGTTCCTGACACCTTCCCAATTTCAGGTCCTGATAGGCAGCCCCGTGGTATTTCAATGGGTCATCCAGGTGGTAATGAAGCCTGGAAGTCTTATCCTGAATGCCCTAGATGCAAGAGGCGTCCTTTGGGAGAGTGAGGGCAAGGGATTGCTTCTCATGTAGAGCAATGGGCCATCTTAAAAAGGATTGCCCTAAGGCAAGAAAAGAATAACCCAGAAAAGCGGACAGCTCGGCCCCAGCTTGAGTGTTCGCATTGACTCAAGCAGAAGCTAAGGCTTCTCCCTCAGTAGTTACAGGTCAGCTTCTTAGTGCTGGAACCCCTTATAATGTTTTGATTGATTTTGGTGCTACACATTCTTTTGTTTCTAGAAGTATTATTGATAGATTGTGTAGACCCTGTGATTTTTATGCTGTGGGGTTTGGAACTTTGTTACCCACTGGAGAGTTAGTGGTATCCAGGAGATAGGTCAGATCTTTGCCAGTGACAGTGGAGGGCAGAGAGTTATCAGTGGATTTGATAGAGTTAGTTATGATTGACTTCGACATGATATTGGGTATGGATTGGTTGGAAAAGTATGGGGCAACCATTGATTGCAGAATGAATATGGTCACCTTTGAGCTAGAAGGTGAGGATCCTTTTGTGTTTATTGGTACTGTGCATGGACCTCGTATACCTATGATTTCTGTATTGAGGGCCAGGGATCTATTGCAAGGAGGTTGCATTGGATTCTTAGCCAGTGTGGTTGATACCACTCAGGTCGTGCCAGTGAGACCAGAAGAGACCAAACTTGTTTGTGAATTCTTGAATGTGTTTCCAGAAGATTTGCCAGGGTTTCCACCACACAGAGAAATTGAGTTCATTATAGAACTGGCACCAGGGATGGAGCCAGTGTCTAGATCACCTTACAGAATGGCCCCAGCTGAGTTGAAAGAATTAAAGGTACAGTTGCAAGAACTGTTAGATTTGGGTTTTATCAGACCTAGTTTCTCACCTTGGGGTGCGTTAGTTCTGTTCGTAAAGAAGAAGGATGGTTCTCTGAGGATGTGTATTGATTACAGAGAACTGAATAAGCTAACAATTAAGAACAAGTATCCTTTGCCAAGGATAGATGATCTATTTGATCAATTTCAAGGTAAGAAGGTATTCTCAAAGATCGACCTTCGTTCTAGTTATCATATGTTGAGGGTCAAGGAAGGAGACATACTGAGGACTTCTTTTCGTACCAGGTATGGGCATTATGAGTTTTTAGTTATGTCATTTGGATTAACTAATGCCCCTGCTGCTTTTATGGATCTGATGAACAGAGTGTTCAAGGATTATCTAGACTAGTTTGTGATCGTCTTCATCGATGATATTCTGGTATATTCTCAGTCTGAATCAGAGCATGAGCAGCATCTGAGGTTGGTTCTACAGAGACTGAGGGAACACAGATTGTTTGCCAAATTCAAGAAATGTGAGTTATGGTTATCTCAGGTATCCTTTCTTTGGCATATTGTCAGTAAGGAGGGGATTAAGGTAGATCCAGCGAAGATTGAGGCTGTCAGGGATTGGCCAAGGCCAAAGAATGCTTTTGAGGTTAGAAGTTTCCTTGGATTGGTAGGTTATTATAGGCATTTCATGGAAGGGTTCTCAAAGATTGCTACTGCATTGACTGAGCTGACACGCAAGAGCCAGAAATTTGTGTGGTCAGATAAATGTGAGAACAGCTTCCAGGAGCTAAAGCAGAGATTGATTACAGTTTCGATTTTGAGTCTTCCGACAGATCAGGAGAAGTTTATGATTTACTGCGATGCTTCTCATCAGGGTTTGGGTTGTGTTTTGATGCAGTCAGAGAAGGTAATTGCTTATGCTTCTCGTCAGTTGAAGGAGTATGAAAAGAGATATCCCACTCGTGATTTAGAGTTGGCGGCTATGGTCTTTTCTTTAAAGATATGGAGGCATTATCTTTATGGAGAGAAGTGTGCGATCTATAAAGACCACAAGAGCCTGAAATACTTCTTCACTTAGAAAGATTTAAATATGAGACAAAGGTGTTGGCTGGAGTTAGTTATGACTATGAGATTCTGTATCATCCGGGAAAAGCCAACGTGGTAGCTGATGTTTTAAGCCGGAAGGGTCCGGGATAGATTCATGGTATGAGGCTGATAGTCAGAGAGTTAGCTGATGATATGACCAGAGCTGGTATAGAATTGCTGGTGGGCCAGTTGGCTAATATTACGCTACAGTCTACACTGTTGGAGAGAATCAAGGAAGGTCAGTTGAGTGATCCACAACTAATCAAGATCAGAGAGGATGTTTTGACTGGAGCATCTAGAGACTATATAGTGTCTGATTTGGGCTTGTTGAGATACAAAGGGCGGATATGTGTTCTGTTAGACACTGCTTTGAGGCGAGAGATTCTGGATGAATCTCATACTACACCTTACTCTTTGCATCCAGGCATCACGAAGATGTATCAGGATGTGAGATCATTATATTGGTGGCCGGGGATGAAGAGAGATGTAGTAGAGTATGTGGCTAAGTGCTTGACATGTCAATAGGTCAAGGCAGAGAATCAGAGGCCGGCAGGGCTATTGCAGCCTCTGGATATCCCAGAGTGGAAATAGGAGGACATCACGATGGATTTCGTGGTGGGCTTACCAAAGACTGTTGGTCAGCATGATTCTATTTGGGTGATAGTGGATCGCTACACCAAGTCAGCTCACTTCTTGCCAGTGAGGACTACATTTACAGTTTATCAGTATGCAGATCTCTATGTGAGAGAGATCGTTCGCCTCCATGGAGCACCTAGGCCAATCGTGTCAGATCAGGACCCTACTTTTACTTCCAAGTTATGGGGGAGTTTACAAAAGGCCATGGGAACACAATTGAAGTTAAGTACTGCTTATCATCCTCAGAAAGATGGGCAATCTGAGAGGATGATCCAGATATTGGAAGACATGCTGCGGGCATGTGTGCTGGACTTTGATGGATCTTGGAGTAAGTATCTACCTTTGATAGTGTTCTCCTACAACAACAGTTATCAGTCTACCATTGGAGTTGCACCTTATGGGATGCTGTATGGTAGGAAGTGTAGGTCTCCCATTCATTGGGATGAGACAGGTGAAAGGAGATACTTAGGTCCTGAGGCAGTTTAGAGGACCGGTGAGGCCATTGAGAATATTAGAGCTCGGATGCTTGCTTCTCAGAGTAGGCAGAAAATTTATGTAGATCCCAAGTGTAGGAATGTGGAGTTCCAAGTGGGAGACTATGTCTTCCTTAGAGTCTCGCCATGGAAAGGGGCGAGAAGGTTTGGGAAGAAGGGCAAGCTGAGCCCTAGGTTTGTAGGTCCATTTGAGATCCTGGAGAGGGTTGGTCAAGTGGCTTACAAATTGGCCTTGCCTAAGGCATTTTCAGCCGCGCACAATGTATCTCACGTTTCAGCTCTTCGGAGGTATGTATCTGATGTGAATCATATTTTGAGTTATGAAGATCTGGAGCTTGAGCCAGATCTCTCCTTTCAGGAGCAACCAGTTCAGATACTTGATAGAAAAGACAAGGTCCTCAAAAATAGGATGACACCTTTGGTTAAGGTATTGTAGAGGAACAACAAGGTGGAGGAAGCAACCTGGGAGTTGGAGTCAGATATGCAGAGTCAGTATCCCGAGTTGTTCAGGTAAATTTCGAGGACGAAATTTCTATAAGGAGGGGATAGTTGTAATGGCCAGAAATCCCTAATGTGGTTTAATGGCTGGATTAGAAGGCCGGGAGGGCCATAATTGTTTAATTATGCCATTAATTGATAATATGCATGTATATATGAATTATATTATAATATAATGTTAAATGCATGCATGTGGGTCCACATTTCATTATAGGGTGTTTTGGTAATTTGGCCCGTTGAGGGCGTAATTGTATATTTGTATGCATGTCGGTGACCTATTGTTGAGACCACATTATAATGTGGGTTTGTTCGAGCTATTCGGCATGAGAGGATCTTGGAATATTAATTAACAGTCTAGTCATTACATGTTTAAGTTCGAGGCTCAGGGTGAGGCCCGGGGTGATTTTAATGATTAGAGCATTGGCGGGAATTAAAGGGTAATGAGATATGAATTATTGGTGTTTGAGAATATTGAGAATAACGCGAATTGGAGAGCATTAATTATGATTAACGAGATAAGTGGCAAATACCAATTTTTCCCTTGGGAGCCTTTAGAAATCCTTGATTGACCTAGGGGTATTTTGGTCTTTTTACCCCTAGGATAGATATAAGCCATTGAAGGCTGTAGAAAGAAGAGAAAACAGAGTAACTTTAAAAGCTTCTCCCGTACCTATTTTCCTTCCTGTTTTCTTTGGATTTTTGAGCCTAACTTGAGGATTCAAGCTTGGGAAATAAGTCTTGAGAGTTTGGGAGTGTGTTCCACCATTGAAAAGCATCATAATCTGAGCTTGAGGTAAGTTTCTAGCCATTAAATTCCCTGGTTTGCTCTATTTTAGTTGTGGTTTTCAGTTAAGATTTCTAGGTTGGATGATTGGTTTTGTTGGGAGTTTTGATTAGGGTTCTTGTGGTTGTGATGCTTAGGGTATGTGAGGATGGTTTTTGGGTTCATTTGGCACCAAAAATGAGGTTTGGAAGCATTGGAATCGAGTTGGAATTTAAGGATTCGAAGGAAGAGATTTCAGGGGAGTTCCTGGCTGAGGGTAGCGCTACAGCGCCCATCAGAGGGCGCTGTAGCGCTACACAAGATTTTGTTGGGCGGTTTAGGGGTTCTAAGTATAGCACTGGGGCGCTATTGAGCAGTGTTGTAGCGCTACTATGTTCCTCCAGAATCCCATTTTGAGTGTTTTTAAGGGTTTTTGGCTCGGGGTTTCAATCCTTAAGGCCCGGGATCTAATCTACTCACCGTGTGGGCATGTTTCGAGGTCCCGAGAGTGGGGTTTAGGTTAAGACCCTTTTATTTTTTATTTTCATTAATGGAGGTTATACTTGGTTATGATTAGGTAACCGCTAAGGAATCAAAAGGTCGATCGTTCTCAGGAGTCGTTCTTATTTTATTTCTCGCTCGAACCAGAGGTAAGAAAACTGCACCCTGTGTATATGACATGCATGATTGTTGTTGAGGCATGTTGGTTGATAAATGTGGACATTGATTGCATATTAAATGCTAGCAGATGTTGTTTACTTGTGTATGGCACTGATTAGTCAGGGACGGCACTAGTCGCATATTACTGACCTGAGAGTCAGAAACGGCATGAGCGTCCTGAACGCAGGGCCAATTGAAGATTAGATCTAATCGATATCAGCGTTGAATGACTCTAAAGCATTAATGCTGGATCGACCCTAAGGTCGATGAAAATTATAAGTGCTTGACTAGTCTAAGCTAGTTACTCAGAGCCAGGGCCTAAGGCTTAGGTGATAGCTTGTCCCATGGCTAGGGAGCAGAATCCCACAGTTATGACTCTATGGTCATGCGATAGGTTATATTGGTGACCTGTTCATCGAGCACCTATCTTGATAATCTAGTGAAAGGATCACTTATTTGTAAAGCCCCGGTGACCCTATGGTCACGTGGCTAAGGGGAGCTGAACCCATTTTAGTGACTATTCCAAACTCTGCCTCCGTCATTGAGCTCCCCCGCCATCCAAACGATTACAAAGATTTATTCTTTATGTCGAATGGCTTCAGAAATTACGAACACCATTACGTAAGTCTTCCATCCTTGTAAATCCAACTTAGGAACTTTTATTTCTTTTACTTAAAATATTTTTCTTGTACACGTCCTGATTGAATTTTCTTCTCACGCAGCCATATTTTTCAGGACAAGAAAATCTATGACCCTCGGGAGTCAGTATGAGAAGCTGTCCAAACTTCCCCCCAGTGAAAAGGACTATTGCCAGGTCGTGAATGATGTCACGATGCTGGCCTGTAAGTTGATCGGCGAAGGTCAAAAACTAGCCTTGAGGACCCGGGCTCCTCTTCGGGTGGTCCCTGAGCTCCCCTCCTCTCAAGAGGCCTTGCCAGCCACTGAGGATGAGGAGGAGGTGCCTCTTGTGTGAAAAAGGCGGGCCCCCGAAGCAGACCAGAGACCTGATCCTGACCGAGCTGCTTCTGGGGCAGCAGCCGGCCCTTCCGGCCAAGGTAACCCATACCTTTTTAAGGAATTAGATCAGGTTGCTGCTAGCTTTAGGTTAATTCGTTTCAACCCCAACAAGCTAGTTAGTCGCCACCCCACAGATCCAGACCTAAACATAACTCTCCTCCAATGTGTGGATCGTTTGGTGGTACGCTACGACCATAGCTACCCCAAAGGCACCATTGTTGTTGACAATACACTGTACTTTAGGTTGTCCATTTTCGAAGAATATGGAACCAACCTTAGGACTTGGCCTTCTCTGCTCCTAAATGAGCATTTTCTCCTGGATTTAGGCAGTGTATAGACGAATCTAGTTCTGAGGAGGAACTTGAACTCCCTAGGATTTTAGAGATTGTACCCCTAGATTCCCCCTCCTCTCCATTACTCCCAGAGTCGGAGGTCGCAATGCTTAGCCCGGTTCATACACCTGAGCTGGTGCGTCGTGAAGAGGCCTAGGGTGGCGAAGAAGGCCACCCCCACAATGGGGAACACTTCAAAATCCCCCGCCAAAAATAAGGGCACGAGCTTGGCTCAGCAGCCAGATCTGGTGGCTAATGTCATTGCTAAGCAACTTCCTCCTCCCCCCTCTCGACATATGGCCCCACCTCCCTAAGCTACTCAAGTTGAGGTCCCCACCGTCTGAATACCGATTGATCCTCAGGACCTGGAGAGGATCCCAGAAGCCTTTCGGGGTATTATAAATGAGACTACGTCTCATATGGTAGGCCACACCTATAAAGCCAGCATGAGGGACCTAAGAACCATAGAGGAGCGCATCACAGAGAATGTCTTCGAGTCCGCCATGGGGATGAACCTCACCGTAAGTTCTTCTCCCACACCTGGTGAATTTTTTTTACTGTGTTCTTCATCTTATATTTTTTACTTGTTTTGTTATTTTGTAGTCCATCCTAGCCCAATACCGCAGCATAACTCGGGCGAGGGCCAGAAATGACGAGCTCCGGGCCGAGCTGGATGTTGCTAAGGAAAGTGAGCAAGCCACCAAAGCAGCCTTGATAGCTGCTTAGAAGAATGAGCAAGTTGTCGAGGCTGCTCTCACCACTTCCCAGGAAAAAGAGCAGGCCATAAAGACCACACTATCCGCCTCCCAAGCTTAGACTACAGAAGCAAACCATCGTGCATAACAACTCCAGGTCGAGATTGGTGAGCTCAAAGCGAAACTGCTCGAGGCTAAAGCTAAAACCAAGGAGGAAAAAGCGACGTCATCATCAGCCATGGAGGAGATGTTGTACCATTGCTGGGCTTTCAACCAAGACGGGAACTTCTCTTTTATGGAGTCGGGGTTGTGGGATTCGTACCTTGCTAAATTCAAGGCTCGGTTCTTGCAAGAACCCTTGGAAACTGGTGAGGCTTCTGGAGCAGCGGAGGGAGATGGTGAGGGGGTCACCTCTGCGGGGTGAGCTGACGAGGCCCAATGATTTTATTTATGATTTTCTTTGTAATTGTCCAACAGATTTTTTATATTAAACAATTGCCTTCGGGCTCAGTTCGAGGTTATTTCTCCTTAGTGTAATATGTTTGTTTTATTTAAATATATATCTAACTTTTGATCCATCTATCTTTCCTTTATTATCTTCTTATGCTTATGAATCCTTAGACTCTTGTACATTCAAGATTTTAGGAATCGACTTTTAGACCGAGATAGATTTTATCGAACTTGGTTATATCCAAGTTTTTATTTATTTATTTGTGTCATACTTGCTAAGAATCAAGCCTTGAACCTAGTTATTTCCAGGGTTTTTAAACGATTTGAAATTAGTTCGCACTAGGTTTATTGAAAACTCGAGCTTTAAAAAGTCGTTGAATAATCAATTTTTCCAAACTTCCAAGTTTTTGGACCTGGTTACGTCTAGGGTTTTAAATAATTTAAACTTAGTTCATGCTAGGTTTATTGAAAACTCGAGCTTTAAAAAGTCGTTGACTAATCAATTTTTCCAAGCTTCTAAGTTTTTGGACCTTTATCAGAGCAGGCTTAATTTTGCCCACCTCGGTTATGTGCCCCCCAAGTAACTAGAATGTATATTTTTTCTTGGTTACTTTTACAAATATGAGAACACGATCTTGCAATAATAAGACTATAAAATGGTTATTTAACAATCCATCTATTATTTAATTGGAATGGCTTTTATAAATAAGCCTCACATTAATGGTGGAACTATTGATGATACTTTTTCAAATGTAGAGCATTCCAAGTTCGTGAGACTATTCTCCATTCAGTCGAGCTATCTTAAAAGTTCCCTCGCGTAAAACTTCTACAACCTGGTATGGTCCTTCCCAGTTCGGGCCCAACACACTATCCTTAGGGTCTTTATTCGCCAAAAAGACCCTTCGGAGAACTAGGTCGCCTAATCCCAGCCTACGACCCTTGACTTTTGAATTAAAATAGCGAGTGATCTTTTGTTGATAATGGGCGAGCTGTAGTTATGATTCCTCTTGTTTTTCTTCGATCAGATCGAGGGATGCATTAAGTAATCCATTATTATATTCTTGATCAAACTTCCTTTGCCTGTGAGTAGTTACCATTGCTTCGATTGGAAGCATGGCTTCGCTTCCGAAAGTCAGGGAAAAAGGAGTATGCCCCGTGGAGGTCCTGTGAGAAGTTTGGTAGGCCCAAAGTACTTGCAGGAACTATTCGAGCCACAATCCTTTCGCTTTGTCTAACATCTTCTTCAGGCTCGCCTTAAGGGTTTTTTTTACAGCCTCAACCTGCCCGTTAGCTTGTGGGTACACTACCGACAAGAAACTCTTCATAATGCCACATTTTTCACAAAAGTTTGTGAAGAGATCACTGTCAAATTGCGTCATGTTGTCCGATACGATATTTTTAGGAAGCCCAAACCATCATACAATATTCTTCACCATGAAGTCCAAGACTCTTTTCAAAGTGATAGTTTCCAGAGGCTCGGCTTCTACCCACTTTGTGAAGTAGTCGATCGCCACCACTGCATAACGAACTCCCCCCTTTCCCATAGGTAGGGAACCTATTAGGTCGATTCCCCACACTACAAATGGCCATGGGGATGAAATCATTGTTAGCTCGACCGGAGCAGCTCGGGCAACCATGGAAAAATGCTGGCATTTGTCGCACTTCTGAACATACGAGATCGAGTCTTTCATTAAAGTGGGCCAGAAATAACCCTGCCTTAGTATCTTCAGTGCCAGGTTTTTCCCCCTAGCATGATCTCCTCAAAAGTCTTCATGTATTTCTTATAAAATTGTTTTGGTTTCCTTGGGCAGAACACATCGCAAGAGAGGCAATGAATGACCACGCCGATATAAGGTTCCATCTATTATTACGTACCGTGGAGCCTGATAAAGTATTTTTCTCACGTCTTTTCTGTCGTCAGGTAATTTTTTGCGATGTATTCCATTATGGGAGTCATCCAAGTCAGCCTTATGTCGATCATTCTAACCTCTATCACTTCTCCTGTCACGCTCGGGTTCTCCAAGAATTCCACTGGCACAACATTCAATGTCGTGCTAAAGCATCATCATTAGAATTATGCTCGCGGGGAATCTGTTCAATAGAGCTGCACTCAAATTCTGATAGTTCTCCCTTTACCTTAGCTAGGTAGGCCACCATCTTGGTACCTCGGGCTTGATACTCTCTCAATACCTGATTGACCACGAGTTAGGAATCGCTATAGCATTGGATGGCTTTCGCTTTGAGTTCTCTTGCTACCCTCAGTCCTGCTAGTAAGGCCTCATATTCGACTTCGTTGTTGGATGCTTCAAATCTGAACCTAGAGCAGTGTGAAATTGATGCCCTTTTGGTGAGATTAAGATGATCCCAGCTCCTGATCCATTCTTGTTTGACGATCCGTGAACAAATTTTTTCCATAATTCTTGAATCGGCTCCCTCAAGAGCTCCTCTTGAAAATCGGTGCATTCAGCCATAAAATCAGCAAGGGCCTAACTTTTAATTGAGGTCTGTGGCATGTATAATATCTCGAACTAGCTAAGTTCGATGGCCGATTTTAGAAGACGTCCCGACGTCTCAGGTTTTTGCAGAACCTGCCTTAAAGGTTGGTCGGTTAAGACATTGATTGAATGGGACTGGAAATATGGTCGAAGCTTTCTGGAACCCAATATCAAACAGAATGCCAACTTCTCTATCAGTGGATATCGTGACTCGGCTCTGAGAACTCTCTTGCTCACATAATAAACTGGTTTTTGAGCACGGTCTTCTTCTCGAACTAATACGGTGCTGACTACATTCTCTGTCATGGCCAAACAAAGGAACAGAGATTCTCCAGACATAGGTTTAGATAATATGGGGGGCTCGGCCAGATTCATTTTTAGGTCGTGGAATGCCTGTTTGCACTCCTTGGTCCACTCAAATTTTTGTTTCCTCTGAGCAAGTTGTAGAATGGCAAACACTTGTCAGTGGATTTTGAAATGAAATGATACCAAGCCGCCACCCTTCCAGTTAGACTTTGAATTTCCTTACGCAACCTGGGCAAGGGCATTTCTAACAACGATATGATTTTCTCAGGATTCGCCTCGATCCCCCTCCTGTTGACTGTGAACCCCAGGAATTTTCCAGACGCCACTCCGAAAGTACATTTCTAGGGGTTCAGTATCATGTCATACTTCCTTAATATTCCAAAACACTCTTCTAGATCGGACACATGGGTGTTGGCAGTTTTTTATTTGACAAGCATGTCATCGACATACAGTTCCATATTTGTCCCGATCTGGCTAGCGAACATTTTGTTGACCAAACGTTGCTATGTAGCCCCTGCATTTTTCAGCCCGAAGGGCATAACTTTATAAATGTATACATTATGTTCAGTCATGAAGCTAGTATGTTCCTGGCCTGCAGGATTCATTGCAATATGGTTATATCCAGAATACGCATCCATGAAGGGTGACCTGCCGTGGCATCTACCAACTGGTCAATCCTTGCAATGGGAAACAGTCCTTGGGACAAGCTTTATTTAAGTCAAAAAAGTCAATACAGGTTCTCCATTTCTCATTCGGCTTCTGGACCAACACAGGGTTGGCAACCCAGATCGGGTACTTTGCCTCCCAGATAAACTTTCATTTTAATAATCGAGCTACTTCTTCCTCAAGGGCTTCAGCTCGGACCGTTCCCAAACGTCTTCATTTTTGGGATTTCGCAGGCACATTCTTGTCCAAATTTAAGGTGTGCATGATTACATTCGGACTTATTCCCACCATATCTTCGTGTGACCAAGCGAAGACGTCCAGGTTTTCTTGTAAGAAATCAACCAGCTCCTTCTTTCTTTTATCGTCAAGATTCTTCCCAATCTTTACGAATCTTGAAGCATCTTTAGGGTCAATGTTTACTTCCTCGAGCTCTTCTATGGCCTGGAGTTTGATTTTTCTTCGCTTACTCGTGGGTCAATGTCAATTCGTTGGGCGACATCACCATCCTCTTTTTGCTGAGGTTCTTCCATCCCGCAAGTAACTTCTACTTCCTAGGACTCCTCACCTCTGTCATTTATGACCATCGCATGCTGCCCGAGTTGTGATTTTCCCTTCATAAAAATGCTATAGCATTCCCTGGCAGGGAGCTGACCTCCTCTGACGGTGCATATTCTTGCGGCTGAGGGGAATTTCATTGCTAGGTGGTGGATAGAGGTTATGGCTTCAAACGCCATCAATACAGGTCAGCCCAAAATCGCATTGTATACAGCTGGACAATCGATTACCACGAACTAAAGTAACTTGGAAATAGTTCGCGAGTCTTCTCCCAATGTCACCACCAATCCGATCATCCCGATGGCTGCCGACCCCTCACTAGAAAATCCATACAAAGTCATTGAGGTCGCCTTCAAATTGGTTACTGACAACCCCATTTTTTCCAGGGTGGACCTGAAAAGTAGATTCACAGAACTTCCGTTATCCACTAGTGTTCTTCGAACCCTCCGGTTGGCGAGCTAAACGGTTATGACCAACAGATCGTTATGTGGGAATTGGACGTGTCCAACATCTTTTTTTGTGAAAGTGATTGGATTTCTAATCGATGTTGTTTCGATAACCGTTGCTATGGGACAAACCCCACCCCGTTATGGGACTTCAGTTCGTTAATTTACCTCTTTTGGACTCTGCTGCTCGTGCCTGCCAAATGGGTCCTTCGACAATAGTGGTTATATCCCCCCTACTATCGGAGGAGGGCCTACCTGATTTGTTTGAGCTCCGTGTTGGCTTGTCAGAGCTTCCGGAACTAGTAGTGGGTTGTGCCTAGCGGGCTAACTCGGATTCACTCAATTCTGGCGTACTCGGCCAAAGGTCTCGCCTTAATGAGAGTTTCAATCTCATCCTTCAGCTGTCGGTAATCATCAGTGTTATGACCGATGTCGTTATGGAATCGGCAGAATTTGGAGGGATCTCTCTTCACCCTCTGGCTCTTCAATGGCTCTGGTTTCTTCAACGGAAGGCGAGTAGAATTAGCTAGAAAAATATGCTCATGTGTATCCACTAGGTCGGTATACATGGCGTAGATAGGTTTGAACTTCTCTGTGGGCTTGTTTTTCTTCATCCCGCTCTTATCACCCTCGCCATTTCCCTTCCTTTTGTTATTCCCCCCTTGGTTATTCTGGGTAATAGTTTAAGTCGTAGCTGCAACACCTGTTACCGCTCCAACAGACTGAACATGAGTCTGGCTGGTTCCCGCAATGGAAGCTCACGCCTCCTCTAGGTTAATCCATTCTTGAGCTCCGGACAAGAATCCGTCTACGGTCTTAACTCCTTTTCTTTGGAGTTCCTGCCATAGGTCGCCCCCAATAAGAATTCCTGACCTCATTGCCATGAGGTTGGAGTTGTCGTCAGCATCCTTAGCTCGTGCAGCAACATTGGCGAATCTACTCAAATATGCCTTCAATATCTTGCCAAGTTGATGTTTTACATTGGCCAATGAATCAGTATCAACCCAAGCTACCTGTGAAGCTCAGAAGGCTTTTTTGAAATCAGAAGAAAACTTCTTCCATGAGCTTATGGAATGCCTCTTGTATTGCTTAAACCACTACCTGGCTGATCCAACCAAAGTTGCAGGGAATAAAATACACCTTAGATCAAGCCCAACATTTTGAGCCATCATCATGGTGTTAAACATTCTGAGGTGATCTAACAGATCTCCATCTCCATCAAATTTTGACAAGTGTGGCATCCTGAAACCCAAAGGATATGTCACTGCCGCAATATTCAGAGCAAAAGGCTCGAGCTCCTTGTCAGAATCACAATCGTCAGTTTCCTTTTTGGACAAGAGTTTTTTCATTTGCACTTCCATCAGAGCTAATCTCTCGAGGGTTTGGTCCTTAGTCATTTGGTTAGCTGGGAGCTGTTCAACAGCACCCATCCTATCGTATGTGTTTGATGGGTTATTGTCCCTCCAAGCTCGAGCATTGTTTTGCAGGGCATTCTCATTATCACGTACTATGGACGGACCTCCTTCTTGTCGAGTATAGCTAATATCTTCATTCCGAGCCAAATTCCTTCTCTACGAATTCAGACGATCGCACAAATCGGGTTGCGGAAGGTACCGAGGGCTCTGTGCCGAACTCAAGTGGTTCTTTAGATCACTTTCAGACCTACCGCTACGACGAATTTTGGTCCAGTAACTCCCATTTACGAAGCTAACAACAGCTTGCGGCTGGAGGGGGATTTCTCCTACTGTCTCCATAAGTTGGAATGTCCCATTGAGGGCGAGGTGGTGTCGAATGTCTTATAGGTGACGCGAGATGCCTTATTGGTGAAGCTATTCTCATTCCATCGGGGCGGATTAAATTAGCCTGCCTCTGTTCTACTCTAATATCTCTAGTTCTTTGTGCCTGGTGATTTGATCGCAGCGTAGGAGGATTTGTTGGAGAATTTTGCCTTTGTGAGCCTGTCCTAGCCCATCCTCGTGGATTGTCACAAGCATTTATGGGGACCTATGAAGAAGGCATTGAACTTGGGGTTGCAGTCCTAACTGACCGACTGATTTGCTGATGACCCCTATGATGGGTGCTGGGTCGAGCATTCAGGTGATCCCGCTCCACAGGTACAAAATTTAGAGTTGTGGTTCTGATTGATCAACTCGGTTTGGAATGGTTATTCCTGTGGGACTTATGAGACCCACTTTGCCTCTTTCTGACATTAACATCGGTTGCCAAAGGGGGTAACCGAGCCAAAACCTCATCAATCTGCCTGTTTGTCTTAGCGAGATGGCTCCTCAACTGCATATTTTCCAACTCAATGGCAGTTAGGTAGTTTGGATTTGGATTCGGCGGCAATGACACCGAACTCCCAGTGTCACCTTGTTCCGCCAGTTTTTTTCCCAGACATTGCTGAATCTCAGGGCCACATTCGTCCGGAACAATGGTATGATGGCCTCCTGCCCACCAGGCTGTTCTATCTCATTATTATGCATTGAGTGAGTGAGCACCATGATGAGAATCGACTGGGATTTTTATGAAGCACTAATTTGCTCTCAATGAAAGCACCAAACTATTGACACGGTTTTTCACCAACAGTGTATTAAGAAATAATAAGGGCATATTAGTGCTTAATGGTAAACCGTAATGGAAAATAACCAAAATTCACTGAAGAACACAGAACTTTTACGTGGTTTAGTGGTTAAAATCCACCTAGTCCACGAGTCAATATTATTGTTGTTTTTCTCTCTATTTTGGCAGAGTTTCGGTATTACCGAATTCTCCCTTTCCTTTCCAATATTCCCAATATTTATAGGGAAATTTCATGGACAGGATTAGGTAACCGTGTGAGTCAATCACGCATTTACATAACGTCTACATTCAATACAAATAATTCCCATTTATATGGGGATACGAATTAATAACAGAATAAATATGTGCCTGCTATCTCGGATAATAAATCTCATGAATAAGCATATCAGCAAATCCCAAATCTTTAGGAATCCTTTAGTGTGCAGTATGCATTATATCTGAGTCACCCGACCTGTGTAGCTTCCACAAGCTTGTATTCTGACAACTATCTATCCAACCCCGAGCTAGCGCTTTGATGACATTTTATTCGTAGTTCGTGGTAAAGTCAAGATGCATACCACCAGGTCTGATCATTACGAACCTCGAGCTGTCCTTCTAAATAATAATCAAATATTCTACTTGATTACTTTTCCACATATTTGTCTGCCAGCTATACCCGAGCTGAGCGAATGAATTCGTGCTAAGATTAGGGTACAACAACCTTAATTTATTAATCTCAATATTATTCCACTAAAAATATGAGACTGTACTCTTGTAATTATAGACATTCATTTATTGAGTACTTTTAAATATATAAAAAGTGTCCATCGATTTAATCACTACATACAATTCAATCCTCTATTAATGGTTCATAATTAAAGTAGGAACTAATTACCATTTAACCTCTTTAAATATATCTTGTTTTCTTAAGTACCATTAACTTTTACTAGTGAATGTTAATTCATAAACTGATTTAAAACTCAATAACATTTCACTTCCAAAAGCCAACCCTTAAGAGAACCATTATTCAATTACTCTCAGAAAGGTATTGATTCTATATATGATTATCTCCCCAGCCGTCTACATCAATGAGTTCCCAAAATAATAGTTTTCAGCCTGATCATTCTGACAAACCATAACGAGAGAATAAAAAAACTCATATGACATAAACATGAGTTCATAATAACTTTAGGATTAAGATCAGTTTGTATATGATCATCTTATTGATATGTTAAATTGATACTTATAAAGTAAAAGGTATTTTTTAGCCCAATTGGCTTTATCTACTAAAGCTTATGGCATTTGGAATGGAGTTTGTCCTCCTGATGTGTATTAGGCATATATTGTTGATATACCACTTCCTGTTATGTAATTTCTAGTTTTATTGAATTATTCATTTAAAAAAAAAAGTAAACGGTATTGTTAAGTTTTAATAACATATTGGGTCTCGTTCATGTATAATCACTTTATACAAAGTACATCCACTAAGATGTCCTACTACATCAGTAATCTGGATCTAGATTATATGTATTCATAATACTAGTGAACCGTACTTACAGTATTTAATCCAAAGATTCCATATAACTTTGTTTTACTACAAACTATTTAAATTTGTTCGCTACAATCTTAATCCTCTCGTATCAATACAAAATTGTACTCACAATAACGAATTTGGGAATTTTATGATATTCATATAGTATTATTCTAATAATAATAAACAATAAATATACACTAAAATTTATTTCAATTATTTATTTCATAAAACGTTGTTCAGTACGTATACTTTAAAGGTCACTAATCCCAACAATCTCCCACTTGCCCTAAAGCAAATGAGGCATCTTCCTCAAACCCATATTGCTAACATGATCTTTAAAAGACTTGGTAGACAAAGTCTTAGTTAAAGGATCAACAAGGTTATGTTCTGAAGCTATCTTCATAACTGTTACATCTCCTCTGTGAACAATATCCCTGATCAAGTGTTATTTCCTCTTGATATGATTTCCCCTCTTGTGACTCCTTAGTTCCTTCGAGTTAGCTACCGTCCCACTGTTGTCACATTATATGATAAATGGCTTATCCATATCTAGAACCACTTCCATATTAGAATAGAACTTTTTGAGCCACACAACCTCTTTAGCTTCTTCACAAGCTTATATGTATTCGACTTCCATGGTAGAATCTGCGATAATGGTTTGTTTAATACTACGCCAGACCACAACTCCTCCCCCAAGTGTGAACACTGATCCAGAAGTTGATTTCCAACTATCTTTGTCTGATTGAAAATCAGAATCAATGTATCCAGTGGGGTTTAGGTCACCACTTGAATATACAAGCATATATTCTCTAGTTTTCTGAATATACTTGAGAATATTCTTTACTGCAATCCAATGACTCAATCCAGGATTTGATTGATAACGATTGACTATCCCTACTACATAATAAATGTCATGTCTTGTACACAACATGCGTACATCAGACTACCTACAGCTGAGGCATAGGGATACTATCTCATATCCTCTTCTTCTTGAGGTGCTTTAGGACATTGCTCTTTAGAAAGGATAATTCTAAGATGGGATGGCATAAAATCCTTCTTGGAATTATGCATACCAAATCTCTCCAGTACCTTATCTATATAAGTAGCTTGAGATAGAGCCAAAACTTTGTTCTGTCAATCCCGAAGGATCTTTATTCCTAGAACGTAGTTTGCATCTCCAAAATCTTTCATTTAGAATTGCTCGGCTAGCCATTTCTTTACTTTTGTCAATGTTCCTACATCATTTCCAATCAGTAGGATATCATCAACGTAAAGAACCAAGAATATCACGATGTCATCTTTGATTTGTTTATATACTTAAGGTTTATCAATGTTTTCTTCAAAACCGTACGCTTTTATTGTGTCATCAAATCTCAGATTCCAAGATCTTAAAGCTTGTTTAAGTCCATAAATGGACCTAAGAAGCTTGTAAACTTTTTTCTCTTGACCTTTTATTATGAACCCTTCTGGTTGAGACATATAAATGGTCTCGTCAAGATAGCTATTCAGAAAAGTTGTCTTAACATCCATTTTCCATATCTCCTAATCCATGCAAGCAGCTATGGACAAGAGTATGCAGATGGATTTAAGCATGGTTACAGGAGAAAAAGTATCTTCATAATCCACCCTTTCTCTCTAAGTGTAACCCTTCACTACAAGCCTAGTTTTGAAAGTTTCCACTTTCCCATCCGCTCCTCTTTTCTTTCTGAATATCCATTTGCAACCAATAGGTTTAGCATATTTAGGAAGATCTTCAAGAGTCCAGAGGGAATTGGAATACATTGATTCCATTTATAGGTTCATGGCATGTTGCCATTTTTTTTAAGAATCCTCCATTACATCCATGTATGTCAATGGATCATCTTTGTTTGTGTCAGACACAAGCATCTGAACTTCATGTTCATAGCGATTTGGTTGCCTAACAACCCTCCCACTATGACAAAGCTCTCTATTATTCTAACTAGAACTTGTGGTTTCCTCTTGTCGTTGTTCATTAGAAACATTTGGTGATCTTATTACTTGATCTGAGACCATCTCCTCCAGTGCAACCTTACTACGAGGTTTGTGGTTGTTAATATAGTCATATTTAAGAAAAGTATCATTTTTCGAAGCAAATTTTTGTTTTCTTTAGGACTATAAAACATACCACCTTTAGTCTCCTTTGAATATCCCACAAACATGCACAATTCAGTGCGAGATTCCAACTTTCTAGTCTTCCCTTTCAGCACGTGTGCTGAACACCCCAAATACAAAAATGGTGAAAACTAGGTTTAGTACCATTCCATAATTCCAACGGTGTCTTCTTGATAGACTTGGATGGAACGACATTCAATATGTACATTGCACATTGAATGGCATAGCCCCAGAATGATAGTAGCAATGATGAGTAACTCATCATTGATCTAACCATGTCTAATAACGTCATGTTCCTTCTTTCAGAAACACCATTCTGCTGTGGCGTTCCTGATGCAGTGAGTTGGGATTGAATTCCATGCTCACGCAGGTGGTCCTCGAATTCATAATACAGGTACTCTCATCCTCGATCGGATTGAAGAACTTTTAGTGATTTACCTAATTTCTTTTCAGCTTCATCTTTGAATTCTTTAAAGTTTCCAAAAGTCTTAGATTTCTTTTGCATCAAATATAGGTGACCATATCTCCAATAATCATCAATGAAGGTGACGAAATATTCAAACCCTCATCTCACTTGCACATTAAGTGGTCCACACACATCAGTGTGTACGAGTTAGAGTGGTTCTATTGCTCTTGAACCTTTTGTAGAGAAATGTCTTTTGGTCATCTTTCCTTCCAGACAAGATTCACAAACAGTTAATTCTCTTAAAAGTCCCTCCTTTGCTAGATTTTTAATTCTATTCAAACCAATATGCCCCAATCTTAAATGCCATAGATATACTTCACTGCTAGAATCAGTCTTTTGACGTTTAATAGACCTTGGGTTTGCAACTTTAAACATTTTAGAGTTGCATACATATCGTTCTTTTGCTTTAAGTTTATATAGCCCATCATCGGATTTCGCATGACATATTTCAATAACAGATCTTTAGATAACAATCGAATTATTATTGAAGGAAATATCTAAACCTTGTTCATGCAAAATAGAAATAATAAAGTTCCCATAACAAAAATTAAAATTCTAAATAAAACTAAAATCAAGCTCCATATCTATCCAACATTTGGCACACATTAACATCTTGTGGAAAGATTCTTAACCTGTGATGAAGAACAAACAACAAAAATATAGTTAATGGCATGTGCGAGTACAATAATCACTAGAAAAAATATATGTAAATCATATTTACTTTTGTTTCTTTCAAACGATTAGACATGGTAGCTTCTTTAGCTTTGTCTATTATCGAGTGCCATATTTCATAGGCATTCTCAATATGTTTATATTTTCCTATCATTTCATCCAGCAAGCTATAAAGCAAACAATAACGAGTCAAATGATTGGACTTACTCCAATCACTATATTTTTCATGTTCTTCATAGCCATGTGAAAAGGATGGAACTGGCGGGGGCTCTTCAACAACCGCATTCATTAACTTTTTAGTTTTGAGAACGATAATCATTCCCATAAACCAACAATGCATGTCAATTAGATCAAATGTGAGAGTTTCGAGGAAGACATCAAGGGTATGTTTAGGAGATGACATGATTGCTTAAATAAATAAATAATATCACAAAATAAATTTAGCACATATTATGAATATCAATAAGTTTTTGGAATAGTAAATATGATGCATGAATGCAACAAATTTAAATTACACATAAAGAACAATTATTACTAATTTTGCAATAAATTAATTTGAAAATTAATAGACCAGCCTTAGGGTAGGTCAGACTAATCTCAAATTAATTTTGAGACAATTCTCAAATCCCTAAGTGAAAATTTAAAATCAACTATTTTCTCTATTGACTTACGAACAACTGCTAGTTTGGTCAAGATTAACTAGTCCACTCGAAAGCCTAGTTAAGCTTTGTGAGTGTAACCCTTTATTTTAGATTAATGACTTAACTCAAGAGTGTGCCTTAGAGTCAGTAAAACTTGAAATACATCATTCAGTCTTATTCTTATAAAGAAGTTAACCTTGAATAATAACATAGTCATAAACATTCCTTAGGGGGACGCAAATAAAGGCACCTCAAGGTCCATTCTATGAAACATCGGTGTTAACTAATACTGGAGACCATAGGAGTTATTGTTATGACTCATGCTCCACTCACTATTTTAGAATATGTGTTTTCTCAAAATATCCTATGCTTTTTAATTAATTAAATCAATCAAATTAATTTACCAAATGATATTCTAATAATTAATAATCTCGTTAAGCATTTAATCATTAAACAAGATTTAATCATATCACTAAATAGACCCTTAAATATCTAGTCAATAAATGCTCTAATTATTAAGAATATCATTTGTTATCTAATAAAATTAATTATTAAATAGGTCTTTGAAATTAACACTTAAAATTAATTTACCGTTTTAATCTAAATTAATTATATGATTCATTTAATGCATATAATAAGGATGTTTCCTGATTCAAACATGTTTCTACTTGATATGAGATGTATATACTTTGTGGGTAATATGAATGGCATGTTATAATGCATGAGAATGTTATTAAACACTTTTAATACATTCAAACTGTTGATGCCATTTTTCGTCAACTAATTATGTAGAGTAATTGAAAAATTAAACAGGAAGAAAAGAAAAGAAAGAGATCTTTTACGTTGTTCAGCAATTAAAATCTGCCAACGTCCATGAGTCACTTTTATTAAGGTCTGTGTTAAAGCTTAAAGAAAGAGAAATTTCATAGAGCGTTTCTCAGTACATAATTGCGAGTGAGTACAAATGACTAGATCCAGGCTATTTATAGACCTGGTTACAAAAATATCTTCCCACAAGTTTAGGGAAGTTACAATATATATATTCAAATTTAAATTCAAATGAATATTTGAATAATAATGCAATTAAAATGCATTACTTAAATAAAGATCCCATAAAAAAGGATTCAATACACGGTTTAAACTAATCCCAATGAAATAGGGATTTCCTAACAGCTTTTCAACGTGCTTTAGAGAACACATGTAGTTTTCAAGCTTGTCGTTCTAGTTGTCGCCACCTCCTCACTTGATCAATCTGTCGAACTTATCTCTAGGAGGTGACTTCTTTCTTTGAGCCTGCAATGCATGCTCGAGTGCTGATGACGTGGCTCTGGAACTTCGTGTTTATTTGTATGTATAATGTCAATACTAGCTAATTCGAGCTTACACCTTACAAGCATATATTTCGAGGCTATTTATTTATCCTCAAAATTTGGGTGTAACATTTTGCCCCTGCAAAAGTGTTAGTATGAATCCTATGAGAAGGAAACTCTTGCACTTCACTTTCAGGAAAAGTGCCCCACCTACCATACTCGAGTATGGACACATGTCAATATGGGATTGCCTATCGAGAGTACTCAAGTACTCTCTTTCTGCACATGTCTTTTCTCATTCTACTTTTTGCTGCCAATCCTCAAGATTGAACATGGTCTGTCAGATGCCTTTTAATTCCTTTTTTACAGTTTAGATTTATTTAAAATCCACCACTTCTTAAGCCTATATAAACTCTTTCTTCCATCTCAGTTCATCACTTTTACTCTGGTCTTCAAAAAGCTTGCATGTTTTCTGAGAAGAAATGAAAGGAAATTTCAAGAATCCCTCAATTTCCCATTCAATCCCCTTTCAAAAAAGAGTTTCCAAGGATCTCTTTGCACCGATACTACTAGTCAACTCTCCAATTCTCTCATAAACTTCCAACGTGTAAGTTTTCTTATATTTTCTTGTTGTGGTTTATAGAAAATTCTTCTTACTTTTTTACTGTTTGTTGATTTGGTTCTTGGAAATTTTTAGAATAAAGTGTATTTAACCATTATACTAGTATAGAAATGGCAAAAGAAGTTTCATAGGTAAATTTGTAAGATAAATGGCATTTTTTTGGGATTTGAAAAGGTTATGTGAGGGTATCGTGTAGCACAAGGAATAGGGTTTATAAATAGGATTTTAGAAGCACGCTTTTCAACGATAACTCTTATCTGGGTAATTTCCCATTTTCCTTGAAAATAGGGATAGTCATCATTAAAATTAAATCCCCCACTCAGTGCATGAGGTTACTCCTGATACCCTGTATTTGTGTTATCTCGATTACATCATCCGAGTTCTCTCACTTTTTTGAGGCTTCAATCTCAAATTCGCGATCTTTCTAATTTTTATTTTCACTTTTTTCAGTCTCTAGGCCCACACCTTTTTCTTTATTGCTAGATAATGCAGTCTTCCGAGAATAGGTGGGGGTCTGAGCTTGTAATTCCCTACCATCCTTCTTCACCACAAGCCGAGTTTCCATTCACTCGAAACCAAAGACGTATCCGAGAATACAAAGAACGCATCGAGCTTGAAGATATCCGAGCTCATTTTCGACATCAAGTGACTAAAATCTGGGAGGGAAAAAGACGAAGGTCACAAGTAGTAGCCAATCCCAACCCTAACCCTGAGTTGAGACCCATTCCCTTATACCTGAACCTTAGGGTTACTGTTACTTTCAAACTACACGAACTCCCTTTCGAGATCATGGAGAGCTCCTCTAGCCAAAATCCTTCTTCAGCTCCTCCTATCTCTTCCATCCCCACCCTACAAGGAGAATTGTTTGAAGTTGATATGTACAAGAGTACTATCAACACTACAAGAAAAATATCAGACATTCTGTCTTGTCATGGTCTTAAGTTGACCAGGAAACTCATTTGTCGAGCTCCTATGCCTGAAGAGAGGAGTTGCTATGTGTCGGGTGAGGACAACCCGGAGAAAAAGGTTAAGCTAGCGGCTTAGAGTTGCGAGCACATGCGAGCTAGGGCTCTTTTGCCTCAAAATGATTATTTTAGGAAGTTTACCGACTATGTCGATATTTCCCTCTAGCTCTAGACCAACTCGTACAGAGTTTTAGCAACACTGAATTCATTGTATCATGAAATGAAGTGGGAAGGTCGATCTCTTTATGAGATCTTGTACCTTTTTTGCTTGAAGAGCAACCCCACAAAAGCTAAAGGTGGAGATGGGTTCTACTATTCTCTAGGTGGCCTCGAGAGACGAGGTTTTTTTAGGATATTCCCAACCATCCTCCCAACTTCAAACACAATTCTTCTTGACAAACGACCTCGAATCGTCCAAATTCCTTTCATTCCAACGACTTCATAAGTTATCTTATGCTTTTTCAAACACTTAGTTTCTTACGATATTTTATAGAGCTCGAACAGTAATGCCTTTTCTTTCTCTTAAAGCCAACTATGACTGCCCATAACTAACTCAAGACATGGAGGACCATAGGGAAACAATGTTGAAACTCAAATACGGGCAACGATCCCTTTGTTACCTCTTGCAGGAGGAAAAATTATGCCTCTACAATCCCCTTAACGAAGACGAGTCCATAGACGACTCTTTGACTTGCAAGTATGCTTGATGGAAAGATGTCCCCATTCCTCACCCTTCAAATCCTTCAAAGAAAAAGAAAAGGAAGGACCCGAGCATAGAGCTAGTGGTGCCCTTTGTTAGGAACAGTTTCTAGTGCGCAATCGAAATTGCGGTAATGGTAGTATTGTATACAACAACAAAATTTCATATAAACAACTTTATATGAGGATCCTTTAATATGGAATATGTTAATCAATATAATATGTATATGTAAAAATAATATGAAATGATTTAACTCTTGTATCCTATCAAAAATCCTTGAATTTTTTTCATATATATTTCGATCTTCCTATCCTCGCTAGAGTACTCACACCTAGATCTTCCAAGACATTCTCTACACCTCAAGATACGGGTGGGCATATAGAGAACAAAAATCAATATTTGTGAATCAAAAGTATTCTCAACACATGAGACTCATGATTATAGGCTAGAGAGAAAGGTTTTTCCTTTTGTGTGAAAAAGATGATCAATATTTCTTTCCGTGTAAAAAGAAAATCTTCTCTTATTTTCTATCATATATCATATATAGACACTATTATAATAATAATAAAATTGATCATCTTTATTAATAATAAAATAAAATGATTAAAGACAAAGTCTTACATTTCATTTTAAAACTCTTTTCAAAATGTTTTATTAATTAATTAAACAAAATAAAAAACCAATAACTGATCACCATCAGTAGTGGTACACACATAGGACAGTCCAAGAAGCTCTATGCGTGTAGCACTTTCCCTGAAAAATGGGATTTGATTTTTTCATGCATTTTTATTTTAATTAATTAATAATTAGAAATTAAAATAAGGTATCATCTTTTTAAGGAAAAGATAACAACTTAAATTTTAAAATTCAAAAATTTGAATTTCCATTATCATCTTATTATTAATTAAATAAATATAATAATCAAAACTAATTTTGACTATCCATATTTATCCTTTCACACTTAAATAAAATAATTGATTAAAATCAATTTCTTTTAATTCTACACAATTTCAAAAATTTCACTAATGCAATAATAAATTGTGCAACTTCAATTATCACATAATTGCATATTTATCCCGAAGAATAAATATTCTCTCAAATAACCCATTCACATTTTGACCCTTGTATCAACTCTTACCTTGAATAGTGTTGATAAAGTCACCCCGAGGACCTATGGACCAATAATTCCAAGCTGCAATAAATAAAAGATTATTAACCAAAACTGTTTGATTCAATAATCATATTTATTAATCTCATGATTATTCCACTATAAATATGAGACTGCACTCTTGAGAATTAAAGACATATATTTACTGAGTACTTTATTGTAACCATAAAGTATCAATTGATATAATCATTACATAAAAATTAATCCTCGATTGATGATTCATAATTAAGTTAGAATAAAATTACTGTTTTACCTTTTTAATTATATCTTGATTCCTAGTGTACCATTGACTTTACTAGTGAAGGTTAATTCATAATCTGATTACGAATTTGACATCAATAACTTTTTCAGTTCCAAAAGCCAACCCAGTAGGGAACCATCATTTAATCTATAAGAGGGTATAGATTCCATATCTATTAAGCTATGTCCCCAGCCATATACATTATTGAGTCTCCAAAACAATAGTTCTTAGCCTGATCATTTTGACAAACCATAATGCATGAATCAAAGGATCAAATGACATATATAGGAGTTCTTAGTAACTTCAGGATTAAGATCAGTTTGTTTATGATCATCAGTTGATGTGCTTTATAATACTACGAAACGGTATTTAAACTAGTATTATTATATCACATTTGGTCCAGTTCTACATACTCTCAGTATGCAAAGTACCTCCACAAAAGTGTCCTACTACACTAGTAACCCAAATCTATGTCACATGTATTCATAATACTAGTGGACCGTACTAGTAGTAATTAATCTAAAGATTCTATAACTTTATTTTATTGTGAACTATTTAAGTTCATTATCCTCGATCATCTCATACGAATATGAGATTGAGACCACATAGATGAACTTGGGAATTTTCTGATATTTACTTAATATTATTGACAATAATATAGTACATAAGCTACATATATACAATAATTCAATTCATTCATTTATTTCATTGAAACTATTGTCAACTACAATTGTTTTAAGGGCATAATTTCCAACAATCTCCCACTTTCCCTAAAGCAAATGAGGCATTTTCCTCATCCACATACTTCTTACATGACCCTGAAAAGATTTAATAGATAAAGTTTTTGTGAACGGATCTGCAAGATTATCTTCAGAGGCAATCTTCAAGACAGTAACATCTCCTCGATTGACTGTCTCTCGAATCAAGTGATATTTCCTCTTGATGTGTTTTCCCCTCTTGTGACTTCTGGGTTCCTTTGAATTAGCTACTACCCTGCTATTATCACAGTACAGAACAAGTGGCAGATCTATGCATGGAACAACTTCCAGATCAATATAGAACTTCTTGAGCCACACAGCCTCTTTAGCTGCTTCACAAGCTGCTATGTATTCGACTTCCATGGTGGAGTCTGCAATACTGGATTGTTTAATACTTCTCCAAACTACAACACCTCCTCCAAGTGTGAAAACTGATCCAGATGTTGACTTTCGACTATCTTTTTCTGATTGAAAATCAAAATCAGTATATTCAGTGGGGTTCAGGTATCCACCTGAATACACAAGCATGTAATTTCTAGTATGTCTGAGATACTTGAGAATATTCTTTAATGTTGTCCAATGACTCAATCCAGGATTGGACTGATAATGGCTGACTATCCCTATCGCATAACAGATATCTGGTGTGGTGCATAACATTGCATACATTAGACTGCCTACTGTAGAGGCATAGGGATACTGTCTCATGTCTTCCTCTTCCTGAGGTGTTTTTGGACATTGTTCTTTAGACAATTTAACTCCTAACCGAGTAGGCATAGTGCCTTTCTTAGAGTTTTGCATGCCAAAGCGTTCTAGCACTTTATCAATATAAGTTGCTTGAGACAGTGCCAAAACTTTGTTCTTTCGATCTCTACAGATCTAAATTCCCAAAACATATTAGGCTTTTCCCAAATCCTTCATTTGGAATTTCTCAGCTAACTATTTCTTTACTTTTGATAATGATTCTATGTCATTCCCAATGAGTAGAATATCATCAACGTAAAGAACGAGGAAACCACAATCTTATCTTTGATTGGTTTGTAAACACAGGGTTCATCAACATTTTATTCAACACCAAACATTTTGATTGTTCCATCAAATCTAAGATTCCAAGATCTCAAAGCTTGTTTAAGTCCATAAATAGACTTAAGAAGCTTGCAAACTTTTTGCTCTTGACTTTTAACTTCGAACCCTTCTGGTTGAGACATGTAAATGATTTCTTCAAGAAAGCCATTCAGAAAAGTTGTTTTCACGTCCATCTGACAAAACTCATAATCCATGCAAGCAACTATGGATAAGAGTATGTAGATAGATTTGAGCATGGCCACAAGTGAAAAAGTTTCTTCATAATCAACTCCTTCTTTCTATGTGTAGCCTTTTGCCACTAGTCTTTCTTTGAAAGTCTCTACTTTCCCATCTGCTCCTCTCTTCTTCTTGAATATCCATTTGCAACCAATAGGTGTAACATTTTCTGGTGGATCTTCAAGAGTCCAGACAGAATTGGAATACATCGATTCCGTTCAAGGTCCATGGTGCTTAGCCATTTTTCTTTGTCACAATCTTCCACTGCATCTCTATATGTCAATGGATCATCCTTGTTTGTGTCAGACACAAGCATTTGAACTTCATGTTCATAGCGAACTGGTTGTTTACCAACCCTCCCACTGCGATGAAGCTCTCTATTGTTCTTACTAGAACTAGCGATATCCTTTGGACGTTTTTCATTTGTCACTGCTGGTGATTGGTCTTGTTTACTTGAGACCATTTCCTCAAGTATTTGTGGTTATTTATATAGTCATGCTCCAGAAAAGTAGCATTTGTAGATACAAACATTTTGTTATCTTTAGGACTATAAAATATACCACCTTTTGTTTCTTTGGAATATCTTACAAACATGCACACTTCAGTGCGTGATTCCAACTTCCTAGTGTTTCCTTTAAGCATGTGTGCAAGATAACCCCATATACGAAAATGGCGTAAACTAGGTTTAGTACCATTCCATAATTCCAATGGTGTTTTCTGAATAGACTTAGATGGAACAACATTGAGTATGTATAGAGCACATTGTATTGCATAACCCCCGAATGTCAAAGGCAATGATGAGAAACTAATCATCAATCTAACCATATCCGATAAGGTTCTGTTCCACCTTTCTGAAACACCATTTTGTTGTGGCGTTCCAGGTGCAGTGAGTTGGGATTGAATTCCATGCTCACACAAATGGTCCTCAAATTCATAATCTAAGTATTCTCCACCTCAATCTGATCAAAGTACTTTTAGTGATTTGCCTAATTGCTTTTCAGCTTCTGCTCAGAATTCTCTAAACCTACCATAGGTTTTAGATTTCCTTTGCATTAAGTATAGGTAACCATATATTGAATAATCGTCAATGAAAGTGATGAAATATTCATAACCTCCTCTAGCTTGGACATTTAGTGGATCGCAAATGTTCGTATGTACAAGTTGAAGTGGTTCTGTGACTCTTGAACCTTTAGCAGAGAAAGGTCTCTTGTTCATTTTGCCTTCTAGGTAGGATTCACAGACTTGGAGAGAACCAATAGATAATTTTCTTAGGGTTTTTGGCGGCGAAAATACTCAATGTTTTCGTAGTGTTCCACTTTTACACCCAATTTTTTTTTTTTTTGCGGTGAATATATCCAAACCCACTCAAAGTGTCTCTCCATCACTACCCACCCATTAACACCGTTTACAGTGCTTATGTGGCATTGACGTGGTCTGACAAAGCTGAGGTGTTATTGCCACATCAATGCCACGTAATTTTAAATAAAAAATATTGAAAATTTAAAAAATAATTCAAAATTTTGAAATTATATAATTTTATAATTAAAATAAAATAAAATAGATTTTTTTTTTAAATTTTCTTTCTTCTTTCTCCCTGACCTCTCTGCTTCTCCCTATCGTTTCTTTTCTTTGCCACGACCGGCCATGGTTGCATCACCACCAGGCCTCCGACTAGCACTCGCGTCATGCCATGGGCTTCCCCTTGCTGACGTTAACTCAGCCCTAAAGTCTCGAATCTCGCCACCGTCTCTCTATCTTCTTCAAATATGGGTTCCTTCTTCACCATCTCTATGTCTCTCCTGATTTTTCATATTCTAAACACTTCAAAGAAAATGTTGCCAACACCACCACCTCCTAATCTAATATATATATAATAAATTATATGGGTGTAGTTGTTTTTTTGTTCTGTTTGTTTCTCAAGAAAATGCAAGGGAGTTTTTTTTTTTGGCTATTGTACCCAAATCAAATTTGGTTTGGATTTGGGAAGAAGAAGAGGAGGAGGAGGAATAGGAAGAAGGGCAGGGAAGCATATAGGACTGAACTAGTTTATGCTTCCATATAGTAATAGGCAAAGGCAATGCCAATGGCAAAGGTAAGTGCAATGATTGAGCAATATACACTATTTGCATAAAGAAATGATGTCACTTTTAGCATTTAAAGCATCTCTTTCTTCTGTGCATCGTTTTCTTTTTCTTTTGTCCATAATAACAGCAAGTACTTTTATAATACCTATATAGCTAAGCTACGAGCTTAGCTCACGTACACTTTGTCGTTTTCTTCTCTACGGCTTCTTCATCATCAAAAATTGAAACTGTTACAACTTGGACTGAAGAAGAAGAAGAAGAAGAAGAAGAAGAAGAATAGGATAAGATATTATATATATTCACACAAACAAGATTTTCTCTTCTCCTTCGCCAAGACAAGATGATCATTAAGCTTTTGCTTAGGGATAGAAGAAGAGAAGAGAGAGGGTTAGAGGGGGGGCTCACCTCACGTGGGTGGTCTTTCAATTCCCTCCTTCCTCTTTGTCTTGCGTATGAGTTAACATGTGTATTTTTCTTTGGGGACTTAATTCAAACACTTTTGGCACAACTTAAAATGCCAACAATAACTGTCAGTTGTAGTAGAGTGGTAGTAGTACTTGCATAATTCATTGAAAGCGCCTGCCTCGTTTTCGTGGAAAGAAAGCTCAAAACAAATTTATGTTGTCCACAAAATCAAAGCTTGAATATCTTCCATTCCTTTTGTCAACACCAGTTTTTTTAAATTATATTAATTAATTAATAGATTTATAATTAAAAAAATTATTTTATTTTAATTATAAAATTATATATTTTTTAGTTATGAAAAAAAAAATTCTAAAATTACGTGGCATTGACGTGGCAATAACACCTCAGCTTTGTCAGACCACGTCAATGCCACATAAGCACTGTAAACGGTGTTAATGGGTGGGTAGTGACGGAGAGACACTTTGAGTGGGTTTGGATATATTCACCGCCAAAAAAAAAGATTAGGTGTAAAAGTGGAACACTATGAAAACATTAAGTATTTTCGCCGCCAAAAACCCATTTTCTTAAAAGACCATCCTTTGTTAGTCTGTTAATTCTATCTGGACCAATATGTCCCAATCTCAAATTCCATAGATACGTTTCACTATCGAAATTTGTCTTTTGTCTTTTAATATATTTGAGATTTGCAGTTTTAAATAATTCAGAATTATAAACATGCTCGACATTGGACTCTAACTTGTAAAGTCTACCTTCAGACTTTGCAGAACAAATGCCAAAACCATATTTCAAAATAAAAATTGAATTATTATTAAAGGAAATATTAAAACCTTGTTCATGCAATTTTGATAAGGAAATCAAATTTCTAGAAAATTCAGGAATAAACATTGTCCAATACAATAAATTTATTATTATTAAAAACTAGGCGAGCTTTTCCAACTTCAGCAGCCAAGACCTTCTGTCGACTTCCAACTCTCATGGTCACCTCTCCATGAGCCTGCTTCCTTGAAGTACTAAGACTCTGCGAAGAAAAAAAAACATGATTAGTGGCTCCGGAATCAACTATCCAAGATGAAAAATCACCTTCCACTAAACAAGATTCTAAAACAAGCAAATAAAATTTACCCCTTCTTTTTGTCTTTCAGTTCAGCCAGGTACTTACGAAAATTCCTTTTCCAATGACCATAAACTCCATAATGAAAGCATGATCCTTTCGGTGCCTTCTTTTTGGAGTTCTTTGCAATTATTCTTCTTGGAAGACTTGTTGGTCTTCTCTGGTTGTTTGTCATTTTTCTTGTCCTTTCCTTGGCCACCCTTCATTTTCTTCGAATTACCATTTGAAGTGGAAGGCTTGGTTTCAACAACATTTGCCTCCTCAACCTTGGTGGAACTTTTGTTTAGAGACTCAAAATTTTGCAACTCATTCAGTAGTTGGGTCATGTTGTACTCCAACTTATTCATAACATAGTTGGTAGTGAATGTCACAAAAGCTGATGTGAGAGATTCAAGTATCACACTTACTTGAGTTCTCTCATCAATGGTCGCACCATGGAATTCTGCATCGTGCAATATGTTGATCATGTCTAGGACCTGTTCTCTGAAAGAAACATTTTTCTTCATTTTCATATTCATGAAGCTTCTAGTAGCATCATGTCTGCACTTATCAGATTGCTGGCCAAACATGCCTTGTAGAGATTCCCAAATCTCATAGGCTATTTCAACAGGTTTCAAACTTCTTTCTGAGCACATCGCTCATACTAGCAAGAATATAACATTTGGCCTTATTGTTAGATAAGATCCAGTTGTCATACTTTTGTCTAGCAGTTTTGGCAATAATGAGAGTAGAAACTCAGGACATTCCTCATTAAGGACAAACATGTGGTTTTCACATATCAAAACAATGTTCATGTTTGATTTCCATTTCATGTAGTTATCACCAATCAATTTCTCATTAGCAAGTAAAAAGTTACAAGGTTTAGGTTGGACATATTGCTGAAAATTACATAAATAAAATATAATGAATTAATGCATATAATAAATATCAGTTTAACATTTAGAATAGTAAACATGATGCATGAATGCAACACATAAAATAACATACAAAAAATAGTTACTAGTCCACGGTAGATTAATTTGAAAATTAGTGGACCGCCTTAGGGTAGACTAGACTAATCACAAATTAATCTTGAGACAAGATCTCAACTCCATAAGTGAAAACCTAAAAACTCATTTTTCTCTTTTGACTTATGAATTACTGTTAGTTTGGTCAAGATTCACTAGTCGTGCTCAAAAGCCTAGATACATCTTCGGAGTGCAACCCATTATTTTTCGATTAATGACTTAACTCAAGAGCGTGCCTTAGGGTCAGTCAAACTTGAAATACATCTTTCATCTTATTCTCTTATGAGAAGTCAACCTTGAGATAAAATAAACATATTCGAAAGCCCTTCCTTAGGGAGGCCACAAATGGAGGCGACACGAGGCATTTCC
The DNA here is from genome assembly GCF_963169125.1 of Humulus lupulus. Taxonomy (NCBI): domain Eukaryota; kingdom Viridiplantae; phylum Streptophyta; class Magnoliopsida; order Rosales; family Cannabaceae; genus Humulus; species Humulus lupulus. The sequence continues at coordinate 87,567,137 of NC_084799.1, forward strand.
TATGCCTCTTGGTGTTCAACCTATACTGGAGGTTGTTTACCGAGTTTTTTGGAAACTAGAAATATATTATGAAATAAGAGCTGGAAAGAAAGGATAAAATATGAACAATCACGGTTTTTACCTGATTGGGGCTTTAATGAGCCTTAGTCCACGAGTCACTAGTATTAGGCTTTTGAGAGTTTTGACTTGGAGTTTTTCTACAAGTTCAACAGAGTTTTTGCTTACAAGAGAAATTTTGGGATCCCCGCTACTTTGCATAACTAACCCTATATATAGGCGGTCAAGTAGCTTGGGCCAGACTAATCCAAACCCAATAAGGATGTAATTACAATTTTCTCTCTGACAGAGCCATAATATAAAGAAGGTAACATAATTAGATGTTGTTAATCTGGGCTCATTGGGCCGGCTTAGCTGTGGCCAAGCCTTACAGCTGCCCATTGTACGTTAGCACGGATTGGTCCACATGGGCTTCTAAGGGGATCCTAGGGACAGGATGTAACGCCCTAAACTCTAGGGACCGTTACGGTGTGCCTTGTAAACAGTGCTAAACTCGCTAATAAAGTCATTTGGCCAAAATCGTGTAACTAAGTATGATTAGCAATTTAGGGATTAAAAAATTTGGTTAAGATGTAACATTTCATTTGAACATTTACTGTATACATTGGGATCCCAAAAATATAATTTAAAGGTCTATTACAAGAAAATATTTACAACAGGCCGATCTAAGCAGCAAAATAGGGTTTAACCCTTGTTCCTCTTTCAAACCCTCGGCCGTGGCGGTCGAGCAGCCGCATATGTACACGTCATCACCTAAGCTCTCCAACTCAAGGATGGTTCAGCTTTCTTTTGCCTTTACCTGCACCACTTAGCACCCGTGAGCCGAAGCCCAGCAAGAAAACTCAACATGCTCATGAACAGTAATAACATGTCATCGAAACATAATGTGCATGCCTAGCAATAATAGCTTCCATCATGCATGCAAATAAGTTCAAATAAATGATTATGGGGTCATGTATCAGAATAGAAGACTAATGAGACATTCTCTGAGGACCTACTGCTTGAATAGATGACTAGTAAGTCAATCTTGGAGTGGGTGACTAATGAGTCACACCCTGCATAGGTGACTTATGAGTCACAGTTTGTATAGATGACTAATAAGTCATACCCCGTGTAGATGACTAATGAGTCCATCTCTGTCTAGGTGACTAATGAGTCACACCCTGTATAGGTGGCTTATAAGACACACTCTGTATAGATGACTAATAAGTCTATCTCTATGTGGATAACTAATGAGTCATACCCTGTATAGGTGACTAATGAGTCACACTCTATATTAGTGACTAATAAGTCACACTCAGTATAGATGACTAATAAGTCAATCTCTGTGTGGATGACTAATGAGTCATACCCTGTATAGGTGACTCATGAGTCACACTCTGGAGGTCCCATACCCTCCTAGCCATGTGACATGTAGGTCACCTTAGCCTTTCTGGCTCTAGCTCTAATTAACTAGCCCTCAGACTAGACAAGCGCTTTTAATTTTCATCGACCTTAAGGTTTGTCTGGCATTAATGTTTATTCGAGTTATTCAATGCAGATGTCGATTAGATCTAATCTTTTATCGACTTGCGTTAAACACGCTAAAGCCGTTCCTGACTTATAAGTCAGCATTGTGTGACCAGTGCTTAGTACCACTGTCGAACTTGACTAATGAGTCACAGCTTCACAGTTGATACTTACACCATTGCCAATCCCTGACTAATAAGTCAATCCTTCCTCATTTAGGTAATACAGACAGACATATATCATATGTCAAATATTCAGATATAAGGCATTTAGCATGCTCATTCAGTAATCAAAAGCATAATTATAATCATGCACAATTACAAAGACTCAAGCTTTGATCAATCTCATAATCAACATTCATGTCATGCCCTAATCTCATGTATCTTATGCATTTTCAATGCAATCAATGTCCACATATAGAGCACTCAACATGCCTCATGAATAACCATGCATGTCACATATGGGGTGCAGTTTTCTTACCTCTAGTTCGAGCGAGAATTAGAACAAGAACGACTCTTGAGAACGATCGATCCTATAATCCTTTAGCGATCACCTAGTCATAACCAAATACTAGCTCCGATCAATGAAAATCAACAATAATAGGGTCTTGATCTAAACCCCACTCTCGAGACCTCGAAATGTACCCACACGGTAGTAGATTTGATCCCGGGCCTTAAGGATTGAAACCCCGAGCCAAAAACCCTAAAAAACACTCAAAACGGGATTCTGGAGGAACAGAGTAGTGCTATAGCGCTGCTCCCTAGCGCCCCAGCGCTATACTCAGAACCCTCAAACCGCCCAAACAAAACCTGTGTAGCGTTATAGCGCCCTCTGATGGGCGCTGTAGCGCTACCCCCAAACTGATGCTCCCCTGAAACCTCCTTCTTCGACTCCTTCAATTCTAACTCGATTCTAATGCTTCCAAACCCCAATTTTGGTGCCAAATGACCCCAAAAACCATCCTCACATGCCCCAAGCATCACAACCACAAGAACCCTAGCCAAAACTCCAATCAATTCCCAACTTTCTAACTCAAAAACCAACTGAAACTTAACTAAGAAAATAGAGCAAAAGCGAGAGTTCTAATGGCTAAAAACTCACCTCAATCTCAGCAACACACCCTCTTCAATGGTGGAGCATAACCCTAGCTTATCCCAGCTTGGTTCCTTGGCTTGGTTCCTCAAGAAGAGCTTGAAAATTCAAAGAGAAAAAGAGGTAGTGGAGAAGAGGAAGAGATGCTCTATTTTTAACAAGCTTCTATAGACTTAATGGCTGATATCTATCCTAGGGGTGAAAAGACCAAAATACCCCTAGGTCAATTAAGGGTTTATAAAGGCTCCCAAGGGAAAAATTGGTATTTTCCACCTATCTCGTTAATCATAATTAGCGCTCTCCAATTTCCGCTACTCTCGATATTCTCAAACACCAATAATTCATATCCCGTTACCCTTTTATTCCCGGCAACGCTCTAATCATTAAAATCACCCCGAGACTCATCTCGAGCCTCGAACTTAAACCTATTATGACTAAACCGCTAATTAATATTCCATGATCGTCTCATGCCGAATAGCTCGAACAAATCCACATTATAATGTGTTCTCAACAATATGTCACCGACATGCATACAAATATACAATTTCACCCTCAATAGGCCAAATTACCAAAACACCCCTGTAACGAAATGTGGACCCACATGCATGCATCTAACATCATATTAAAATATAATTCACATAAACATGCATATGATCACTTAATAATGTAATGAATCAATTATGGCCCTCCCAGCCTCCTAATCAAGGTCGTAAACCTTATTAGGAATTTTGGGGCATTACACAGGATCTGTCAGAGTAGTGGCAATACTGTTTCCTAGAAACAGTGTACATTCCGTGCGTACCCACTTCTATCGGTTAGTTGAGAAGACCAACTGTCAGATTTCTTGGTGACATGTCAGCATCAGGGAAGGCCAGGCTTGCCCTATCCGGACGTCTGGTCCGGGTTCATTTACTAATGTCCCGGTTCATTTACCAGAGTCCTGGTTCGTTCACCAAGACATGGGTTCATTTGCTAAGGTGGACATCGTGATGGTGGAGATCTCCCCTGGATTCTTGATAGGGTATGTCTCTAGAGGATAGTAGGTCTGCCCACCTTAATTAGCATCTCGGAGGATGTAGGTTGGATGTGGTCGGGAAGGTAACATGGGCCTGCATCGCGGTCCTAGTCCTTTTATTATGTTCACGCCCATCGACCGTTATTGGGCTCGATATGACTTGGGCTATCAAGGTTTCCTCCTTCCTCGTTCACAGGGCTCTGGTTGGGCTAGGACCTCTTCTGAGGGCCCACAAACCCATTTGGTCATGCCACATGTTATGGGTGGAAAACAAGGATAACATTTACCGCCCAAGTCTTCATTCGTGTTCGCCACTTGGGCCCTAAAAATCTGGAAAGAATCTTTTGATTACCCAGGTGACCAATGGGTGTCAGCACAATTATCGAAATGTCCCGTCTGTATGAAAAAGGTTTATTGGGTACTTGAGTGGGATGTTTAATGCTTTTGCATTATCCAAAGTCGCTAGATGGGGATAATTTTGAGATTTTCAAAGTGGACTGTCAGATGAGGTAGGTGCGGATCGTGGATTGACGAATACACAGTTTAGTACTCGATTGGCCCAATTAATGCCCCTGCCCAATCCGGGACCGTTGGATGAAGTTAGTCTCAAGATCTTCATTGCGAATCGTTAAATCGAACAATAGCTTGTCTTCCTGTAAATACCTCAACAGTCTCATTTTCACATTTTACTCATCCCAAATACTCAATCTAGAGAGCAGAGGAAAAAACTTCATATGTCCAAAATTGCCGACGAGATCCTCTCGCGATTAATACATCTTCATACTCATTTGTTTCTGACGGAGCCTCTTCCCACTCAACCAGCAGACAATTCTCTCCCAGTTCATATGTCTGGGAGTGCCGATGAATTGTTGCATCGCCTCCTTAGGTTCAAGACCAAGATTCTGCCGACGTTGTTGCCTGAGACTCAATGAATCCCATATCCAATACCTCATAGTAAGTTTTCTAGTCATTTTCTCCTCTTTTTTATTCCTTTTTGGACATTTTAGTGTCATGTCATTTCTGTGACTGTAAGACCGTTAGAGCCACGACCACTGTGTAGGGTGGTCTTAGGTAGGATAGTGGTAGAACTGAATAGTAGGGTTTCTGGGTGACACCTCATACCACATAGTTTGGTTGTCCCGGTTCAATTCGGACGCCTAAACATTGTTTGGGTAAATTAGAAAATCCCTTGGCCTTTAGTTCCCTACTTAAGATACTGGGATCTCTATTGGTCCCGGATCTGGGTCCGAAGGGGACCTCTCCAAGCAGTTTTAGGAGAATCAACGTACCTCGACCAGTTTTCTTCAGTTTTGGTGCTAACTGCTTGGTTCTACTTTTCCTTGTCGCTTCTAGGTCCCTAATCATGAGTCGCGATGTCACTTTGTACACGGAATACATTGTCCAAGCGGGCCCCGTAATTTTGGAGAGGACTAAGCTTCCCACTGGAAACACGTGGGAAATGGACAGAGAAAAGAATGAGTTCCGGAATTACAAAATGTTGCATCAGTTGGAGAAGGCCCTTGGAGTAGAGTCAACTCCGGGGCTTTTTTATAACCAACTGGCTCGAAAAGAGGAGAAAGCTCATACTAGAGTAGGTATTTTCGAGGCCTGGAGCATAGGCCACATCAGTGCGGGAGCTACTCTCTCGCTCCATGATTATTTTGCACGGTTCCTCAAGTTCATGGGAATTGTGCCTTTCCAGCTTCTGCCCTAAACATATAAATTGCTTGCGGGATGGCGCATATTCTGGGCATTGAAGGAGATCCCAGTGCCCACCCCCGCAGAGGTGTTGTACTTTTACAAGCTAGAGCCGCAACTTAACTCTAAGGAAAAGACGCGAGACAGGTTTTACTTACTGAAGGCCCGTGGCATTAATCTAGCTCCATTCAGCTCGTGGAAGCACCCCCCAGATGTCAGGCACTACTGGTTCATGAAATTCGGGCTCCTCCTATAGAAGAACCCCACCTTTGTGCTGGACTTCCAGCGCGTGGGTAAGTCGTACTTCATTTTTCATATAGCCTTTAGTTTTTTTTACTGAACACTCACGATCCTAGAAAATAGGTCCATATGCTTAGACTTGATTCAGTAAATCGATCCTGGAATGAAAAAAGTACTATGCCATTCTTAGTGCCGAGGAACTGGATGTGGGGGGCTCGTGACTACGGAGAACCTTCGGCTGGTCAAGTTGATTGTCATGAACTAGTCAATAGATGCGCCTAGCTTCCGGGGGCTGCAATGCGAGAGGGATCCTGCCCTGAGGGAGGAGCTGGCCCTTAACCACATCAAGGTAGTGGAGGCCACGGCCAAGGTGGATGTGAAGAAGATGAAGAAGGTGCAGGCCAGTTAAGCAGAGTGGGCCGAATCCGATGTTCTGCACACCCTTCTCAATGGGAGGCAGCTTAACACTGGAGCTTCCGGGGCCAGTATTTTGGGGCAAGGTAAAACACCTTCGATTTTAACTTATGCCCCTCATTTTGAGGGCTTAGTTAGGAATAGGCAACAATACCAGGATTGTTTGACCAGGAATGTTAGCAACGTGGGGCTTCCTTGCCCAATTGCTATAGACACACTGACCTTCATGTACTCATCTTGGTTCCTTTAATACAGTAGCTTTTTGGACCCAGATGACATGGGGGACCGAATTCATTCTTTTACACTAGGAGAGTTAAGTCGTGCCCATTCCATGGATGAGGGTTTATCCCGGAGGACTTTAGACTTAAGTGTTTCTTTTATTTTTTTCGGTTACCCCCATTCCTTTACTTTACTGATCAATTTTCTTTTTCTTTCTAACTCCGGTGACCCGGATATGGCCAATCCAATGGCCAAAATGAAGGAGATGATCGAGGCCAGGGAAGCTGCTAAGGCTTCATTAAAGAGAGCCTCCAAGGGCCCGGCCTAAGAGAAGATTATAGAGCTGGTATTCGGGGACTCAAAGCCAGTCCCAGAGGCTTCCGAGAGAGATCCAGCTGTGGACTCCATTCCGATGGTTCACATCGAACCAATTTCACCCCACTCTGCTCTTTTCCAGGTTATTAACTTGGAGCAGGAGCCTTCTGAAGGAGGAGGGGTGGACAAGAGCAAAGCGGACTCAATTGCCGCAAAGTCTCCAAAGCGGACCAAGAAGGCCAGGACCAAGGATCTTGCCCTGGCTGAGGAGCATTCCTCTAGGGAAAGCCTCATCATAACACAGGAGGTTCTGGAGACTCCCAGGCTTCCCATCAACCCAGCCCTTCCTGAGGAAGGGGACTTGATACCCTGGGAAGAGAGGATGAAGATGGTGTCCCGAGCTTAGGACGAAGGTCAGGAAAAATGAGATGAGGTGGCCCGATCCCTCATAATCCAACAAAAGGTAGAGTTTGCCAATCGTCTAGAGGCCTTCAATGCTCCCCAATAGATCGTGGACCGACTAGTAGCCAAGATCGGGTTTCGGCCTAAGTTGGGGCAAGACACGACCCCGCTTGCTGCGGACATGTTAGCTTAAATGGGGACTACCATGTCCACCCTTCAACTCAAGTGGTATGCCACCTTGGCTAGCTAGGATGCCCTCTTTGTCTTTCAAGCCATTTGTCATCAGGCCATTATAGTAAGCCATATGTTTGTTTTGTCTTTTCTTTTATCATCATTATTTCTTGTGAATTTTCTAACTTTGACTTGTTCTAGGATGCCCTGTTGGCTCATAGGAATGCAAAGCTAGTGGTCGAGATGGCAGTGAAGCTGGAGATGGCCCAGATGGAACTGGAGGGGGTCATTACTCAGCAGGAAGTTGTTAGGGAGGCCCTTGCCAAGGAGGTTGCCCGAGTTCGGGCTCAGCACGAGGAAGCCTTGTCCATTAATGACGTTGAACATAAGAAGTTGGTGGACAACCTGGAGGCGGATCTATCTCGTGTTCGTGGCTCGGAGGCTTTGACCAAAGCCCTTCTAGAGGCAGCTGGGGCCCAACTTCGCCAGGAGCGGGAAAAGGTGGCAAACCTTGGGTCCCGAAACCAGGCTTTGGAGGCCATGGTTCAGCTGAAGATGAAGTGGAGCGAGGAGGTTTGCCAGGAGAAGGAGCAAGCTGATGAAATGTTGGCGATCACTTTCGACGAGGCCATTTACATGGCTTGGATCCAAGACAAAACATGAACCTCCTCATCTATCTGGATCCGACTGTAAAGAGGACTAAGTTCAAAACCAAGGATAAAAGTGATGCAGCGCTCCTAGCTGGGGACACACAGGATGAGAACACTCCAGACGTCCCGGATCAAAATGAAGCCCAGGCCTGAGCCTTTGTATTTTAGTTAGGGCTTCCTTTCTCCTTTATTCTACTTTTTCAAACGTATTGTTTTTTAAGGGCGCAAATGCATCTAAGACAATTATTTATTTGTCTGTGTTGTTATTATATTGGTTTTTCTCTGCATAATGGTTCCCACTTTATATTCATTTATTTTTCCTCAAAAATTCACTAAGTGTTTTATCACTTTGCATGAATCTGGGTTGAATGTTGAGTTCTGGTTCCAATGTCCAGGACAATTAGGGGACAAATTGTAGAAGGTATTTAACTTGTCCTGAGACCCAAGTTTGGGTCTTGATGGCCTGGATCGCCTTGGACTTACCAAATATAACTTTAACTGATTTATCCTGACTTTGAGGTTCAGGTTCTGATGGCCTGGACCGTTATGGATTTTTCAAATATGACTTAGTTAATTAACTCATTTCGAACCTAAGGTTCATGTTCCAATGGCCTGGATCGTCGAGGAGTTGTCAACAATTTTTTTATTTATTTGTCCTGAATTTGATGTTCAGGTTCCAACGGCCTGGACCATTATAGATTAGTGATTGTCTTATCTCGAACCTAAGGTTTAGGTTCCAACAGCCTGGACTGTGTACGAGACCAAATTTAATCAATCTAAGCCTAAGATTCAAGTTCCAACGGTTCTGGACCATTAAGGAAAACATGAGGAGGGATTGGACTATCCTGGACCACGTTAGGTCTTGGCCAATCTTTTAGGAATTGGGTTCTGAACCCCTGGACTGCATAGGTCCGGGTTAGGATTGGGCTTTGAGTCCTACATCCTTTTGTGTTTTAACCCCCCGAACAGTATGGGTCTAGTTTAGGACTGGACTTTGAGCCTTGCATCCTTTTTGTTGGGAGTTGGCTTTTGAACCCCTCCCCCCCTCCGTCTATATGAATCCAGATCTGGACTAAGCTCTGAGCTTTGTATCCTTTTTCATTTTTATCCTAGACTTGTATAGATGGCCTTACCCCAAGTGACCAAAGAGTGTAGACTTAGGTCACTTGTTTGTGTAAAAATTAAAGACGGATGTGAACTTTTCTTTTCTTACAACATTTCTTATGGTGTTTTGTCCACACCAATTTCATTAAAAAAGAAATGGCCCTGGGGCATACATTGCTTGAAATTAAAAATTGTAGAAAGAGCAAAATTAGATCCTCCTGACTACTGGTAGTACTGGCAGACGTGTTCTGCGTTCCAGGCCCTTGGGACCTCTGTTCCATCTAGTCGCTTTAAGCGATATGTTCTTGGACATAATTCATTTTGGATATCATAGGGTCCTTCCCAGTTTGGTCCCAAAAACCCCACTCCTAGATCTTAAGATGTAGGGAAGACTCTTCGCAGGACTAGATCGTCGGTTCCGAACCTCTGTCTCTTAACTTTTGAATTGAAGTGTCTTGCAATCTTTCCCTGATACGTCTTCAGTTGCACTTGTGATTCTTTCCATATCTCTTCGATGAGATCCAGGGATTCTTGGAGTAAGGCATGGTTCTGGACAGGATCATACATATTTCATTTGTGAGATGGGACCACTATTTCTATTGGGATGACCGCCTCGCATCTGTACACCATTGAATAGGGAGTATGTCTGATAGACATTCTTTTTGTGGTCCGGTACGCCCATAAGTAGTGGGGCAACTCTTCCGGCCACTTGTTTTTGCAGGCTTGTAGATTTTTCTTTAATGTCCCCTTCAAAATCTTATTCATGACCTCTGTTTGCCCGTTTTCTTGAGGCCTTGCGACTGCAGAGAAAACTTTGATGATGCCAAGTCTTTCACAGAAGTCAGTGAAGTGGACGCTATCAAATTTCCCGTTATCGGACACAATTTTGTGAGGGAGGCTGTATCAGCACATAATGTTGTTGATGACGAAGTCTAGGGCATTTTTGGAGGTGATGGTGCTCATAGGTTTTGCCTCGACCCACTTGGTATAGTAATAGATGGCTACAATAGCATATTTTACTCTGCTCTTCCCGGTTAAGAGGGATCCTACCAAATCGATTCCCCAAACTACAAAAGACCAGGGACTGGTCATCAGGGTTATCTCTGTTGGGGGGGGGCTAGCGGAATCTTCGCATACCTTTGGCATTGTTCACACTTGCAGATGTAATCTACACAATCCTTCTTCATTGTTGGCCAAAAATATCCTTGTTTGAGGAACTTCTTGGACAAGCTGAGTCCGACTGTGTGATCTCCGCAAAAGCCTTCATGCATGATTGCGCTCATTTCAGTCCTGGATACACATCTGAGATAGGTCATGGACAACCCCCTGCGATAGAGTTTTCCATCCATCATGATGTATTTGGGAGCCTGGTACTGAAGTTTTCTAGCGGCAACCCTATCCGCGGGCAATTCTCCAGTGGTTAGGTGCTGGAGAGAGAGCCCATCCAGGACGTAGATTAATCGATGGCATTGATGAATGTGGGGGCTTTAATACTAGCTGCGGGTATATGGTCAATCGGGACTACCCCGTAGAGTTCCACTTCAACATTCGTGGCCAATTTTGCCAATATGTCTACAAACACATTCTGTTCCCTGAGGATTTGGCGAATGAGGTGTCTCTTAAAAGATTGGAGCAACTCCTGGGTTCGCACCACGTAGGCAGCCATCTTCTCCCCCTTTGTTTTCTACTCCCCCGAAATCTGCCTGACCACCAGTTGGGAGTCGCTATGGACTTCAATATTTGTTTCCTTACCTCCCGGGCCAAGCGTAATCCATCCAGCATGGCCTCGTGCTCAGCCTCGTTGTTTGATGCTTCAAGTTGAAAGCATAGGGCACTTTGCAAATAGTGACCTTGAGGGGATATCAAGATGATCCCGGCCCCGGCCCCATTTTCATTAGAGGCTCCATCTATAAAGATCTTCCACAAGGGCATTATGGGGTCAACGGGTTCTTCATCTTCGGTTATCCCGGTGCATTCTAAGATGAAGTCGGCTAGGGCCTGTCCCTTGATAGAAATCCTGGGGACATACGTAATATCAAACTGGCTAATCTCCATGGCCCACTTCAAAAGTCTTCCCGATGATTCGAGTTTCTGTAGTACTTGTCGTAGGGGATGGTTCGTCAGTACCTTGATGGCGTGGGCCTGAAAGTAAGGTCTCAGCTTCTTGGAGGTGGTCATTAAGAAAAATGTCAACTTCTCGATCAAAGGTTATCTAGACTCCACACCCAGCAACCTTTTGCTTACCTAATAGACCGAGAGCTGGACCTTTCCCTCTTCTCGCACTAAAGTAGCGCTGATGGCATGTTCTGCACTACCAAATACATGTACAATGGCTCCCCATCCACTATTTTTGACAAGATTGGCACTTGGGCTAGATGTTCCTACTAGAAGGCCTCTTCGCATTCGACCATCCATTTAAACTTCTGTTTTCCGCGAAGTACGTTGAAGAATGGGATGCACTTGTCTGTAGACTTCGAGACGGAGCTGCTCAAAGATGTTATTCTTCCTATCAAGCTTTGAATGTCTTTGTGTTTTCATGGCGATGGCATCTCGATCAACTCTCTGATCTTGTCCGGGTTGGCTTCTATTCCTCTCGAGCTTACTATGAAGCCCGGAAACTTCCCGGATGCCACACCAAAAGTGCACTTTCTAGGGTTCAATTTCATCCCATACTTCTGGATAATGGCAAATGCTTCTGCCAGGTCATCCACGTGTTGGGCTAAGGTCTTGTACTTGACCAACATGTTGTTTATATAAACTTCCATGTTCTTCCCTTGCTGGTTCTGGAGCATCCTGTTGACCAGCCTTTGATAGGTGGCCCCAACATTCTTTAACCCAGAGGGCATGACAATGTAGCAGTATACACCCTTGTCCGTCTGGAAGCTGGTATGTTCCTGGTTTGCTACATGCATTGAGATTTGGTTGTAGCCGAAGTATGCATCCATGAAGCTTAGCAACTCGTACCCTGATGTAGCATCTACCATTTGGTCTATTCGGGGCAGAGGGAAGCAGTCTTTCGGGCAAGCCTTGTTAAGGTCTGTGAAGTCAATGCAAGTCCTCCACGTTCCGTTTGGCTTTGGTACCAACACCGGATTTTCCAGCCAAACGGGATACAGGGTTGATAACTCTATGATATAAAGTTATTTATTTGACTTTTAAACTTAATTATTCATAAAAAGAGTGATCATTTTGGTGTTTGTTTATTAATTTTAAGTTGTTCTCTATCTATGTAATTAGTTGATCTAATATTGGAGTCTTACAATGTTTTGGGTTTAAATTGAAATTAAATAACTAACCTTGTTCTAGTTTTTTGTGTAAAAAAGGAATTAAGCGATCCATGGAAGGATTGAAGAAGAAAACTTGGAAGTTTGGTTTGGAAGCAAAAGCTGGAATTTTCCAGATTGCTAAAATCCATGCTGCAGCATGCTAGAGCTCACTTGCTAACGTAGGAAATTAAAGCCAGCTGTGTCATTTTCTTTTAATTCGTGCCCAGGTGGTAGGGGTCCAATAGTGGCGCCAGCTGGAGTGTTTTGGACAGAAAGGTGGTCCAAATTAGTGGGGCTAAGTTGAGAAAAAGAAGGTGGGCTATCCAATTGAAAGACATCATTCTTAGTACCCTAATTTGGAGAGAGGAGAAGTGTCAGCCGTATTTGTGAGGGTGCCAGCCATTGAAGACTTATCATCAGAAAAAAAAAAACAGTAAAAAAAAAAAAGAAAAAGAAAAGGAAGTACAACCATTGAAGGAGAATGAGAAGGACAAGAAGGATTCACACATCATATATATCGGATTTGTCTGAATTCTTCTTCTTTAATTTTTGTATTTTCTAATTTCGAATAGCTATTTTAGGACCCATGGATATCAATTTTCTATTTAAGGTTTTGGATACTAATTTGTCTATGAGCTAAGCTTTTTTAGACTTGAATGGTTAAAGAACCCTATGTCATAGTTATTAAAGTTTAAATGCATACTTACGTAAATTCACCATTGTTCGATCAAGTGTTGTTCATGATTATTGTTTGTTGTTGATTTTCCAATAATGGCAAATTATTAAGCTATATTTAAATCTAGAAAGGTTGAATGTAGTAAGTTGTACTTGAATGATGCAAGAGCATAGCCATTGTTAGGTTGTCGTAGTGAGTAGAATAGGAGTATTTTACTGACCTTGCATAACTTTTGAGAATTGGTACTTTTATTTGTGTTCTTAAGTTTGATTTGATATAGGAATATATTTAATTCGATGGTAGAACTATATTCACGAGCTTTGGAAAAATCTGGTGAGCATATTGGGAATCCTAGTTAACACTGGTGGGATTTGCTAAATTTAATGCTATAGCATTCTAGGCAGTTTTTGACATAGGGGGATTTAGCTATTCAAGTCCAAGTTTTCCATTGATAATTTTTCTTGCTGTCATTTCCCTAGATTTTGTGGTTAATTTTAAGCATATTTTAAATTCTTCCATTTTATTTTAGTTTCAACAACCAATCAATTTAGTTTCTTAAAGTTCTAAGTTGCAAGTAATTGGTATTTGCATTGAACTTTTTAATAACAATCCTTGTGGAGACGATTCACTTATCATTATATTACTTATGTTGGACTGTGTACACTTGCACATATAAATTTTCAACAACAAGGGCCTCCCGAATGAAGTTAATCGATGACAACTTCTCGACTTCTAACTTGAGGACCTCCGCCCTTTCTGCGCCTATGGGCTTTTGCTTCTGCGGGACGGGAGTTGTGTTTTTGTCAATGTTCAGGGCATGCCTATGATGTTGCGGTCGATCCCAGTCATATTTGAATGACACCAGGCTAGGACATCATGTTTCTCTTTCACCCGGGCGATTATGGCAGCCCTGATCTTCGACTTCAAGTTCCTCCCTACCCGGATCACTTTGGTCGGGTCAGTGTTACTAATGCACACCTCTTCAACTTCCTCCATGGGCTCTAACGCCCTATCCACCTCTATGGGCAGATCAAATTCGTCATCCTCCCAAACCGCCCTCTGTGCTGGCTGTGGTGGTGGAATTGGATCAGCATTTTCCTCTTCAAGAAGCTCTTCGCAAACCATGAAGATTGGTCGGGCGGAGATGTGGTAACACTTTCGGGCGCTCTTCTGATCTCCTCGTACAGTTCCCACTCTACCGTTATCACACGAGAACTTCATGCATAGATAGCGGATGGAAGTTATGGCGCCAAAGTCAAGTAGAGCGAGGCGCCCAAAGATCACGTTATACGCAGTGGGGCAATCCACCACCATGAAAGTGCAGTACTTGAATGAGCCCTGAACCTCGTTCCCCAGCGTTACGGGGAGTTGAATCATGCCCATCGGGAGCAAAGAATCCTCGCTGAAGCCATAAATATGCGTAGGGCAGGAGGCTAGGTCCGCCTCTGTTAGCCCGATCACCGTGAAGGCTAGCTTGAATAGGACATTGACGGAGCTCTTGTCGTCCACCAACACTCTGGACACTCGTTTGTTGGTGATTTGGCCTTCAATGACCAAAGGGTCGTGATGTGGGAAGTGAATGTTTCAGGTGTCTTCCTCCGTGAACATGATGGGCAGGTTCATTAGCTTTGGACGCTGGGCCGGAGTCTGGACCAAGGCGCACACCTCATGGTCATAATCGAGCTCACTGAGGTATCTTTTCTTATCATTCTGGGATGGTCCTCCTAGGTACGGGCCTCCTAATATGGTGGCCACGTGGCCATCTACCCGAGGAGGCACAGTTCCAAGAGGATATGGCCCTCTGGGCCCAGGAGCTGTAGGGCCTCCGGGTGATTGCACTATTGGGGCCCCCTGAGGGGCCTGTGCTCCCGATCTAGGAGCGTACCCTCCCTGAGGAGTTTGATATAGCACCTAGGCACCCAGGGCCAGAGGTTGTCCTGGAGTTGCTAACAATCCCAGAACTTCCATTGGCATCCTGACCCAATGGTGGAGATGTCCCAGTTTGATCAGGTTCTCATTCTCGTCCTTTAGCTGACGACATTCCTCGGTCTTGTGGCCAACGTCCTTATGGTAGGCACACCTTTTGCTGGTGTCCCTCGAATTCTTTCCCCCTTTGAACATGGGGCTTGGTTTCCGATAATGGACTACATTGCCCATTGTGAGGTAGATGTTTTCCCAGGTGTCCACCAAGTTGGTATACTCCGTGTATTGGGGCTCGTACCCCCTCTTTCCCTTCTTCAAGGGGCTCGGATCGGTTCTGACTTTTGTCTGATCTTTTTCCCCAGGAGGGATTTATGCTCGCCTCAGCTGCTTTGGCCTGATGCGATTGGGCACCGCCGGGAGCGGCACTATACCCGGTTGGTGCCACTCCATACCCGAAGAATGGGGTTGATGGATCTGGAGTCTATCCCATTGAAGTGGGCCCCTAAACCGTTGGGGTCATGAATGGCATCCCAAGGGTTCCAGGGGGTCTGAACACCGCTAGGGTTATCGGATAGATATTTTTTTGATACCGTGCTCCATATCCGGGAAAGGTTTGTGTTGTCAACTGGGTTGCTAGCTGCCATCCAAAGGCTTTGATTCAAGCCTCTTCCCAGTTGATAAAACCTTGTGCCCTCCTAATGAATTCTTCAAGGGTGGCAGCCTTCCTGCGTTTCATGTCATCCCTGAAAGGGGAGCCAGCTCTGATTCCGAACTGGAGAGCTACCAAGTGTTGTTCGTCATCCACCTTAGTTTTTGAGGCTTCCTTCGTGAGGCATTGGATGTAAGCCATATGGGTCTCCATGGGATGTTGTTTGATGTTGGCCAGCACACTGACTTCCATGTCTAGGTTTATGGCGGCCATGAATTGTTTACAGAAAGTTGACTGCAACCTATACCAAGACTGGAGTGAACCCATCTTGAGTCTTTTCCACCACTCTTCTGCGGGTCCAGCCAGAGTGATTGAGAAACATAGGCACTTGCCATTGTCATAAATGTGAGCTACAATCATTAGGCGATTGTAGCAGGACAACTAATCTCTGGGGTCAGTGATATAGGCGGGTATGTCCAGCATCTTGAACCCCTTAGGTAACATGACGTCCAGCATGTGCTTGGCGCATGGCTCTTTTTCCTCTTCTTCAGAATCGGAACCTCCGCCTTCTTATTTCTGGACCAAGTGGTATGTGACCTTCTTCAGAGCGGCCAGCTATTCCATGAACTGCCTGACCATTCCATTATCCAGGGGGACTCTTTCGTTCCTTCTGTCGTTGAGGTTACTCCTCAAGTCGCCTCCTCAAAGGCGAATCTTTTCTTTTTGGGCCCGCTGCTTCCGAGAGTTGATGTCGTCTTGCAAATCCACTTGAGATGTTTCATCTCCCGAACTGACCGCTTTCGGGTCCTCTCCGCGTCTGCATCCTCCATGATCCTTGTTCACAAATGTGGTGGGATAGAAGTGTCTTCCCTGCTCATCCTGTCTGGGGACACTTCGGGGCTTTGTACCCTGCGGGCACTTCCCTTGCGGATTGTTTGGATGATTTTGTCCTAGGACAGGATTCATCCGTTCTTTCCTAGGGAACTGCCCTGGGTTAACCCTGATTTTTTGAGCGGGAGGAGCTTTTTTTGGGGGGTTTGCTTTTTCAATAAGATCGCCCATCTTGGCTTTCCTTTGTCTTGAGCAGGATTTGATGGGCTAGCTCAAAGATGTGGGATTGTCTCGAAGGAGGAATAGGAGTAGTATTGTTGGGCGTGCCAACCCTCATAGGTGGGACAGGCGGCTGTGTTCCTGGGGGAGGAACGGGTGAAGGATTGGCTGCCGATCCTTAGGCAGCAATGAAAGCCTGAAGAGCCAGGAGGGACTCTTGCATCTGGCGGATGGCCTCTTATTGTTCAGCCATCCTGGATTTTTGATCTAGGACCTGGTGTCTCAAACGGACCACCTCTGGATCCTCCTGTTCAGGATCCAGATCCTTCTCGTCAGGATCAACGAGGTTTTTGACCTCGTGATCCTCATACTCCCCTTCGTCTTCCTCATAATAGCCTTCGTCATAGTCACCCCCTTCCCCAAAGTTCTGGGAGTCGTCGGGTAGAGGTCCCTGATAAGGCAAGTCCTCGGGTTGGTCTTGAGGAAGTGGTTGATTGGCCAATGGCTCTCTATTGTCTTGTTGCTGCTGGTGAGCAGGATCAAACATGGTATGCCTTATGTTCACCATTTTCACAGGTGATCAAGGTTGACTCAAGCTTTCTTCAGCTCTCAATGGAAGCACCAAAATGTTTACCGAGTTTTTAGGAAACTTGAAATATATTATAAAATAAAAGCTGGAAAGAAAGGATAAAATATGAACAATCACGTTTTTACGTGGTTGAGGCGTTAATGAGCCTTAGTCCACGAGTCACTAGTATTAGGCTTTAGAGAGTTTTGACAATTGAGTTTTTCTACAAGTTCAACAGATTTTTTGCTTACAAGAGAAATTATGGGATTCCCGCTACTGTGCATAACTGGCCTTATTTATAGGCGATCAAGTAGCTCGAGCCAGACTAATCTGGGCCCAATAAGGATGTAATTACAATTTTCTCGCTAATAGAGCCATAATACAAAGAAGGTAACATAATTAGATGTTGTTAATCTGGGCCCATTGGGCCGGCTTAGGCATGGCCAAGCCTTACAGTTGACCATTGTACGTTAGCATGGACTGGCCCATGTGGGCTTCTAAGGGGATCCTGGGGACAGGATCTATCAGAGTAGTGGCAGTACTATTTCCTAGGAATAGTGTACGTTATGTGCGTACCCTCTTCTGCAGGTTAGTTGAGGAGACCAATTGGCAGATTTCTTGGGGACATGTTAGCATTAGGGAAGGCCAGGCTTGCCCTATCCAGATGTCTAGTCCGGGTTCGTTTACTAATGTTCTGGTTCATTTACTGGAGTCCTGGTTCGTTCACCAGGACCCGAGTTCATTTGCCAAGAAGGACATCGTGATGGTGGAGATCTCCCCTGGATTCTTGATAGTGTCCGTCCCTAGAGGATAGTTAGTCTGCCACCTTAATTAGCATCTCGGATGATGTAGGTTGATCGTGGTTGGGAAGGTAACGTGGGCCTGCATCGCGGTCCCAGTCCCTTTATTATGTTCACGCCCATCGACCGTTATTGGGCTTGATATGACTTGGGCTATTAGGGTTTCCTCCTTCCTCGTTCGGTGGGCCCTGGATGGGCCTGGGCCTCTTCTAAAGGCCCATGAACCTGTTTGGTCATGCCACGTGTCATGGGTGGAAAACAGGGATAACAGAGATCATGGGACTTATTGTCATAATTCCCTCTCCCACTCACTATTTTTTTTTTAAATGTGTTTTTCTCAAAATCAATATTTTTCAATTTGGTTGTAAAACTAATTAAATTAATTTTACCAAATGATATTCTAATAAATACTAATTCAATTATGCAAAACAAATAATCGTGCCCTAGATTTTATTTTGCCTTTTTACATAGAATATCATGTAACTTAATAAAACAATTTTATTAAATAAGAAAATAAACAACTTTAAATTCTTTTTACCATCTTAACTATTTAGACTAAATTAATTATATGAGTTATCAAATAAAAATATATAATCAATCCTAAGCATGTTTCTAAAAATGCATGCTTAATATGTACTATGTGGGTAACATGTATGCCATGTTATAATGAATGATAAAATATTAAACAATTTAATCATGTTCAAGCAAATAAATAAATAAATGCAGGTTAGGTGCTTTGGGTATTTCTAGAAAATTACAACACTAGCAAAAAAATACGCAAAAATAATTAAACTCACTAAGGCATAATGAAGAGCAGCTCCTTTGATCTTGGACCTTCTCTTTTAGTCTTTGGGCCATTACCATTTTAATTATCCATTATGAATTAAATAACATTTTAATTATTTTAAACAACTTTAAAATAATCAAACTTTGAGTTTTAATACCCAACAAGTTATTGAGGCCCAACTGAAATTTGGACTCACCATAATTCATTCAAAAATTATAATTAAAATACTTTTAATTGTATTGGGCTTAAAATGGCCCAAATGGATAATTATACATCCATTAGGTTATGCATGACACAAACCCTAATGGGCGTGTCAATGGTGGGCAGTGGCTGGCAGGGCGTGGGTGGTGGCTGGCGCACATGGGCAGTGGCGGAAGGGGCATGCACAGGCGACCGTTGTATGAGTGCGTGCGCGCGTGGTTGCAAGGGCGCAAGGCAAGCAAGACGCAAGCTGCAGGGGCAGCGGCTCAGCGTGGTACGGAGCAGCAGCTCAGGTGTAATACCCTGGTTAGCCAAGACCATCACACTGTGTACTTTAAATAATGCTTAACTCGTTAAACGAGTCATTAGGTCATAAACGTGCATCTAAGTGTTATTGATGGGCGAGGGTGAGAATCTTGGTCAAAAGGAATGGATATATTTTATTTAAAAAATTAAACTGTACATGGGATCCTATAAAAGTGTTTACAAAGTTGTTTACAATCCAAAATGATCATTACAGTTAAAAATTACAATCCGCCGACCTAAGCGACAAAAATGGGGTTAAACCCTAGTTCCCCTAAGAAACACCTTGGCCGTGGTGGTCAAGCGACCGCATATGTACACATCACCACCTAAGCTCTACACTCAAGGCTGGGTGAGCTTTTCTTTCCCTTTACCTGCACCACATAGCACCCGTGAGCCAAGGCTCAGCAAGAAAACTTATTACTGCATGTATTCAATATAAATAAATGATCATGTAATCATTCTGGTGCATCAGCCCTAATCAAATGATGACTAGGAAGTCAATCCTGGGGTCATGTGCCCTGAATAGATAACTAATGAGTCATTCTAGGGTCTTGCGCCCTGAATAGATTACTAATGAGTCTCTCTGGGGTCCCGCGCCCTGAATAGATGACTAATGAGTCATTCTGAGGTCCTGCGCCCTGAATAGATGACTAATGAGTCTCTCTGGGGTCCTGCACCCTAAGCCATGTGAATATTAAGTCACCTGAACCTTTTTTGTCCTAGCTCTGAGTAACTAGTCATAGACTAGCCAAGCACTTTAGTTTTCTTCGACCAATAGGTCGGCCAAGCATTTAATGCTCATGTTGATTAGATCTAATCATTTCAGCCTGCAGTCAGATGGCTAATGCCGCTCTTGACTCATAAGTCAATTCCATACGACCAGCGCTCAGTACTATTGCCGATCATGACTGATAAGTCAGAGCTTCCTAACCAGTACTAAACACCATTGTTGTTTCTGACTATTAAGTCAGTGCCATTCACAAGTAAGCAATGTTTTGCAGGCATTTACAATGCAACTACTGTTCATATATAGAGCACTCAACATGCCTCATCAATAACCATGCATGTCACATACTGGGTGCAGCTTTCTTACCTCAAACTTGAGCGTAAAATAGATAAAGAACGACCCTTGAGAACGATCTATCCTTAGGCCCTTAGCGGTCACCTAATCATAACAAAATATGAAATCCCATCAATAAAATGAGTAATAAAAGGTTCATGGACTAAAACCCAGCTTCCGGGACCTCGAATCTTACTAAAACAGTTAGTAGATTCGATCCCGAGCCTAGAAACTCAAAAACTCGTGCTTAAAACTTGTTAAAACCCAACCTGGCACAAAGAGGACAGGCGGGCCGCGACCTGCCCCCAAGGGTCGCGGTGTGCCCCCAAGACAGGAAGCCCTCTGTCTAGGTGCCAGGGGTGGGCTGCGACTCGCCCTTGAGGGTCGCGGTGCGCCTGCCAGACAAAGCCTAGGGGAGGCTCTGGGGTTCATTCAAGTCGCGACTTGTATGAACTTGGTCGTGACTTGACCCTGCGAACCCAGCTCCCCTGCATTTTCTTCAATTCTAACTCAGCCAAAACTTCAACCAAACAATCCCAATATCACAACCAATCATTAATACAACATTATCACCATTCTAACAACAAAACCCAAACTTGGAAACACCCAAAACATCACTAAACATCTAAATCACAATCACACTCTAAAGCTAAAAGAATAACCTTAAAAACATAGTAAAAACCTTGATATTCAAACTGAAAACCTTACCTCAGTTACGAATTAAATCCCTTTCAGTTGTTGTCACACAACCCTAAACTCTAAGCCTTAATGCTCAAGCTTGAATTCCCTAGCTTAACTTCAAAAATTCCAACCCGAGAAAGAGAGAGAGAGAGAGAGAAAAGATAACTCTATTTTGCCTGCCTATGAAATCTACAGCCTTCCTTTGGTTAAACATATCCCATGGTCAAAATGACCAAATTGCCCCTAGGGCCAATCTAATCCTTCAAAGCCACCCAAGGGTATAGTTGTCATTTCCCACCTATCCCGTTAATCATAATTAACGTCCTCCAATTCCTGTTACTCCCAATATCCTCAAATAATTAATAAATCATATCCCATTACCCACTCATTCCCGGTACTGTACTAAGCATCAAATTACCCCTAGGCTCACCTCGAGCCCGGTAATTAACCCCGTTATGACCAAACCGCTAATTTGCTTCCTAGGATCGTCTCATGCCGAATAACTCAAACATATCCACATAATAATGTGGTCTCGCCCATATATCACATACATGCACATAAATATACAAATATGCCCTCAACGGGCCAAAATTACGAAAATGCCCTTCTTATAAGAAGTGGGCCCACATGCATACAATTATCATCATATAATAATATAACTCACATAATCATGCATATAATCACATAAATGCATATTAAATCAATTATGGCCTTCATGGCCCCCTAATCCAGGCACTAAGCCACATTAGGGAATTTGGGACATTACAACTATCCCCTCCTTACACAAATTTCGTCCTCCGAATTTACCTGAACAACTCGGGATACTGACTCTGCATGTTTGACTCCAGCTCCTAGGTTGCTTCCTTAACCTTGTTGTTCCTCCATAATACCTTAACCAAAGGTATAGTTTTATTCCTCAGGACCTTGTCCTTTCTGTCTAGTATATGGACTGAATGTTCCTCATAGGAGAGATCTGCCTCAAGCTCCAGATCCTCGTAACTCAATACATGAGTCACATCTGATACATACCTCCGAAGAGCTGAAATATGAAATACGTTATGCACGACCGACAATGCCGGTGGTAAGGCCAACCTATAGCCATCTGACCAATCCTCTCCAGGATCTCAAATGGACATACGAATCTAGGGCTCAGCTTGCCCTTCTTCCCAAATCTTCTCACCCCTTTCCATGGCGAGACTCTAAGGAAGACATAGTCTCCCACTTGGAACTCCACATTCCTGCGTTTGGGATCTACATAACTTTTTTGTCTGCTTTGAGAAACGAGCATCCGAGCCCTAATCTTCTCAATGGCCTCATTGGTCCTCTGAACTGCCTCAAGACCCAAGTATATCCTTTCTCCTATCTCATCCCAATGAATGGGAGATCTGCATTTCCTACCATACAACATCTCATAAGGAGCCACCCCAATGGTCGACTGATAGCTATTGTTGTAGGAAAACTCTATCAAAGGTAGATACTTACTCCATGACCCACCAAAGTCCAGCACACATGCATGCAGCATGTCCTCTAATATCTGAATCGTCCTCTCGGATTGTCCATCTGTCTGAGGATGATAAGTGGTACTGAACTTCAACTGTGTACCCATGGCCTTCTGCTAACTTGCCCAAAACATGGAAGTGAATGTAGGGTCCTGGTCTGACACAATCGACCTCGGTGCTCCATGAAGGCGCACAATCTCTCTCACATAGAGATCTGCATACTGATAAACTATATACGTAGTCCTCGCTGGTAAAAAGTGAGCTAAATTGGTGTATCAATCCACGATAACCCACATCGAATCATGTTGACCCACAGTCCTGGGTAACCCTACCAAAAAATCTACCGTGATGTCCTCCCATTTCCACTCTGGGATGTCAAGAGGCTGTAGTAGCCCTGCTTGTTGGGGTTTTATGCCCTAATTAAAACCCAAATTCTTTGTTATCTCATTTTATTATCAATAAAAGAATAGAAATCATTTTTTGACTTGGTCAATCACTTTGCTCACATGTTTTATTTTCATGATTATTTATTTAATATAAACTTCTATTAAATCCCGAGCATATAGCTAATCTTATTTATAGTGACGTAATCACAGTGGAATATAAATATGATTATATGTTCAAAAAAATAAGTTAGTCCTAAGATTAGTCAGTGCACCGGATTTACACTGACTTGCCAATCTACGATATGATCTACTTACACATTACAGTGTTATGTTCTTTCCAGAACATTAGCAAAGTAGATAAGATCGGATGTATTTGTTACATCGGACAGGACCGATATTGACAGTTGATAAGATAAGTAAACATACCGTTATTATCTATTATAGTCATATCATATAGTTGACCATAGGTCAATTCAATCTCAATTCTGAGTGGTTAGTATTCAAACTGATTGTATTATTTGAGTTCTTTGACTTGTTCGTTACCAGCTTACCCTACGGACTAGCCCATACTTACATCTTGGGAACTCGGTAGTATAATTGAGTGGGAGTGTTAATCATAGATATGAACATCTATAGCTTCTGATGAAGAAGTGAAACGATAGTTTCCTTTTAGTTTGGTTCAAGGTGTTAAATGATAGAGATCTCATTTCAGTAATTAAATTAGTTTACTGAAATATCATTTACAAGGAACTAAGTGTTTTAAGGATAAAATACAATGAGGGGTAAAACGGTATTTTAGTCCTATCTCATTGTAGACCGTCTATAGAGGATTGAGTGACAATTATGGTTGTAACAATGGATAATTAATAGCGTATCTATATTTGTTATAGAGCGTTCTATGAATTCAAGAGTGCAATTCCAAGTCTATAGTGGAGTCACGAGGAATTAATAAGTTAGTAAATTTATTTGTTAGATTTATGATAACTTATTGGAGCTTGATTTCATAGGCCCATGGTCCCCATTTTACCTTGGATAAAATCATCTAGATAGTCTCAATTAATTGATTTAATCATCAATTAGAATTATCAAAGTTGACCAGGTCAATTTTGGATAGTTTCACAGAGTTGTGTAATTTTGAGAAGAAAAGAGAAATTATGGCAGATTTATTAATTAAGATAAATTGGTATCTAAATTAATAAATAAATTTAAATCAAGGTTCAAATTATAAATAATTAATTTGATAAAGGATTTAAATAATTATTTAATTAATTAAATCAATAGAAAATAATACAGGCCTTGATTTTAAGTCCAATGGGCTTATAATCAAATGGGAAATTTCACGGGCCTATAGCCCATGATAATTTCGACCTAGGGCTTCAAAATGGCTGTTATTTTATTGATTTTTTAATTAAATTAAATGGCCTAATTGAGTCTATAAAAGGAGTGCTTATAGAGAAGTTAAAAAAAGTTTTTTTTGATAAGTCAGATTTTCTGATAGTTTTATATTCTCTCTAAACACAAGTCCTTTTCTAAGCCTCTTTGTATTTTCTCTTCTTCTCTCTATATCTATCTCATGTGTTGAGAATTGCCCACACTAGTCTAGGTGGTTCTAAGGATACATTGGAAGATCGTGAAGAAAATAGAAGATCGGTTCAGTTTCTTGATAATACTCTGCGACAGAGAGGATACAAGAGTTAGAGAAACTGAAGGAAGGACTCTTAATTCCGCTGCGTATACTGTAAGTATTCTATTTTTGTTTCTCTTTGAATTCAATTTTAGAAACATGTTTTAGGCTATCTCGTATTAATTTGTTTAATATTAGATATACATGAAAATAAATAAAGATCCTGTATAAGTTTATCCAACACTGCTAACCTCAGAGCCTTTGGTAATCTTTATTTGCATGCATGAACATGTTTAAAATTGGATTATTTGATCTGTTTGAATAATTGGAAGGTTTTTCATGTTTTTATGAACATATTGATTTTATGTGAATTTTTGCAATTTTTAGGTTATTTTGTTGTGTTTTCTATGCTATTAATTTTTAAATATGCTTTATTTTGTGTAAAACATGGTAAAAATTAATTAGAAAATGGTTTTGGTTAAAAAAAATTGCACAAAAAATTTTT
This sequence comes from Humulus lupulus, assembly GCF_963169125.1. Taxonomy (NCBI): domain Eukaryota; kingdom Viridiplantae; phylum Streptophyta; class Magnoliopsida; order Rosales; family Cannabaceae; genus Humulus; species Humulus lupulus. The sequence continues at coordinate 87,592,004 of NC_084799.1, forward strand.
TCGAAATTTTTTGTTCTGGCTGCCACACGCGCGCGCGCACATCGCCCCTCCGCGCGCGCGCCCCGCCCACGCACTGCGCGTGCCTCCCGCACGCCTTGCGCGCCACCCGCGTGCCCCGCGCGCTCGCCCCTGCAGCCCCGCGCGCACGCCCCTGCAGCCGCGCGCGCATGCCCAGCCCGCGCGCACACGTGATGAACAGTACCCCGTGTACTGTTCATCAATTTTTTATTTTTTTTTTTGAATTTTTTTTTTAAATTAAAGAATATTAAAATTGTGGAAATTTATTATTTATAATCAAAACCTAAAATATCTTTTTTGTTTATCATTTAATTTTTTAAAATAAATATATTTTTGTTAGTTGGGATATAAATAATTAGATAATTTCTACAAAGATTCAAATTCAAATTTAAAAATAAACTAACAACTTAATTTTAAATCTTTTAATATATTAAATATTAGAATTATGATATCAGATATTTAAGATATTTTCATTTAAATTCTTGATTTTGTTTTATTAAATCTTTATTTGAAAATATAAATATCTTTTTATTCTATAGTTTTTAATATTTAAATTATTTGAAATTTGAACATTGTTAGTTAGATATTTTTATGGTTATTTGAATTTGTTTAACTATTTAAGATATTTTAGGCTTGTTATAACTATTTGTATTTTATTATTTTTAAATGGTTAAAATATTGATAATAGTTATAACAACACAAGATATTTTGGAAAATAGTTAAGATATTGATTTTAAAATTTAAAATTGGTTAAATTTTGAAAAATATCATTTTTTATTCAGCCAATTAATAATAATTTTTTTTAATGGGATTTAAATTAACTTTGGTTAATTGTTGATAAATCCTATTTAAATTAAATTAATATTTTTTTTTCAAATTAACCTAAAACCAAGTTGATTGTTGATAAATGAAATTTAAATTAACTATTGTTAATTGTTGATAAATTTCATTTAAATTGACTTATTTTTTGTAAAAATTTAATTAATTTGAATTTTTTTGATAAATTCTAGATAATTAATTGTGGTATTTTTGCAAATGAAATAAATTGTGGTATTTTTGCATAAATTCATAGAATTGCTCATATAGTAACATGATTAGGCCCATCCAATTATAACATGTCTGTTTGCACTATATGTGGTATTTTTTGCAATTGGGCTTAGATGCATATAGTGGCCCATATGTTTGTTAGATATATGGTATTTTGCCAAATAAAATATTTATAAAATGATAGGTTTTATTTGGGCCCATTAGAAAATGTAAAGTTTAAATTCCTCTCTTGTGGGTGATTCCACTTGTGAAGGCCCATTTGCTTTGCATGACTATAGTGGGCCTAATCAATTAATAACAATTAATAAAACGAAGGTTTAAATTCCTGTCTTTTGGACCTTGTATGGAAGATAGGGGGCCTTTGTAGTGGGAACGACATACTGGACCCAGCCCTCCTCCATACAAGCCCAATTGTTAAGGCCCATTTACCTGAGTTAGACTTAACTGTATAGGTTCATTATATTAGTTAAACCTAAATATTGATTAGCAACAAATTAATTCTAAATTAATTGAATTTGTTTCAATGTGACACTTTAGAATTAATAAGAAATTATAGGACTTTGGTTTTAAAAATTTTAATCTGTTTAATTTTTTTTTGGAAAACCATAGTCATTAATTTTCTAAACATAAATAATAAAAATACTAATTTTAATATTATAATGAGCTTATTTTAATAATTTTATTCGATCTCCACCGTTGGTTTAACATAGTCAATAGCTTAATGGGGCCTCGAGGCGCTTTGATTCGTCCCCCTACGGAAGGTGTTCATTAGTTATTTTGACAAGGTTAGATTTCGAAAGATAGATAATTATAGGTCAAATTCTACTAGACTCACCCCTACGGTGACTACTAGGACTAAATCTATGATTATTGAAACCGTGGGTCTAGCTCATAAAATAAGAAATTTTGTTTTCTTATTTTGATCGAATAGTAGGTTGTTAATAATGGTGACCATTATTAAATGAGTTTACAACTCTATTTAACTAGTGGTATTTTTTACTCTCGCCAACCGGGACAAGGATATCATAGATTAGTTAAAAACCTAAAGAAATAGAGATATGATTGTTTTTGGTATTTTTTCTCATATCTTACATATTTTTGGTATATGTTGTGCTATTTCTTGAAATTTGTGTGAATAGAAGTTTTATTGAGCAAATGTGATTGATTTCTATTTTATTGATAATTTGTAGTTTTAAGTTAAGTAGTGTCTACTCCCATCATTTCTCAACTTTCGATGGAGAAACTCACTGGAGAAAACTTCCTTAATTGGTGACAACTCTGAATTCCTCATGATTGAGGAATCCCCAGAACGAGCACCGTGTCCGCACGTTAGCGATGGCACCGTTAATGCTCGTGATGGTACCATAAATGCTTGGATAGCACCATCTCTGCACGTTCGTGATGGCACCGTAAATTCTCGGATGGCACTGTGTCTGCACGTTCGTGCTCAACTCAACTATGGTCTGACGCAGCTCATGAACGAGCTTCAGATTAGTGAACCTGTCATGGGTGGACCTAGTAAAGGAGGTGAAAATAAGACTACTGATGTTGCTGCACATCTAGCTAAGGCTGAAGCTAACCACGCTTTGTCTTCGAAAGCTGGAAACAAGAGGAAATGTGGACAAAACAATAACCCCAAGCCTGCAAAAGCTGCGAAGGCGAGTGCACAACCACGTGCACAGACGCCTAAGGGGAAGAACATGAAAAACAAGAAAGGTAAAGATAAATGTTTTCACTACAAAGAGAAGGGGCATTGGAAACGAGATTGCCCCAAGTTTCTAGCAGCTAAAAACAAAGCTTCTTGAATCGTGGGAGAAAGTGAACGAAGGCGGCTTAAAGCTTAGAGTTGGGAACGGAGCGTTCATTGCGGTCCAAGCTAGAGGAAGAGCTCGTCTGAAGTTCGGAAATAAATTTTTAATTTTAAAAGATGTATTTTTTATTCCGGATTTTAGTAGAAATTTAATTTCAGTTTCCATGTTGCAATTAGAACGATTTGTTATGACTTTCACAAGTTTTAATATATCTATTTCTTGCAATGGATCACAATTGTGTATTGCATGTTTGGAAAACGGGCTTTATATTCTGCGACCTAACGAACCCATCGCTCTTAACAATGATTTATTCAAAGTAGCTAAACCTAGGACCAATAAACGTCAAAAGACCGATAACAATAATATGACGTATTTATGGCACTTGAGACTAGGTCACATTGGCTATGATAGGATTCAAAGACTTACAAAGGACGAACCTTTGAGGGAACTCACCTTAGGTGAATTACCTGTCTGTGAATCTTGTCTAGAAGGCAAACTGACCAAGCGTCCATTCTCTGCAAAGGGTGATAGGGCCAAAGAACCACTTGGTCTTGTGCATTCAGATGTTTGTGGACCTTTGAATATACAAGCCAGGGGTGGTTTTGAGTATTTCGTCACTTTCATTGATGATTACTCTAGATACTCATGTCTTTACCTAATGCATAGGAAATCAGAAACATTTTCAAAGTTTCAGGAATTCCTAGCAATGGCTCAGAACCAATTAGGTAAAAGGTTAAAGATCTTGCAATCTGATAGGGGTGGATAATATTTGGATATGCAGTTCCAAGATCATTTAACTGAACTTGGGATTTTATCACAACTTACTGCCCTAGGTACTCCGCAACAAAATGGTGTAGCGGAACGCCGAAACAGAACTTTATTGGAAATGGTTAGATGCATGCTTAGTTACTCAACTCTACCAACTTCGTTCTGGGGACATGTAATTGAAACGGCAAATGACATTCTCAATGTCTTGCCATCAAAATCAATCCCCAAAACACCTTTAGAACGATGGAATGGTCGTGAACCTAGTTTACGCCATTATAGAATCTGGGGGTGTCCCGCTCACGTCCTGAGTAAAAAGGAGGGAAAGCTAGAACCGCGAACTGAAGTTTGCATGTTTGTTGGCTATCCTAAAGGTACTCGGGGTGGACTTTTCTACAGTCATTCAGAAAAGAAAGTGTTTACTTCTACAAATGCTACTTTTCTGGAAAATGACCATGTCGAGAACTTTAAACCTCGCAGCAAAGTAGTTTTTAGAGGAGATGGTTAAAGAATTGACTCCAACCAATGTTCCATCGTCATCAACGCGTGTTGATGATGAAATTCCCACTCTTCATGTACAATCGACGCAAGTCGATTTAAATGAAGAAAGTACCACTGTTCCTGAGCAAACAGTCACGGAGCCTCGTCGTAGTGGGAGGGTTTCTAGAAACCCAGTTCGCTATGGTTTGGATGGTGAAACCAATATGGTTGTTGGTGACACTAGTGATGATGATCCATTGTCTTTCAAACAGGCAATGGCTAGCCCTGAAAAGGAACTATGGCTTGAAGCCATGAAACAGGAAATGGAGTCTATGTACTCAAATTCCGTCTGGGATCTTGTGGAAGCACCTAGTGACTTTAGGGCCATTGGGTGCAAGTGGATCTACAAGAAGAAACGAGGTGTTGATGGAAATATCGAGACTTATAAAGCTCGATTAGTGGCAAAGGGTTATACCCAAAGAGAAGGCGTGGACTATGAGGAAACTTTTAGTCCGGTAGCCATGCTCAAATCCATTCGCATCCTCCTATCCATAGCAGCCGCTCTCGACTATGAGATTTGGCAAATGGACGTCAAGACAGCTTTTCTTAATGGAAAGCTTGACGAGGTCATTTATATGGATCAGCCAGAAGGATTTAAAGTATCTGGACAAGAAGGAAAAGTTTGTAAGTTAAATAGGTCCATCTATGGACTTAAGCAAGCTTCTCGTTCCTGGAATCTTAGGTTTGATGAAATAATCAAAACCTATGGCTTTGAACAAAATATTGATGAGCCCTGTGTTTACCAACTAAAGGCAAATCAAATAGTGGTATTCTTGGTTCTTTATGTAGATGATATCTTACTCATTGGAAACAATGTTAAGAAATTATCAGATGTGAAGAATTGGCTAAGCACTCAATTCCAGATGAAGGATTTGGGTGAAGCAAGTTATGTTCTAGGTATCCAGATCATCAGGGATAGAAAGAACAAACTTTTAGCTCTATCTCAAGCAGCTTACATTGATAAAGTGCTTGAACGTTTCTCAATGAAAAATTCCAAGAAAGGGCGTCTACCGTCCCGCCATGGAATTCATCTTTCAAAGAAGCAGTCTCCCCAGACTCCTGAAGAGGAAGATGCAATGAGAAAAGTTCCTTACGCATCTGCAGATGGAAGTCTGATGTATGCCATGTTGTGTACTAGACCAGATATCTGCTATGCAGTGGGAGTAGTGAGCAGGTATCAGTCAAACCCAGGACCGGAACATTGGATAGCAGTTAAGCATATCCTGAAGTATTTGAGACGGACTAGGAATTATATGTTAGTCTACAAGGGTGGTGTTCTAAACCCTGTAGGCTACACCGATTCAGATTTTCAGACTGATGTCGATGACAGGAAGTCTACTTCTGGAATGGTGTTTACTCTTGGGGGTGGAGCTGTGATTTGGAGAAGCGTAAAGTAGTCTGCAATCTCAGATTCCACCATGGAGGCTGAGTACATAGCCGTGTCAGAAGCAGCTAAGGAAATAGTCTGGCTAAAGAAGTTCTATTCGGATCTTGGTGTTATTCCAGAAATGGATAAACCGCTTGTGTTGTTTTGTGACAATACAGGAGCGATAGCCAACTCAAAAGAACCTCGAAGTCACAAGAGGAGTAAGCATATAGAAAGGAAGTATCACATTATTCGAGAATATGTGGCTAGGGGAGATGTAAAGGTTATGAAGATTGCAACTGAAGACAATCTTGCGGATCCGTTTACAAAGACACTACCAGAAGCTACATTTGATAAGCATATCAAGGAGATGGGATTAGTAGAATTAAGGCATTAGTTTCAATTAGTGCAAGTGGGAGTTTGTTGGGGTTTTATGCCCTAATTAAAACCCAAATTCTTTGTAATCTCATTTTATTATCAATAAAAGAATAGAAATCATTTTTTGACTTGGTCAATCACTTTGCTCACATGTTTTATTTTCATGATTATTTATTTAATATAAACTTCTATTAAATCCCGAGCATATAGCTAATCTTATTTATAGTGACGTAATCACAGTGGAATATAAATATGATTATATGTTCAAAAAAATAAGTTAGTCCTAAGATTAGTCAGTGCACCGGATTTACACTGACTTGCCAATCTACGATATGATCTACTTACACATTACAGTGTTATGTTCTTTCCAGAACATTAGCAAAGTAGATAAGATCGGATGTATTTGTTACATCGGACAGGACCGATATTGACAGTTGATAAGATAAGTAAACATACCGTTATTATCTATTATAGTCATATCATATAGTTGACCATAGGTCAATTCAATCTCAATTCTGAGTGGTTAGTATTCAAACTGATTGTATTATTTGAGTTCTTTGACTTGTTCGTTACCAGCTTACCCTACGGACTAGCCCATACTTACATCTTGGGAACTCGGTAGTATAATTGAGTGGGAGTGTTAATCATAGATATGAACATCTATAGCTTCTGATGAAGAAGTGAAACGATAGTTTCCTTTTAGTTTGGTTCAAGGTGTTAAATGATAGAGATCTCATTTCAGTAATTAAATTAGTTTACTGAAATATCATTTACAAGGAACTAAGTGTTTTAAGGATAAAATACAATGAGGGGTAAAACGGTATTTTAGTCCTATCTCATTGTAGACCGTCTATAGAGGATTGAGTGACAATTATGGTTGTAACAATGGATAATTAATAGCGTATCTATATTTGTTATAGAGCGTTCTATGAATTCAAGAGTGCAATTCCAAGTCTATAGTGGAGTCACGAGGAATTAATAAGTTAGTAAATTTATTTGTTAGATTTATGATAACTTATTGGAGCTTGATTTCATAGGCCCATGGTCCCCATTTTACCTTGGATAAAATCATCTAGATAGTCTCAATTAATTGATTTAATCATCAATTAGAATTATCAAAGTTGACCAGGTCAATTTTGGATAGTTTCACAGAGTTGTGTAATTTTGAGAAGAAAAGAGAAATTATGGCAGATTTATTAATTAAGATAAATTGGTATCTAAATTAATAAATAAATTTAAATCAAGGTTCAAATTATAAATAATTAATTTGATAAAGGATTTAAATAATTATTTAATTAATTAAATCAATAGAAAATAATACAGGCCTTGATTTTAAGTCCAATGGGCTTATAATCAAATGGGAAATTTCACGGGCCTATAGCCCATGATAATTTCGACCTAGGGCTTCAAAATGGCTGTTATTTTATTGATTTTTTAATTAAATTAAATGGCCTAATTGAGTCTATAAAAGGAGTGCTTATAGAGAAGTTAAAAAAAGTTTTTTTTGATAAGTCAGATTTTCTGATAGTTTTATATTCTCTCTAAACACAAGTCCTTTTCTAAGCCTCTTTGTATTTTCTCTTCTTCTCTCTATATCTATCTCATGTGTTGAGAATTGCCCACACTAGTCTAGGTGGTTCTAAGGATACATTGGAAGATCGTGAAGAAAATAGAAGATCGGTTCAGTTTCTTGATAATACTCTGCGACAGAGAGGATACAAGAGTTAGAGAAACTGAAGGAAGGACTCTTAATTCCGCTGCGTATACTGTAAGTATTCTATTTTTGTTTCTCTTTGAATTCAATTTTAGAAACATGTTTTAGGCTATCTCGTATTAATTTGTTTAATATTAGATATACATGAAAATAAATAAAGATCCTGTATAAGTTTATCCAACACTGCTAACCTCTGATGCTCAACCTTGATCTATTGACATGTCAAGCACTCAGCCACATATTCTGCCACATCCCTCTTCATCCCAGGCCACCAATACGGTGATTTCACATCTTGATACATCCTCATGGTGCCTGGATACAAAGAGTAAGGAGTAGTATGAGATTCATCCAGAATCTCCCACCTCATAGCAGTGTCCATCGGAACACATATCCGGCCTTTGTATCTCAACAAGCCCATATTTGACACTGTATAATCTCTGGACACTCCAGCTAAAACATTCTTTCTGATCTTCGTTAGTTGTGGATTGTAATGACCCAACTACTCTAGACTTTTGGACCATTAACGAAAACTATACATACTAATCCTTAATAAAACTTACAAGTGAAAATACCATAACTTTATTAAGAAACTTGTAAAAATAAGAGTTAAACTTACATAAAATTTAGGTTAGGATATGGGATCCCATTGTTTTTAAAACAAAACAAAACATAATTTAAAATAAAGAGGGATTACATAACAAGTGCGGAAAAATACATGTAAAAACCATAAAAACAAAACTACATCCTCGAATCGTAACGCTCGGCTCTTGAATCCATTCGACCTCAATACACATTCTCCAAGCTTCCAAGAACCTTTCCCGCCACTAAGACTATTTTCCTGCACATATAAACAAAAAGGAATGAGCCTAATGCCCAGCAAGGAAAATCTAACACATAGTTCATATGCATAAATTTCATAAGAAACATAAAAACATAACATAACACTTATATCATACATGTACTATAATGGCCATTATTACTTGGGGTCCCATAGACTAAACAAGTCATATGCCCATTAGATTAGTGGGGTCCTACTAGCTAAGCAGGTCATATGCCCATAATCCATTTGGGGCTTGTTAGTCATATGGGTCATATGCCCAAGCCTACAAACATACATAACATAACATAACATATTTCATAACATAAAAACATAAGATAACATATAAAAAGCATATAACATATAAATTCTATCCTATTTTCCTTACCAAAATTACTGGGATATGTGGACAGAGTTGGGACTTTGGAACACTCCTAAAAACCATTTATGAAAGGGTGAGTCTATTGAAGAAAAAGAGATGAAAGAGATGAAGGAACTATACTTTTAAAAATATACTTACCAAAACCTTTCGCTCAAGAACTTAGATTTCCTAACCAAAATAAGAATAAGGTTAGAATGAGTAGAAGACTATGAGAACTTTTAAAGAAAAAGTACAGAAACGAACTAGAGTTTGGGATACCTTGAAGACTTATAAGACCGATCTAAACCTTGAACCAAAATGCTATAAAATCTTACTTCCCAAGTGTTTTGATAAGCTTATGATGATCAAGCTTATGATTCCCAACCCAAGTGTTTACACTCTCACACTCACCTAGCAACTTGCAGCCTCTGAACTTAGAGTAAAAGATGAATAATGGTTGGGTACTAGGTCCTATTTATAGAGTTTAGGAATGAAGAGATCTTCATTTAACTTGAATAAAAATAATGGCTTTTTAAGTGAAAATAATTTGAATTATCGTTCAGCAGAGGCTGAAGACTCGTTCAAAAAGATGCTAGACTTATCAAGAGATTGAAGGTTTGAATGGGAAACGATTTCAAAAAGTTTCAAAATGTGCTGAGAGGGGAGATATATCGCCCCTGTAGGCGATATATCGCCTGGGCCAGTATGCCCGAGGCAGACGTGCATCGTTTCGGGTTTTTCGTATCTTCGTGCTGCGATATATCGCTCCCTATAGCTGCGATATATCGACATACGCTGATTATTTAAACACGAAATTACACATTTTTAGCTTAATTTGAATTGAGTAAACAGCCTTGACTAAGCCCTTAAACGTTTTCAAAGCTGCTAACTGACCTTAGAGCATTCAAACTTTACCCTTAATAAATTAAATCCTCAAAATACTTAATCATTAATAACCCATACATAACATGTGCTATAATCCTATTGGTTCTTATTTAAACCTTATAGTATACTAAATATTATCTTCAATATCAGCCATATTAATCAAACCTTAGGTTAAAATTAATATTCCTAAACTATAGGTTAAACTTAGAAAATCTACAAGTACTACTACGAGTGTCCAAATAAATCCCGGTCTGAACCAAAAATCCACAGTTACAAAGATAATACTATAATTACTATAATACTACTATCTAACTAGCTAAGTAAAGTTCTTCGACTCTACAATTCTCCCCTACTAAAAAGAATTTTGTCCTCGAAATTTACTTACAAAATAATTCCGGATACCGGCCTTGCATGTCCTCCTCCAACTCCCACGTTGCCTCTCGTTCAGAACTATTACTCCATAGGACTTTGACTATCTAGGATTTTAATCGGTCGTTCCTCGTAACTTAAGTCTTTCTGGAGTGCTATTGTATCGTACTTGAGGATGTGAGATGGATCTGACACATATTTGTGTAACATCGAGATGTGGAACATGTTGTGACTATCGGCTAGTGCTGGCGGTAGGGCTAGTCTATACGCAACTAGTCCCACTTTGTCCAATATCTCAAAAGGACCTATGAATCGGGGACTAAGCTTGCCCTTCTTCCCAAACCGCTTGACACCTTTCATGGGTATATCCCCCTCCTTGACCCTCAGCTAATGATAACCAGATCGAAGGTCTATCTTAGAGAATACCCTTTTTCCATGCAACTGATCAAACAAATCATCTATCCTTGGCAGAGGATACTTGTTCTTGATTGTTAACTTATTTAGTTCTCTGTAGTCAATACACATCCTCAGAGAACCATCTTTTTTCTTCACAAACATAACTGGTGCACCCCACGATGAGAAACTAGGTCTGATAAAACCTAAGTTTAACAACTCCTGTAGTTGTACCTTCAGTTGTTTTAATTCCGTTGGGGCCATTCTATAAGGTGTTCTAGACACTGGCTCCATCCCTGGTGCCAGTTCAATCACTCTGTGTGGTGGCAACCCTAGTAAACCTTCTGGAAACACATCTAGAAACTCACAGACTAATCTGGTCTCCTCTGGTCCCACTAGCATGACCTGAGTGGTATCAACCACACTGGCTAAGAATCCTCTGCAACCTCTTTTCAATAGATCTCTAGCCCTCAAAACAGATATCATAGGTATACAAGGTACATGCACAGTACCAATAAACACAAAAGGATCCCCACCTTCAAGCTTAAAGGTTACCATCTTCCTTCTGCAATCTATGGTTGTCCCATACTTCACTAACCAATCTATACCCAAAATCATGCAAAGTCGGTCATAACCAACTCTATCAAATCAACTGATAATTCTCTACCCCCCACTGTCACTGGCAATGATCTGACCCATCTTCTGGATACTGCTAACTCCCTAGTGGGTAATAAAGTCCTGAACCCCATAGCATAATAATCACATGGTCTACACAATCTATCAATAATCATACTAGCAACAAAATAATGTGGAGCACCAGAATCGATCAAAATAGTATAAGGGGTTCCAGCACTAAAAAGTTGACCTGTAGCTACTGAGGGACAAGCCTCAGCTTCTGCTTGAGTCAATGCGAACACTCGAGCTGGGGTCAAGCTGTCCGCCTTTCTTGGCTCTTCCTTTCTTGCTCTCGGGCAATCTTTCTTCAAATGTCCCACAACTCCTCATAAAATGCAAGCTCTTGCCCGACACTCCCCTATATGGCGCCTCTTGCACCTAGAGCACTCAGGATAAGTCCTCCAGGCCTCACTGCCACCCTGGCGGCCCATTAAATACTACGTGGTCTCCTGTTAGTGCCTGGAGCTGGAAAGGCATTAGGAGCCTTCCTCTTCTGATCACTGGGGCCTCCTCCCCTACCTGTACCCATAAATGGAGGTCCTGCCCTCTTAGTATTTCTCCTGGCTGCACTATCACGCCAAATCTTGTTTTCTGCACTCTCAGCTATGAGCATCTTCTCAACCACTTGTGAATAAGTAGTAACTCCAAACACAGTGGTAATAAGAACATCACGGGCTATCCTAGGTTGTAGCCCCTGAAGAAACCTCTCCCTTCTGGTCCAATCAGTGGGCACCAATTCCATTGCAAACTTGGCCAACCTGTCAAACTTTAAAGCATACTCAATCACTGACAGACTTCCTTGAAATAGCTTGCTGAACTCTTCAGCTTTTGCAGCCTTGATGGCATCATTATAATACTTTTCATTAAACAGAGTCTGAAACTCTTCCCAACTCAGGGCATTGACATTTTTGGTCTGGAATATCACTTCCCACTAAATTCGGGCATCCTCCCGAAACACATATGTGGCACATGCCACCCTCTCATTACCCGACACCCTCATAAAGTTAAGGATGGTGGTAACCATGCTCATCCATTGCTCAGCCTTAGCTGGATCTGCACTACCCTCAAAAACTGGAGAGTGTTGTTTCCTGAACCTTTCATAGAGAGGTTCCCATTTCCTTCCAGCCTCTGACGGTTCCTCAACTGTTGGCACTGCTACAGGTGGTGCCTCTAGAAAGATGTTCTCTGTAGGAACCTGTTGTTGTCTCAGGAGGCAAATTTCTTCTTCCTGCCTCATTACTCTGGCTTGTAAATTAGTAAACAGCTGCTGCCAGTTATCAGGAGCTGGCTGAGGGATCTGACTCTAGTCATTTTCCTGACCATGACTATCATTTTGGCCCTGAAATTCCTAGGTAGTTGATGAGTCCACCTGCCTTGGAAGCATACTATCAACTTATACCTTGCTACAATAATCAATACGGCCAGTTAGGTAGTGATAACTAAACCTCTTGCCGCCTCACGGTCCAAGATTCAACAGAACTCACCCATGTTCCACAATCATGCTAACAAACATGTTGATTTATAAACACAGCAGTTAACATTTAACAGTGTTTACCGAGTTTTTCGGAAACGAATAACTAACAGAATAATAAAAAGATAAGAACTGTAGAAATACTGAAATGTAACTAAACAAACAGTGTTTTTACGTGGTTCAGGCGTTAACAAGCCCTAGTCCACGAGTCGATGTTATTATACTTGGAAAAGGTTACAGTAAGATGGCTGGTGCACAAGAACTTCACACACTCACAATGTTTCTCTCGGGTTCTCTTGAAGAAGATGAAGCTAGAGAGATTTTGGTAGAGTTTTTGCTATGTGATCTCTCGGTCCCCCCTCTTCTTGTAAAATGAAGGGGCCTTTATAGCTAGGGTTTCAGATTAGGGTTTTTCTCCACGTACATGAGTCTTAATTACACCAGCCATAAATAGAGGATACAATTACTGTAGTCGCATGGCTACAAGACTCTATGTGGGTATATTTACGTGAAAGTATGGGGAACACACAAAGTCAGCCGTCTTTTCCAAGTTGTCAGCGGAACAGTAGGCGAAAAGGTACCCTTAGGCGTGCTGGGATGTGTGCGGCTTTGCCCTGACGGGCGTGTCAGGCGAGATCCTGTGTCAGACGGATATCATTCCAAATATGCCTTCTCCCGGACTCGACGGTTCGGTTTTGTTCTGTGCGAGGCACGGAACTGTTTCCGCGGAGACCACTCGAAGGGCCTCTCCTGGAAGGGGCCTCCCGAGGGGTATCCTTCGGGAGTCCGGGAGAGTCAACGAGTTTCCGTGTTGTGCTTGCTTGGAAGAGTATTCCGGATATCAAACAGGAGAGGCGAAGCCTTTCTGTCCATCCGCGAGCTCTGGTCACCTACCGTGAAAGACATCGATAATTCTGCTTCCCCGAGGTCATCAATCTAAACGCTATCCGGAAATCTGGATAACAAACAGTTAATAATTAACGATGCTAATAAGCATGTTCTAGCAATATAAGTGCTAATAAGCATGTTCTTGCTCATCATGCAGTAGTCAAGGGTCAGCCCTATTAGTGTATCTCATGCAGGAAGATAAAGCATTTGTATTCTATTTAAGCAATTAAACACATAACCACATAAATAGTTATCGAACCATGACTTGAGCTTTTTTCAGTGGCGAGTGTACATGCCCAGCCAGTCTACAGGAACCCTAAACCTTGGCACGCGCTGATACCAATTTGTAACACACTGGTTAGCCAAGATCGTCACACTGTGTACTTAAAATAATGCTTAACTCGCTAAAAAAGTCATTAGGTCATAAACATGCATCTAAGTGTTATTAATGGGCCAGGGTGAAAATCTCGGTCAAAAGGAATGGATATATTTTATTTAAAACATTAAACTATACATGGGATCCCATAAAAGTATTTAAAAAGTTATTTAAAATCCAAAATGGTCATTACAGTTCAAAAGTTACAATCCTCCGACCTAAGCAGCAAAAATGGGGTTAAACCCTAGTTCCCCTAAGAAACAGCTTAGTCGTGGTGGTCAAGCGGCCGCATATGTACATGTCGCCACCTAAGCTCTCCACTTAAGGCTGGGTGAGCTTTTCTTTCCCTTTACTTGCACCACATAGCACCTGTGAGCCAAGGCTCAGCAAGAAAACTTATTACTGCATGTATTCAATATAAATAAATGATCATGTAATCATTATGGGGCTTCAGCCCTAATAAAATGATGACTAGCAATTCAATCCTTGGGTCCTACGCCCTGAATAGATAACTAATGAGTCATTCTAGGGTCTTGCGCCCTAAATAGATGACTAATGAGTCTCTCTGGGGTCCTGCACCCTGAATAGATGACTAATGAGTCATTATGGGGTCCTGCGCCCTGAATAGAGGACTAATGAGTCTCTTTGGGGTCCTGCGCCCTAAGCCATGTGACTATCAAGTCACCTAAACCTTTTTGGTCCTGGCTCTGAGAAAATAGTCATAGACTAGCCAAGCACTTTAGCTTTCTTCGACTAATAGGTCGGTCAAGCATTTTATGCTCAAGTTGATTAGATCTAATCATTTCGGCCTGCGATCAGAATGCTAATGTCGCTCTTGACTCATAAGTCAATTCCATACGACCAGCGCTCAGTACTATATCCGATCATGATTGATAAGTCAGAGCTTCCCGACTAGTACTAAACACCATTGCCGTTTCTGACTAATAAGTCAATGCCATTCACAAGTAAGCAATGTTGCCAAGCATTTACAATGCAACCAATGTTCATATATAGAGCACTCAACATGCCTCATCAATAACCATGCATGTCACATACTGGGTGCAGTTTTCTTACCTCAAACTTGAGCGTAAAATAGATAAAGAACGACCCTTGAGAACGATTTATCCTTAGGCCCTTAGCGGTCACCTAATCATGACAAAATATGAAATCCCATCAATAAAATTAGTAATAAAAGGTTCGTGGACTAAAACCCAGCTCCCAGGACCTCGAATCCTACTAAAACGGTTAGTAGATTCGATCCCAAGCCTAGAAACTCGAAAACCTGTGCTTAAAACTTGTTAAAACCCAACCTGGCACAAAGAGGACAGGCGGGCCGCGACCTGCCCCCAAGGGCCGCGGTGTGCCCCCAAGACAGGAAGCCCTCTGTCTGGGTGCCAGGGGTGTGTCGCGACTCACCCTTGAGGGTCGCGGTGCGCCTGGCAGACAAAGCCTGGGGGAGGCTCTGGGGTTCATTCAAGTCGCGACTTGTATGAACTCGGTCGTGACTTGACCCCGCGAACCCAGCTCCCCTGCATTTTCTTCAATTCTAACTCAGCCAAAACTTCAACCAAACAATCCCAATATCACAACCAATCATTAATACAACATTATCACCATTCTAACAACAAAACCCAAACTTGGAAACACCCAAAACATCACTAAACATCTAAATCACAACCACACTCTAAAGCTAAAAGAATAACCTTAAAAACATAGTAAAAACCTTGAGATTCAAGCTGAAAACCTTACCTCAGTTACGAATTAAATCACTTTCAGTTGTTGTAACACAACTAAACTCCAAGCCTTAATGCTCAAGCTTGAATTCCCTAGCTTAACTTCAAAAATTCCAACCCGAGAGAGAGAGAGAGAGAGAGAGATGATCGAGAGAGAGAGAAAAGATAACTCTGTTTTGCCTGCCTATGAAAGCTACAGCCTTCCCTTGGTTAAACATATCCCATGGTCAAAATGACCAAATTGCCCCTAGGGCCACTCTAATCCTTCAAAGCCACCCAAGGGTATAAATTGTCATTTCCCACCTATCCTGTTAATCATAATTAACGTCCTCCAATTCCCGTTACTCCCAATATCCTCAAATAATTAATAAATCATTTCCCATTACCCACTCATTCCCGATAATGTACTAAGCATCAAATTATCCCTAGGCTCACCTTGAGCCCGGTAATTAACCCCGCTGTGACCAAATCGCTAACTTGCTTGCTAGGATCCTCTCATGTCAAATAGCTCAAACATATCCACATAATAATGTGGTCTCACCCATGTATCACATACATGCACATAAATAAACAAATATGCCCTTAACGGGCCAAAATTACGAAAATGCCCTTCTTATAAGAAGTGGGCCCACATGCATACAATTATCATCATATAATAATATAACTCACATAATCATGCATATAATCCCCTATTAAATCAATTATGGCCATCCTGGCCTCCTAATCCAGGCACTAAGCCACATTAGGGAATTTGGTACATTACACCGGGCCTCGGGGTTCGTGCTCGGGGCTCAGGCTATTACAGAATTTTATCTAAAACTTAAAAAGATAAATTACAAAATTCATGTGCCCCAAATTGGCTTACAATTTTTTTTGTATATCTAGAAAATTTAAGAAATTTTCCTAACCCAAAAACACCATGAAATCAACCCTTAAGAACATAAACGATTCATACATAAACATCCATCCATTCATATATTACACTTAATATAAAAAATGCATATGATACCCACACAGTAATTAACATATGCATGGATTAAAGATGGCTCTGGTACCAATTGTTAGGAACAGTTCCTAGTGCGCAGCGAAAATTGTGGTAATGGATGTATTGTATACAACAATTTTTTTTCATATAAACAAATTTATATAAGGATGCTTTATTATGCAATATGTTAATCAGTATAACATGTATATGTAAAAATAATATGAAATGATTTACCTCTTGTAGCCTATCAAGAATCCTTGAATTTTTTCATATATATTTCGATCTTCCTATCCTCGCTAGAGTACTCACACCTAGATCTTCCAAGACGTTCTCTACACCTCAAGATGTCGGTGGGCGCATAGAGAACAAGAATCAATATTTGTGAATCAGAAGTATTCTCCACACATGAGACTCTTGATTATAGGTTAAAGAGAAAGGTTTTTCCTTTTGTGTGAAAAAGATGATCAGTATTTCTTTCTGTGTAAACAAAAATTCTTCTCCTATTTTCTATCATATATCATATATAGACATTATTATCATAATTATAATAATAATAAAAAAATTGATTATCTTTAATAATAATAAAATAAAATGATTAAAGACAAAGTCTTACATCCCATTTTAAAACCCTTTTCAAAAAATATTATTAATTAATTAAATAAAATAAAAAATCGATAACTGATCACCATCAGTAGTGGTACACGCATAGGGCACTCCAAGAAGCCCTGTGCGTGTAGCACTTTCCTTGAAAAATGGGATTTGATTTTTTCATGCATTTTTTATTTTAATTAATTAATAATTAGAAATTCAAATAGGGTATCATATTTTTAAAGAAAAGATAACAACTAAATTTCAAAATTCAAAATTTGAATTTCCATTATCATCTTATTATTAATTAAATAAATATAATAATCAAAATCAATTTTGGCCATCCATATTTATCCTTTCACACTTAAATAAAATAATTGATTAAAATCATTTTCTATTACTTCTACACAATTTCGAAAATTGCACTAATGCAATCATAAATTATGCAATTTCAATTATCACATAATTGCATATTTATCGCGAAGAATAAATATTCTCTCAAATAGCTCATTCACAGTTTGACCCTTGTATCAACTCTTACCTTGAATAATGTTGATAAAACCGCCCCAGGGACCTATGGACCAATAATTCCAAGCTCCAATAAATAAAAGATTATTAACCAAAACTGTTTGATTCAATAATCATATTTATTAATCTCTTGATTATTCCATTATAAATATGAGAATGCACTCTTGAGAATTAAAGACATATATTTAATGAGTACTTTATTGTAACCATAAAGTGTCAATTTATATTATCATTACATACAAATTAATCCTCTATTGATGATTCATAATTAAGTGGGAATAAAATTACTGTTTTACCCTTTTAATTATATCTTGATTCCTAGTGTACCATTGACTTTACTAGTGAAGGTTAATTCATAATTTGATTATGAATTTGACGTTAATAACATTTTCAATTCCAAAAGCCAACCCAATAGGGAACCATCATTCAATCTATAAGAAGGTATAGATTCCATATCTGTTAAGCTATGTACCCAGCCATATACATCATTGAGTCCCCAAAACAATAGTTCTTAGCCTGATCATTCTGACAAACTGTAACGCATGAATCAAATGATCAAATGACATATATAGGAGTTCATAGTAACTTTAGGATTAAGATCAGTTTGTATATGATCATCAGTTGATGTGTTTTATAATACTACAAAATGGTATTTAAACGAGTATTATTAAATCACATATGGTCCAGTTCTACATACTCTCAGTATGCAAAGTACGTCCACTAAAGTGTCCTACTACACTAGCAACCCAGATCTAGGTCACATGTATTCATAATACTAGTGGACCGTTCTAGCAGTAATTAATCTAAAGATTCCATAACTTTATTTTACTGCGATCTATTTAAGTTCATTATCTCAATCTCGATCCTTTCATGCCAATATGAGATTGAGACCACATAGATGAACTTGGGAACTTTCTTATATTTACTTAATATTATTAACAATAATATAGTACATAAGCTACATATATACAATAATTCAATTCATTCCTTTGTTTCATTACAACCATTGTCAACTACAATTGCTTTAAGGGCACAACTCCCAACACCCTCAGGGTCGGGCAACGAGGCTCAAGATGAGGTATCTCTGAGCTCGACAGGAGGTAAAGTATTGTTGGATATGTCCATGTGCTCTCCAACTCTATTGAAATATGAACCCAGCATCTTTGTTCCTTTTGTCAATCCCAAGAACAACTTTTTTACTTGGTCGGGGATAGATTTTAGGGTCCATAAAGACAATGGTTGGTTAGGTAAATTTAAAACAATGTGTAGTTTAAATGAGGTTTGGGAAGGGATATTGGTTCAATATGGAACCAATGACTATAGAAACTTATCTAGGCTATCCCCCACCTATCGAGAAGGTACTCCCATAGAATCCTCTGAAGATAGAGGGATTTCTTGGTCCCCAAGCTCATGCTCGAAGGAATCTTCCAATTAGGTTTCCTTACTAATTGTTTCCGATCTCTCTATGATAACCAGCTACTAATATGCTTTCTCTTTTACTTTTCAGGTGATATGGATTCAGAGCTTGACAGCATACTTAGGATGCCACCTAAGGCCCGAGGTAGCAAGCGGGGTCGCGTGTCCTTGAAGAAGGATGCACCTCCTTCTAAAGTCGCGAAGGTTGCCAAGGACCCTTCTTTGACAACCTCGAAGGCTGCCCTTGGCAAGCCAAAAATCAAAACTCCTCATCCCTCAAAGAGAAAGACTGCACCTCCTCCTCCTCCCCCCAACAAAGTCCCCGATGGGGATAAAGATAAAAAGGTCGCTAACCTCGAAGTTTTGAGGCCAGTAGGTGCTCCAACTCCAACCGTAGTCTACCAATTCTCCACCATGCCGCATATGCTATAGTATCCCTTGGAAAATGAGGCTGGTGCCTTAGAAGTCGACCTGTGCTCCGACTTGTTGTCTCGAACTGACCAATCATGCAGCAACCTCGACACTAACATGTGGAGATTTCTTAAGGGAGACAACACCACCGTCCTCTTCCATAAGACCATGGAGCTCGGGGTTTCTAAAAGTCTCCCCACAACTTTAATTCTTTATTTTCTAAGTCAGTTATTCTATAACTGTCATTGTTTTCCCTTTAGACTCTCCTTGGAGTTATGCACCAATGCTCCATCCTATCCTCAAAAATCATGACCAGTGAGAAGTTGTCCAACGATGCCTATCAAGACTGAATTCGAGCTGAGGATGGCCTAAAAAACGCCAAGGGAGCTCAGACCAAGGCTAAGGATGCCCTTAGAGTGGTCCAAGATAAACTTTCCTCTTATGAGGCTAAGGCCAACCGTCTGAAGGCCGAGCTCAATACAAAGATGGCAGACTTTGATGCTGCAAAAGCCAAGCTTTCCAACAATGCTTTGGAGATCGAGCATCTTAAGGAGGAGAAAAATGTGGCCTACAAAATCCTCGAGAATGAGAAGAAGTGCATGCTCAAAGAGTTCATTATCAAAAAGGAGTGGGTCATCGACAGAGCCATGTACTGAATGTGGTCACTGAACCTAGATGTTGACACCTCATTCGTGATGGACAAGGAAGAGGAGTTCTTGACAAAGTGGAAGGCTCGGTTGGCTGAAGAGGAGGCAACCGCTGGAACCACTATCGAGGCTGGCAATGAGGAGGAGAAAGGAGAAAAGGTCGAGTCCACTGCACCTGCCAAGGAGTAGTTTTCTTTTTTATTTTTAACAAGGGTTGTGTCTCTTTATTTTTTGTATTATATTCTTTTAAGGCCTCTGGGGCTTAGACAATCTATATTATAGCTCGGGTTCGAGCTACTCTATTATCTCTTGTGAATATTCGTCTATTTTTAACAGTAATTTTATGTTCAAATTTCTATCTTGAAATCTATATGCACATTATCTACTATAGCTTTTGCCATAATATTATGCACCATATTTCAGGATCGAAATATATCGAGCATGTTACTAAGGACTCACTTTTATACTTGTTTATTCGCATAAGTACATGTTTCGAGTTTAAGTTCAAATTTCTATATAATCATATATAGTTCATGCGATTTCTCAATTTCAACCTTGTTATATTCAAGGTCGAATACTACTCATACCATGCACTTTTTTTGTTTAAAAATACTTGTTGGCATGTAGCTTCGTTAGTCTAGTTATTTCTTGCTTAAAGATAGTAACTTTTCCTCATCCTCAAGCATGGTCTCAAGGTTGCGAGGTTGAAACTATTTTTCAAAAAATTCCAACTCTGTCTCAATCTATAGATATTGTTGGTTAATATAGAATTCCAACTTACTCTTGTATCGATTTGTTGGTGTTGGTTATTCCAGATTCATAGTTAAGTTAGACTCGTGTCCAGTTTTTGTCCAGACATTTGTTTTTAAATTCGTGCTTGGTTAGTAGTGGTCCATTCACTCTAATTTTTTTTTTTATTTATGCTATATTTTTCAAGCTTATGGTATGATTGTATACTACTTATGCCCCCTTAAATTCCTATGATTGTGAAATCTTAGGTTATTGAATTTTAAGAGCGTCCAAAAAATAATATCAATAAATAGTTCTTTATTAATAATACTGAAATTGAAAAATAAATACAAGCTTGGTTACAACTATTTAAACATCATTCCTAAATTACTGATAATAAGGTCGTAGATGCTCACTATTCCAAGCTCGTGGAACCAACTCTCAATTCAATCTCGCTAGTTTGTACACTCGAGGTCGAATGATGGATTTGATTTGGTAAGGTCCCTCCCAATTAGGCTCGAGCACACCTGCAGAAAGGTCTCATGTGGCCAAAAATACGCGCCTAAGCACCAAATCTCCCAATCCAAAGTGTATGTCTCGAACCTTTTTATTGAAGTATCTTGTAACCCTTTGCTGGTATGCATCATTTTTAAGATGGGCTTCATTTAACTTTTCTTCAATTAGATCTAGGGATTCTTCGAGAAGGGATTGATTTGAGTCCTAGTTATATGCTTCGTGCTTGATAGTAGGAACTTCGACCTCAATTGGCAACATCGCTTCGCATCCGTAGGCTAGGGAGAAAGGTGTATGTCCGCTTGAGGTTCGAGCTATTATTCTGTAAGCCCATATGGGAATTCTTCTGGCCATCTGCCTTTAGCCTCTTTGAGCCTTTTATTTATGGAGCTCTTTAGAGTCTTGTTTACGGCTTCGACCTAGCCATTTTCTTGTGGATGGGCTACTGAAGAAAAACTCTTAATTATCCCATTTTTCTCGCAGAACTGTGTGAATAGATCGTTGTCAAACTGGGATCCATTGTCCAAGAAAATCTTCCTTGGTATCCCATATCTGCAGATTTTGTTCTTTACCACAAAATCCAAGACTTTTTTCGAGGTGATTGTGGCCAGAGGTTCAGCCTCGATCCATTTGGTGAAGTAGTCTACATCAACTAAAACATATTTGAATCCTCATTTTCCCATTGGTAAGAATCCTATGAGGTTGATTCCCCATACTGCAAATGGCCACAGGGAGCTCATCATGGTGATTTCGATTGGTGGAGCTTGAGGTATTGAGGTAAACCATTGACACTTGTCGCAATGTTTGACATATTTGAACAAGTCTGCCTTTACAGTAGGCTAGAAATATCCCTGCCTAATTACTTTTTTCGAGAGATTGTGCCCCTAGTGTGATCTCCACAAAATCCTTCATGAATTTCTTCGAGGACCTTCTTAACCTTGGTGGAGTTATACATCTTAGTAATGGCATGGAATATCCTCTTCTATACAATCTCCCTTCCAAGATAGTATATCTTGGTATTTTGTACATCAGCTTTTTAGCCTTGTTCCCGTCTACTGGGAGGTTCCAGTTTTGAGGTAGTCGATTATGGGTGTCATCCAAGTATGTTGTGAGTCTATCATATCTACCTCAACCTCGTCAAGCTCAATTATGCTCAGTTCTGGTAAAAATTCCACTAGTACCACATTAAGTGCATCAGCTTCTCTGGTTGTTGCGAGTCAAGCTAGAGCGTCTGCATTCGAGTTCTATTCTCACAGAACTTGATCAATCATATAGAACTTGAATTTTTTGAATGCCGCTTTGAATTTTTCCAACTACACTGCCATTTTAGTGCCCTGATCCTGGTATTCTACTAGGACTTGGTTGACGACCAATTGAGAGTCACTATAGCAGTGAATGGCCTTAGCTATTAGCTCAGACGCTATTCGGAGTCCTACAAATAGTGCCTCGTATTCACCCTCGCTATTGGAGGCCTCGAAGCCAAACCTTAAGGGTGAGTGAAACATGTTTTTTGAGAGGGCTATTAAGATGATGCCTGCCCCCAATCCATTCTTGTTAGAGGATCCATCGACGTATAGTCTCCACAACTTGCGAGCCGGGGTCACGACTTCTTCGTTGGTTATTCCTGTACACTCAACTATAATGTCAGCCAAGGCTTGTCCCTTTATCTTCGTTCTTAGGTGATACGTGATCTCAAATTTCCCAAGTTTGATTGCCCATTTAAATGGTCTTCTAGATGCTTTAGGTGTCAATAATATTTGTCTCAAAGGCTAATCAATCAACACATGTATAGGGTGTGCTTGAAAGTAGGGTTGAAGTTTTCGAGATGCATACATTATGCATAATGCCATTTTTTTCCATCAATGGATATCTCGATTTTGCCCCCATTTTGATAATATAATAGATGGGCCTTTGTACTTTTTTATCCTCCTGAACAAGTGTTGCACTAATTGCATGCTCGGTTGTAGCGAGGTATAAGTACAATATTTCCCTCATGACTAGTTTGGATAAGATAGGTGGCTCAACAAGATGCTTTTTGAGAGACTAAAAAGCGAGCTTGCACTCATCCGTCCACTCAAACTTTTTGCCCCTCTCAGAAGATTAAAGAATGGTAGGCACTTGTCTATAGATTTCGAGATGAACCTACTTAATTCTGCCATACATCCAGTTAGACTCTGGACATCTTTATGCTTTCGAGGTGAAGGCACATCTATTAAGGCTTTTATCTTATCTGGGTTTGCTTCGATGCCTCGGTCATTCACTATAAATCTGAGAAACTTTTCCGAATATACTTTGAATGAACACTTTTGTGGGTTGAGTCTCATATTATATTATCATGATTTGAATAAGGTTCTTGCTTAGCAGTTAGGGTTTCAAATATTGAACTATTCACATTATTAATTGTATATTTTCAAAATATAAAGCCATATATTCCCAACAATCAAAATCTCTAGTTCTAATTACTTACGTTTTTGTGTTTTGCATAATCAACAATGAGGTAAATTGGTCCATCCTCTACAACCTTGGTTATCCCCAAAATTTTAGTTCGATGACGTGGCAATCAGAAGTGACGGGTGGCAGTGCATGATCATCAAGCGGCACATTAATGGTCAATAAATGTGTTGACCAAGGGAAGTGCAAAGGTTAGAAAATGACCTACGAAGTTGTGATATCACTGGTCGAAAGATGGTTTTACCTGGTCAGGAAATAATTCACCCGGCTAGATAGGAATTTAACTGGTCAGGAGGGAGTCTTACCCGACCAGACACATCAGAAGGGGTGTTTGTCCGACTAGGAAAGGATTTAACTGGTCAGGAAACGATTTACCCGACCGGATAAGAATTTTAACTGATCAGGAGAGAATCTTACCCGACCAGACACATCAGAAGGGGTGTTTGTCTGACCAAGTAAGGATTTAGCTGGTCAGGGAGTGTTTCACCCGACCAGTTACCTCAGAAAGGGGTTTCACCCGACCAGTCACCTCAGAAAGGGGTTTCACCAGACCAGTCACATCAGAAAAGGGTTTCACCTGTCCAGTTACCTCAGAAAGGGGTTTCATCTGTCCAGTTACATCAGAAAGGGGTTTCACCCGACCAGCTATGTCGAATTGAGGAGTGTAGCCGACTGGATGTGTCAGAATCTTAGGAGTTAACTGCCCAGTGACTTCTTTACAGAATCTCAGTAACAACTTCAACCCGAATCGCTCGTAACTACCGCACGAATCTCTCAGATATCCTAAAGTAATATCTATATTGTTGTAATTTGAACATGTTTATTACTTTATTAATTAAAGTTGGTTGAACGAACCAAGGACCCCGTCAAAATGGGATATTTTCATGTACGATCCATGAGCCTATAAATAAAGGGCTCATGGCATCATTTTAGGGGATCTGATCTTTTTGGAGACTTTTAGACTCTCTAATTTTGAGTATTGGGGATTGTGACTTCAGACATTCTTGGGGCATTTTCTGAAAGAGCTTAGAGAGAGAAAGCTTTTATTCTCTAGAGAGAGAAACTTTGTATCTTTCTACTTACACTTAAGAAACTCAGTTGGCTCAAGTTTATCTGATCTTAAGTGTAGGCTACATATATCACAACTCCAAGTGGATTAGGCTATTACCAACAAATTATGGTTGAACCACTATAAAATGATTTGTGTCGTTATTTTCTATTCAAGGCTTACTGTCATTTTGACATCTACTCATCGTTGGCCAAAATTGTGGTCAACACCTTCAAATCCTTGCTTCAAGATTTAGTTTGTGTTGAACACATAACCATGAAAGATTAAAGAAAGTTATATTTGGATATTCTCCACATGAATGTGGATATGGATTCAAAGTCTTCATCAACAAATGATGAGACAACATAATGGGATTACATACTTAAGGAAATTGGTACCATCAAATTCATTATTTCTAAATGTGTAGATTTCAATAATTTGAATTAAATGTGCTTGCTGCCATGTTTTTGTGAGTTTGAGTTTATTGTTTATGTTAAGGGTACAATGGTGAATGTTAATAAACAATTCAAGGGTTATTGTTATACTTGTGTTGTTTGTAAAGTTATTGATCATCATGTTGAGATATGGTAATTGTAAAATTAACCATAATGAGATTAGGGTTAATACAATTGATGATGAGATCTTTATGACCTTAATTGAATTTAATGTAGTCGATGAGGAATGTATGATAACCCTAAAAAGAATTGGCATATTTCATGCATGTAGTGATGAGACTAATAATGCAACCTTAAGAGAAGGTGAACATGTCAATGCAATTGATGATGAGATCATTGCAAAAAAAAGTGAAGATACTAAGGTCAATGCATTTGATGTTGAGATCATTGCAAACCTAAGTAAAGATACCAAGACTAATGCATTTGATGTTGAGATCGTTGCAACCTTGAGTGACGTTAATGCAACCCAAGGAAAGGTGCAAGGATGGTGGTATGATACTTGTGTCACCATTCATGTAACCTATGATAAAACTCTTTTCAAAACCTTTGAAAGTGCAAAGGTAGGACTTGAAGTCCAAATGAGAAATGAAAAGATATTCAATGTACTTGGAAGGGGTTGCATTGATGTGTTCTTCACTAATGGAACATTATGAGTGGAAGTCTATTGAGTAAATCCGGTATCAAAATGGAGTTTGAATTCGGTAAACTCACTTTGACTAAATTAGGCACTTTGGGGGGGAAAGGTTGTACATGTGATAAAATGATCAAACTTTGTGCTCTTGATAGTGACAATGATGATATGGCATCTAAATCTTGCAACGTGGTTAATTCCAATTCTATTACTTTGTGGCATAATAGACTTGCTCATATAGGTTATAGCACAATTAAAAGAGTTGTTAAATATGGATTGATTAATTGTGATGTGAATGAGCATGATAAATGTGAATTATGTGTTAAATCTAAAATGGTAAAGAAACTTTTTCCAAGTGTTGATAGATGTTCAAACTTGCTAGATTTAATACATAGTGATTTATGTGAAGTGAATGACATGTTGACTAGAGGAGGAAACAGATACGTTATGACATCTATAGATGATTGCTCTAGGTATACTTGTATGTATTTACTTAAGAGTAAGGATGAGGCATTTAATGCATTTAAAATCTATAAAGCTGAAGTAGAAAATCAATTGGAAAAGAAAATAAAGACTCTTAGAAGTGACAGAGATGATGAATACTTTTCAAATGATTTCAATATATTTTATGAACAACATGGCATTATACGTGAATGCACTGCACCCTAAACTCCACAACAAAATAGAATAGCTGAAATAAAGAATATGACTTATCTTGAGATGATTAACTCTTGACTTTTACATGCTAAATTGTGTTATAGTTTGTGGGGTGAAGTTTTGCTTGCTGCTTGTCATATATTGAATCGAGTTCTTATGAAAAAGAACAATGTGTCTCCATAAGAGTTATGAAGAGGAAAGAATCCTAACATAGACCATCTTAAAGTGTGGGGGTGCCTTGCTTATTGCAAGAGCACGAAGGTTAAAATGACCAAGTTGGGTCCAAGGGTCGTAAAGTGTGCATTTGTTGGATATGCCTCAAATAGCAAGGCCTATAGTGTTGGTAACTAGTTTACCATATGCGCAGTGGAAAGCACAAGATGGTGGGCCCAAAGATTTCAAAAAAATTATTTAAATAATCTTTAAATAATCGGATCCATTAATATGCAAAACGATAATCATAGAGAAAGAAAAAGATGAGGATTTTCCAGTTGTAGAACAATCAAGAATCCTTGCTATACCTCCAATGAACATCCAATCCAAAACAACCATTTGAATACTCAAACCAAGATGTATCTCTACACCTCAAGACGTGTGTGGACATGTAGATTAATGGTGAGAAAATTTCTGATTCACAAGATGTACTCAACTCATGAGATTTTGGAATATTAGGTCTGAGACAGTTTTCAAGGATAGAGAAAAATAATACGATATATTTTTCTCTCTGTGAAAAGCTTAGAATTTTCTCTGTAGAATATTCTCTCTGTTAAGCGTATATTATGAAACAAATTATATCTGATAGATTTATAAGAGAATTAATTAAATTCAAAATTCAAATTATAAATTTATTATTAAATAAATAAATAAAAGAAATATCCAAGATCCAATCTTGGACCTTGTTACACGCCAACTACAGTACATGCACTGTAGTTGGCCTGTAACACATCCCTAATTTGAGAGGTGTGTTCCAACCACTTTCTTTAATTATTATTTATTCAAAAATAGCTAAACCTGATAACTTATGTTATCAGATTAATTAAATTATAAATATCATTCCAAATTCAAATCCAATTTGAATTATTAAAAATATAACTTCACATTATTTAAATAAATAAAATTAATTAATTCAAAATTAATTATCTTAATTATTTAAATGTCATTTTAAATATTGCCAATTAATTTAATAATATAATTTTGAAAATTCCTTTTTAATCAAAATACCAATTTTGCAATTTTCTATATTAATTAAATAATTTGTTTCAATTACAAATTTGACTCTGAAGAACAAATTTCTTCCAAATATGTCATTTTCCTGATTTTTCTTAATTTTAACTCTTACCTTGAATAGTATTGATATAGCCATCTCGAGGACCAATGGACCTATAATTTCAAGCTCCAATAAATTTAGATTATTAATTAAAACTCTTTAATATAATAACATTGATTTATTAATCTCAATATTATCCCACTAAAAATATGAGATTATACTCTTGTAATTATAGACATTTATTTATTGAGTACTTTTAAGTATAAAAAGTGACATTCGATTTAATCACTACATACAATTCAATCATCTATTAATATTTCATAATTAAAGTAGAAATTAATTACCATTTAAACTCTTTAATTATATCTTGTTTCCTTAAGTACCATTAACTTTACTAGTGAATGTTAATTCATAAATTGATTTATGAATTTGAGCTCAATAACCTTTCAATTTCAAAAGTCAACTCTTAAGAGAACCATTATTCAATTTCTCTCGGAAAGGTATAGATTTCATATATGTATATTATGTCCCCATCCATTTACATCAATAAGTTCCCAAAACAAAAGTTTTCAGCCTGATCATTTTGACAAACCATAATGAGTAAATCAAAGAACTCATATGACATTAACAAGAGTTCATAATAACTTCAAGATTAAGAACAATTTGTATATGATAATCTTATTGATATGTTAAATTAATACTTATAAAGGAAATGGTATTATTAAGTATTAATAACATATCGGGTCTTGTTCATGTATAACCACTTTATACAAAGTACCTCCACTAAAATGTTCTACTACACTAGTAATCTGAATCTAGATTACATGTATTCATAATACTAGTGAACCGTACTTACAGTATTAAATCAAAAAATTCCATATAACTTTGTTTTATTGCGAACTATTTAAATTCATTCCCTAGAATCTTAATCATCTCGTACCAATACAATATTGTAGTCATAATAATGAATTTCGGAATTTTCTGATATCCATATAATATTATTCTATCAATAATAATAAACAATCATTATATGTTAAAATTTATTTCAATTATTTATTTCAAAAAATATTGTTCAATACATATGCTTTAAGGGGAACTAATCACAATATATAGGCTATTAGACTTGGAGTCTAATGTGATAATTGAATCAAGAGAAGTGGAGTTCTTTGATAATATGTTATATTGTGATAGAAATTCTCAAGAACCCATGGGTGTTGGAGAATCTCTTAAAGAGAAAGATCCAAAGGTTGATGAGCAACCTATATTGCCTCGGAGAAGCCAAAGTCTTAAAGAGTTGGGATCAAATTAGACATCTCAAGTGGAGACACTCCACCTAGTAGAGGGAAACCTTGAAGAAGTCACATAGAAATTTCCTATGGCTCTTCAAGTTGAAGGTGATCCCAAAACATTCCAAGAAGAAATTTCTTTGAGAGGCTCTGCTTTTTGGAATGAGGCAATAATATCACACCAATGGCACATTACAAACCTTCAAGGCAAGACTAGTAGACAAAGGGTTTAAACAAAAGGAAGGAATCGATTATTTTGACACGTATGCACCGGTTGCTAGGACAACCACTATAAGAGTACTATTTGCCTTATCATCAATATTTAACATTTATGTTCATCAAATGGATGTCAAAACGACATTCCTAAATGGAGATCTCGATGAGGAGATTTATATGGAATAACCGGAGGGTTTTGTTCTAAAGGGAAATGAACATAAAGTGTGGGCTTGTTAAATCATTATATGGTTTAAAGCAAGCACTAAAAAAGTGGCATGAAATTTTTGATAAAACCATAATTTCGGATGGGTTTAGACACAATAATATGAACAAGTGCTTATACTCTAAGACTTGTGATGACTATGTCATCTTGGTGTGTCTATATGTTGATGATATGTTGATTTTGAGTAATTAGATGAAAGGCATAATAGAAATGAAGAGGTATCTATCTTTCACTTTCAAGATGAAAGACCTTGGAGATATTGATACCATATTTGGTATAAAAGTGAGAAGAAATAGCAGGCGTTATGCCTTAAGGGAATAACACTATGCTGAGAAAGTGCTTGAAAAATTTAGTCATCTCAAAATTAAAAAGGCAAATACACCATTTGATTCAAGCATAAAGCTTGAAAAGAATAATGGTAGAGCGGTGGCTCAACTTGAGTATGTAAGTGCATTATGGAGCCTAATGTACGCCGCTCATTGTGCAAGAGCGGATATTGCATATGTAGTTAGTAAACTAAGTAGGTTTACTAGCAATCCAAGTATGGAATATTGGAGAGCAATTGAGAGAGTTCTAGGGTACCTTAAAAGGACCAAGCAGCTAGGCCTCCAATATTCAAAGTTCCCGAAGATACTTGAAGGATATTCTGATGCAAGTTAGATATCAAGTGTGGGAGATAATCTCTCCACAAGTTGTTGGGTGTTTATGCTTGAAGTAGGAGCAGTCTCTTGGGGTTCCAAGAAACAAACATGTATTTCACACTCAACAATGGAGGTCAAGTTTATAGCTTTAGCAGCAACTGGCAAAGAGCCCGAGTTGCTTAGAGATCTTTTGTTTGATATCTCAATCTCCACAAATGAGGTATCGACGATCTCAATACATTATGATAGCCAAGCCACACTAGCTATAGCTTATAATGACATATATAATGGGAAGTCTAGACATATAAGTCTAAGACATGAGTATATGAGATAATTGATTCGAGGAGGAATCATATCGATCTCATATGTTAAGACAAGTGAGAACTTAGTGGATCCATTTACAACACCTCTTGCGAAGAGGATAGTAAGTTCCACTTCAAAAGGGATGGGACTAAATCTCCTAGAATAATATATTCACCAATGATGGCAACCCAACTCCAAACTTGTGAACATCAATGGCAGAGTTCAATGGGTAAGAACAAGTTATTGGATGAATAGTTTCAATACTAACAAAGTCATGAGTTCCATCCAAGGATGGTTAGTGTTGGTTGCTACCAAGTGAGGGTTAATCTTAGGGATTTTAATGAAGTTCAGTTATGTGCAACAAGCATCTCTAAAGGTAGCAAAGATGTTGTAAGAAGTTCACCTATGTGAACTTAGAGGTGGTGTCGCCTCTCATGGGAGTTGGAGTTTCTCCACAAAAAGTTCATGTAATGGATGAGCACATGGTCATATGAGTGATAAGCAAGAAAAGTGGGAAAATTAATGGTCAAGTGGAAGTGTGTGGGGTGTTATCGGTTTTATCACTAAGGAGTACTTGGTTCAATCTTTAAGACACCAATGAGCTAAGAAGAGAGGGTTATATTTAACCAAGTGAGGGAATGTTAAGATTGGTTAAATATAATGGTTAAAATGTTTACACGTTGAGGTGCAAAACACTTAACGGTTTTCACTTAAGGATAAGTGAAAACAAGAAATTGTGTAGACGGCATCTAAAAGTGACTTTTATGGGTCTAAAGTGATACAATGAGGTATCCAAACTTTTGGCGCAGTTTTTCGCCAACAGTGTATTAAGAAATTAAACGGGTAGATTAGTGCTAGATTATAAACCATAATGAACTAATAAATATTAACTCAAAAGCATAGAACTTTTACGTGATTCAGTGGTTAAAATCCAAATAGTCCACGAGTCAATATTATTACTTTTCTCTCTCTATTTCTGCAGAGTTTTAGTAATACAAAAGTCCCCCCCCCCCCCTTCCTGTCCAATATTCCTAGTATTTATAGGGAAATTCCATGGACAAGTTTGGGTAACTGTGTAAATAAACCGCGTAATTAAATAAGGTATATAATTAATACAGATTGTTCCCATTTTAATTGGGATATGATTTGATAACATAATAAATATAATCCTGCTATCTCAGATAATAAATGACAGATATATGATACAACTTGGTCATTAATGAGCGTATAAAGAATCCCCGAATCTCCTAGGATCCATTAGAATGCATTATGTCTAGGTTCTCACGAGCTGAATATCTCACCCGAGCTTGGGTTTAACAATTACCTGAATCCGAGCTCGTAGTAACTTCAGAGCGCCCAAAGTTGGATCTGACCATTATGAGTCCCAAACTCGATTGTTACCTTAAGTGTAGGTCAGATGATAACCTATATACCATGTATGAATTGGATTGGATCTCAGGCTGCTCACATCATTAATAACTAGATATTCCACTTGGCTATTTTTCCACATATTTATTTGCCAGTTATACCCGAGCTGAGTAATTGAACTCGTGCTAATTTTAGGGTACAACATTTGCCCCCTAAGCTCCTGCTTGTGCTTGATGTCGTCACCTTCTAACATGCATAGTAGGGGCTTTTAAACTTCTGCTATATAAAATCGTGCCTGCCCACTACTCAAATACTGGACACGTGGCTTCCTGCAATTGGCGTCCGTTCGGATTTCGAGGACTGAGACAACTGTCCTGTCAACTTCTTGCCTCAGTATGGTTCATTAAATCTTGGCCCTCGGATCTCAAACTAACCCAATCGGATGGCCCGGATTAATTTTCATAGTTTACGTATAAATAGGATGATCAGTCCTGAGACTTCACCACCTTTGCATTCAAAATATTTCCATTTCTAAACAAAAACCCAAGCTTTCCTTTTTCTTCTCCAAAACCCCAAAAAACCTTTAGCGCCTTTCAAACTTTCAGAAGCTTTCAAGGAGCTTCATGTGGACATTCAACATCCTCTTTGAACGAACATACACTCTATAAGTATTTCATCATCTGGTTTAAAAAAAATTATTTTCCAGTGAGTTTTTCACTTCAAATAATGCTTGTTGTTCAATATCATTTAGGCTATGTCTGAGCGCGAATAGGAAATAGGATTCGATTTAGGCTAAATGAATGAGACCAAACTTGTTTAGAAATAAGATACTCATAAATTTGGGCAATTTTCTGGGTTATTCTGAGAAAACTCTAATGGCAAATTAGTTCGAATACATGTTTTGGGATGTAGAAACCGAAGGGGTTTTAGGTTTAATCCTAGGTAGCTTAGAGGTTACGATTCCTTAGGTAGTTTTGCATTAAACCACTTTCAAAAGGAAAGTAGTGGGTCTGACAGCTCTGACACGCGGATCCTGAAGTATTTGAGGATTTTAAGAAATCGAAGCGCGTGGCCTAGGATACCGCGTGGGACCACACGTTGAGGCTAGGGCAAAGCTTAGCTCATATAAACTTTCAAATTTTGAAAGTAAACCAATTAAACATTTTCGTCTTCTGTACCTCTACAACCATAGCTAGAGACCATCTTAGGTCGCCTACTAATTAGGCCACTTTGTCGTCGGGCGATCTGAATCATGGCACCTCCTAAGAAGAATGTTATGAGCTCATCTGCCCAAAACAAAAATAAAGGCAAGCAGATCGCCTCTAAATCTCCCATCCCTCACTTTCGCGATGTGATAGAGAGAGGTTGTCGTCGACCCCAACGCATTTTTCGAGGCTGAGCATATAGTATCACAGATAACGACTCAAGGGAAAGTGAACAAGATCCTGCTGAGTCACAATATCGAGATGGGAGCTAATGGTCTCATTGTCCGACCTGCATTTAAGGGAGAACGGAGCTACGCCCCATTCCAAGACGACTACGGCGCTTAGAGTGAAGAGCACCTGAAGGCCGGTGCCTTCCTCCCATTGGACCAATATTTCATAGATTTTCTGAACTACATTAAATTGGCTCCTTTTTAGCTCCCCCCAAACTCATACAGGCTTTTGGCTGGGTTAAAATATTTGTTTCTGAGGCATGAGTGGGAGGTCCCCACTCCAGCAGACATCCTATATTTCTTCTGCCTCAAAGCCAGTCCTGACCAGAAAGGGCGAGGTGACGGATTTTACTATCTCACTCGGCTTCCAAACTCCACCTCCGTCATCGACCCTCCCAGCCACCCAAATCACTATAAAGATTTATTCTTTATGTCAAATAGGTTCAAGAACTGTGACCATCGATATTTCAACCGTCCTCGTAAGTCTTCTATCTTGTGTGAATTCAACACCTGAACTTTTATCACTTTCATTGTGATTTTTTTTATATGTCCTGACTGAGTTTGCTCCTTGTGCAGCTATATTCGCGAGGACGGGATGATCTGAGACCCTCGGGGGTCAGTACGAGAAGACTATCGCCAGATCATGAACGATGCCACCATGGTGGCCTACAAATTAATCAGCAAGGGTCAAACATTAGCTCTAAAGACCCGAACTCCACTTCCTGTCATCCCCGAGCTCCCCTTTTCTCAAGAGGCCTTTCCATCCAATGAGGACGTCGAGGAGGAAGAAGATGTGGCACCGTTAGTGTGAAAAAGGCGAGCTTCTGAAGATAATCAGGGGCTCAATCCTGAGCGAGTTGCGTCCGGGGCAGCAGTCGGCCCCTCCGACCAAGGTAACCCATACCTTTTCAAAGAATTAGATCGGGCTGCTGCCAGCTATAGGCTAATCCATTTGGTGGTACGCTATGATCATAGTTATCCCAAAGGCATTGTCGTAGTTGAAAACACATTAAACTTTAGATCCACCATCTTTGAAGAGTATGGGACCAACCGTAGGACCTGGCCTTCCCTACTCCAGGGTGCATTTGCTCCAGGTTTTAGGTAGTACGTAGATGAGTCTAGCCTCGAGGAAGGACCTGAACCCCCTAGGATCCAGGAAATCGTAGCTTTAGAATCCCCCTCCTCTCCATTAATCCCAGAGTTGGAGGTTGTGCCTAGCCTGGTCAATACACCCAAGATGATCGTAATAGGTTCCTCCCCTAGCCCGGAGGGTAGGAATCTCGTTATTTTTTATTGCATTTATAATATTTTTGAAGCATTACTCCTGTGAACTGGATCCTTTATTCCCTCTTTTTTCAGGTGAAGAGATGGAGTTTCTGAGAGCTCCAAATTTAAGGGGTGCCTTCAGGGCCGGAGGGTCCAGAGCTGGTCCCGTGGTAAAAAGGTCCAGGGTGGCAAAGAAGACCACCCCTAAGACGGGGGGTACCACAAAGTCCCCTCCTAAGGGTAAAGATGCAAGCACTGCTTGGGAGCAACACCAAGAGAGCTCCCCCCAGTTTCAGTAACAACTG
Organism: Humulus lupulus; assembly: GCF_963169125.1. Classification (NCBI taxonomy): domain Eukaryota; kingdom Viridiplantae; phylum Streptophyta; class Magnoliopsida; order Rosales; family Cannabaceae; genus Humulus; species Humulus lupulus. The sequence goes on from NC_084799.1 coordinate 87,626,980, forward strand.
TCACTGTCTAGCAAGCTCCTCCTCGACACATGCCTTCCTCACATCCTCAAGTGATTCAAACCGAGGCCCCCATCTGAAGTAAGATTCCCCTCGTCCGAATACCGGTTGAGCCACATGATCTGGAAAAGATCCCTGAGGCTTTTCGGGGTATCGTGTACGAGACGTCGAGTCACATGGTGGGCCATGCGTACAAAGCTAGTGCTAGGGATTTGAGGGCCATAGAAGAGCGCAGCTCGGAAGATGCCCTCGAATCTGCTATGGGGATGAACCTCACTGTGAGTCCTTTTCCCACTTCAAACCTTTCCTCTTCTTTTTTTTTATTATGTTTTTTTTATTGACTTGCTTCATTATTCTGCAATCTATCTTGGCTCAATACCAAAGCATAGCTTGTGTTAAATCCAAGAACGAAGAACTCTGAGCTGCCTTAACTGCTACCGAAGAGAATGAGCAGGCCGCTAGAGCAACCCTAAGTGTTGCACAAGAGAGTGAACATGGTGCCAAAACTACTCTTATTTCTTCTCAAGAGGGCGAGCAGTTTGCGAAGGTCACCCTATACACCTCTTAGGCTCAGTTCGTGGAGGCGAGTCGCCGTGCTGATCAGCTTCAGGCTGAGAACGACGAACTCAAAGCGAAGTTGATCGAAGCTGCAATGTCCTCGTCACAAATGGAGGAGATGCGTTACCATTCCTGGGCTTTTAACCATGACAGGAACTTCTCTTTCATGCAACCTGAGCTGTGGGCCCCGTATCTTGCTAGATTCAAGATTCGGTTTTCGTAGGAACCCTTAGAGACTGGCGAGGCTTCCGGAGCTGCAGAAGGAAATGGTGAGGACGTCACCTTGGTGGAGCGTGCTGACGGAGCTTAATGACTTTTTTTATTGTTTTTATTATTTTTTAAGTTCTTGTAACAATCGTTCGGGTTCAAAACAATTTTCTTCGGGCTTAGTTCGAGGTTTTTTCTCCTCAAGATGACAATGTATTTTTTATTTGAATATACACCTAACTTGTGATCTATTTGTCTTTCCCTTATTATTTTCTCATTTTTATGAATCCTTAAACTCTTATACATTCAAAATCTTATGGATGAACTTTTAGATCGAGATAGATTTTATCAATATCTTGGTTGTATCCAAGATTTTGCTCGCTTATTTGCTTCATACCTGATAAGAATCAGGCCTCAGACTTGGTTATATCCAGGGTTTTTAATGAACTTAATAGTATTATACCTGTTAGGAATCAGGCCTTGGACATGGTTATATCTAGGGTTTTTAATGAACTTAATAGTATTATACATGTTAGGAATCAGGCCTCGAACCTGGTTATATCCAGGGTTTTTAATGATTTTTTAGACTTAGTTCACGCTAGGTTTATTGAAAACTCGAGATTTAAAAAAAAAAAAAAAAAAGCTATTGAATAATCAATTTCTCCAAGCTTCAAAGTTTTTAATTTTTATCCGAGTAAGCTTAATTTTCTCAAAAACTCACCTCGATTATGTGCCCCCCAAGTAACCAAAATGTATAAATATTCATGGTTGCTTTTACAATGTGAGAACACGAGCTCGTAATAATAAAACTAAGAAATGGTTATTTAATAATCCATCTGTTATTTAATTGAAATGACTTTTATAAATAAGCCTTGCATTGATGGTGATACTATTGATAATACATTTTCAAATGGAGAGCATTCTAGGTCAGTGGGACTATTTCCCCATTTAGTCAGGCTAGCTTAAAAGTTCCTTCATGTAAGACCTCTACGATCTAGTACGGTCCTTCCAAGTTCAAGCCTAACACACCATCCTTGGGATCTTTATTCGCCAAAAAGACCCTTCGGAGAACTAGATCGCCTAATTTGAGTTTGCGTCCCTTGACCTTTGAATTGAAATAATGGGTGATCTTTTGTTGATAATGGGCGACCTATAACTGTGACACCTCTCTTTTTTCTTCGATCAGGCGAGATTAAGATTATCCCAGCTCCCGATCCATTTTCGTTTGACGATCCATCAACGAAGATTTTCCATAATTTCTACACTGGCTCCCTCATGAGCTCGTCCTGAAAACCAGTGCACTCAGCCATAAAATCAACAAGGGTTGGACTCTTGATTGTAGTTCATGGCATGTATAATATCTTGAGCTGGCTAAATGGCCCATTTTAAGAGACGTCCCGACGTTTCGGGTTTTTGCAATACCTACCTTAAAGGTTGGTCGGTTAAGACATTGATAGAATGAGATTAGAAATATGGTCGGAGCTTTCTGGAAGCCAAAATTAAACAGAATGCCAGCTTCTCTATCAGTGGATACTGTGATTCAGCTTCAAGAAGCCTCTTGCTTACATAATATATGGGTTTTTGCATTTGGTCTTTTTCTCAAACTAACACAACACTAACTTCATTTTCTGTCATGGCCAAGTAAAGAAACTGAGACTCTCCAGACGTCAGCTTGGATAGTACAGGGAGTTCAGCTAGATGCGTTTTCAGATCGTGGAATAACTGTTCGCATTATTCGTTCCACTCAAATTTCTTATTTCCTCTGAGTAAGTTGTAGAATGGCAGACACTTGTCAATGGATTTTGAAATGATGCGATTTAAAGTTGCCACCCTTCCAGTTAGGCTTTGAACTTCCTTACGCGACCTGGGTGAAGGCATGTCTAAAAAATGTAACGCCCTGGTTACCCCAAGACCGTTACGGTGAACGTTGAACCGTGAATTTAATTCGCTACCTGAGTTCTTTGGTTAAAAATGTGCTTCTAGGTGTTATTAACAGGTTAAGGTGAAAAACCAATCAAAATGGGAGGATATATTTTATTTAAAACATAAAACTGTTCATGGGCCCATCAAAATATTTACAAGTTATTTACAACTCAAAATGGTCATTACAGTTTAAATTTACAATCTGCCGACCTAAGTGGCAAAAATAGGGTAAACCACCTAGTCCCTCTGAGAACTCCTTGGCCGTGGTGGTCAAGCGACCCCATATGTACACAGCACCACCTAAGCTCTCCACTCAAGGCTGGGTGAGCTTTTCTTTCCCTTTACCTGCACCACATAGCACCCATGAGCCAAAGCCCAGCAAGAAAACACAATATTGCATGAATATAATATCAACAATGATCATAATAACCATTCAGGACTTTCAGTCCAAAATAGAAGAGTGACAATTGGAAAAGTCACTAAAGTGGGCTCCGTTCCCATTAGCCATGTAACGATAAGGTCACCTGGGCTTTACAAATAAGTGGTCATTTCACTAGCTTACCAAGATAGGTGTTCGATGAACTAGTCATCAATATAACCTACCGCATGACCATAGAGTCACAACCATGGGATTCCGCTCCCTAGCCACGTGACAAACAGTCACCTAGGCCTTAGGCCCTGGCTCTGAGTTACTAGTCTTAGACTAGTCAAGCGCTTATAATTTTTATCGACCTTTGGGTTGGTCCAGCATTAATGCTCCTAGAGTCATTCAACGTTGATATCGATTAGATCTAATCTTTTTTTCGGCTCCGCGTTCTTGACGCTTATGCCATTTCTGACTCTCAGCTCAGTAATACGCGACCAGTGCCGATTCTGAATAGTCAGTGCCATACACAAGTAAGCAAGATTTGCCAAGCATTTAATATGCAATCAATGTCCACATTTAACAGCAAACATGCCTCTATAACAACCACGCATGTCATATACACAGGGTGCAGTTTTCTTACCTCTGGTTCGAGTGAGAATGAATAAAAGAATGACCCTTGAGAACGATCAATTTTTAAGTCCTTTAGCGATCACCTAGTCATAACCAAATATGGGATTCCATCAATAAAATGAATAACAAAGGTTCCTAAACCAAGATCTAGCCTCCAAGACATCGAACCCCACTAAACCGGGTAGTAGGAACGATCCCAAGGCCTAAAATTGAGTTCCCATGATCCAAACACCCAATTGGCCTCAAAAGCCCTCATGAGCCGCGGCCCCCAGCCAAACTAGGAGCAAGCATTGCGGTGCACCCTACCCAGCGCCGCGGCCCCCAGCACACACAAGCTTCACCTCCTTCAGCATCGAGCTTGGGCCGCGGCGCCCAAGAACAGGGTCGCAGCCCCATTTGGGAAACCTGCCATAACTCTGTTTTTCCACATTCTAAACCTTCCAAAAACATACCTAAACATCTCCAAATCCAAAAATCAAAGTTTCCAAACATCCCAATGATCCAAAATCATCAAATCTTGAGGCTCAAACGAATCAAAAACTCATCGATACACAAAATCCAAATCAAAGCTTAGAAACTCTAAAACTCTAAACTTAAAGCTTGAATTACCTTTGATTGGGTTGTTTCTTGCTAAATCCTTCGGTCAAGAAGCTTCTAATCTTTCCTAGGATCTCTATGCCTCAATCCTCACTTGATTCCGACTACTAGAACTCAAGATGTCTTCGAAATTGCCACGAATGGTCACAAAGGTTAACGGGAGAGAGAAAAAGTGTTTTTTTAACGTACGGTTCTTTCTGTTAGACTACTTCAGGCTTAAGTAACCTCAAATAAAACCTAATGCCCGAGGTCCCAAAAACATCCCCGAGGGCAAAATAGTGAAAACTCCCAGAATTTCCTCCTAATCTCAATAACTCCCAATATATCATCAAATAACCACTCTCATTATCCAATATCCCTAATAATTGACCCCGTTATGACAAAACTGCTAATTTGCAACATAGGACCGTCTCATGCCAAATAGCTCGAATATATCCCCATACTAATGGGATCTCATCCATAAATCACAATATGCACCAAAATACACAAATATGCCCTCAACTGGCCAAATTACCAAAATGTCGTAATAATCAAATGTGGACCCACATGCATGCATTTAACATCATATTATAATATAATTCACATAAACATGCATATAGTCATTTAATGGCATAATAAAACAATTATGGCCCTCCCGGCCTACTAATCCAGCCATTAAACCACATTAGGGATTTTGGGACACTACAACAACGATCTGATTTTTTTAGGATTCATCTCTATCCCCCTTGTGTTCACTATGAACCCCAGAAATTTCCCAGATGCCACCCCGAAAGTGTATTTCTAGGGATTCGGCTTCATGTCATATTTCCTCAAGATTTCAAAACATTCTTCCAAGTTGGACACATGGTTATTGGCAGTCTTTGACTTAACGAGCATGTCATCGACATACACCTCCATGTTTCTCCCAATCTGGTTAGTGAACATTTTGTTGACCAGGCATTGGTATGTAGCCCTGACATTTTTTAATCCGAATGGCATAACTTTGTAACAATATACGTTATGCTTGGTCATGAAACTGGTATGCTCTTGGTCTGTAGGGTTCATTGCGATCTGGTTATATCCAGAGTACGCGTCCATGAAAGACATGAGCCCGAATGGCAGTGGGAAACAGTCCTTGGGACAAGCCTTGTTTAGGTCGGAGAAGTCGATACAGGTTCTCCATTTTCCATTTGGCTTTAGGACTAGCACGGGATTGGCAACCCAGATCGGGTATTTTGCTTCCATGATAAACACGCATTTTAGTAACCAAGCTACTTCTTCCTCTAACGCTTCAGCTCGTATTGTTCCCAAAAGCCTTCATTTTTGGGATTTTGCAGGCACGTTCTTGTCCAAGTTTAATGTGTGCTTTATTATACTCGGACTGATTCCCAACATATCCTCGTGCGACCAGGCGAAAACATCCAAGTTCTTCCGTAAAAAATTGACTAGCTCCTTCTTTCTTTTGTCTTCAAGATTTTTTCCAACTTTTACAACTATTTAAGCTTTTTTGGGGTCGATGTTTACTTTCTCGAGCTCTTCTATGGAATTGAGCTCTGATCTGTCTTCGCCCATCCGCAGATCAATGTTGTCACATTGGGCGACCTCACCAGCTTCTTCTTGAGGTTCTTCCATCCCACGAGTGACTTCTACTTCCTGAGACTCCTCACCTCCCTCACTTATGGCCATTGCCTACTGGCCGGGTTGTGACTTTCCCTTCATAGAAATGCTATAGAATTCTCTGGCAGCAAGTTGATCTCCTCTAACTGTGCATATCCCCGAAGCTGAGGGGGATTTCATTGCCAGATGTCATATCGATGTTATGGCTTCGAATGCCATCAGCACGAATCGACCGAAAATCGCATTGTATGCGGCCAGACAATCGATTATAACGAACTCAAGTATTTTGGAGACAGTTCGCGACTCCTCCCAATGTCACCACTAGTCCGATTGTCCCTATGGTTGTTGTTCCTTCGCCCCAAAATGTGTACAACGTCATTGAGGTTGCCTTCAAATTGGATACAGACAGTCCCATTTTTTCCAAGGTGGAATCGAAAAGTAAATTTAAGAAGCTTCCGTTATCCACCAGTATTCTCCGAAGCCTTCGATTGGCAAGCTGCACGGTTACCACCAGCGGATCATTGTGTTGTAATTGGACGTGGCTAGCATCCTCTTCCGTGAAAATGATTGGTTGTTTTTCCAATCGATGTTGTTTCGATAAGCATTGCTCCGAAGTGAACTCCACTTCGTTATGAGCCTTCATATCATTGATGTACCTCTTTTGGGCCCCGCTGCTCGTGCCCACCAAATGAGGTCCTCCAGCAATAGTGATTAAATCTCCTCCTACTATTGGAGGAGGATCGACCTAATTCACCGGAGCTTTAGATTGGCCTATTGGAGCCTCTAGGACTGACTGAGAGTTCTGCCCGATCGGCTGATTGGGAACTACCCAATTTTGAGCGTATTATGCCAATGGTCCTGCTCGAATGAGAGTCTCAATTTCATCCTTCAGCTACCGACAATCATCAGTGTTATGACTAATGTCATTGTGGAATCGACAAAATTTTGAAGGATCTCTCTTTGTCTTTTGGTTTCTTAAAGGTTCTGGCTTCTTCCATGGGAGGCGATTAGAATTAGCCAGAAAGATACACTCTCGGGGATCTGTTAGGTCCATATAGGTAGCATAAATAGTCTTGAACTTCTCCACAAACTTGTTTTTCTTCGTCCCGCTCTAGTCGCCCTCACCATTCCCCTTCCTTTTGTTATCCCCCCTTGGTTATTCTAAGCAATTTCTTGAATCGTAACTGCAACATCTGTTACCGCTCCACGGGTTGGGCAGGGGTCTGGCTGGTTTCTATGATAGAAGCTTGTGCCTTCTCCAGGTTTATCCATTCCTGAGCTTCGGCCAGAAATTTGTCTACGCTTTAAACTCCTTTTCTTTGGAGTTCTTGCCACAGGTCGCCCCCGACGAGGATTCTCGTTCTCATTGCCATGAGCTTGGAGTTGTCATCAGCATCCCTAGCTTGCAGCAACATTGGCGAATCTACTCAGGTATGCTTTCTCTCCAGGTTGTTACTTTATGTTGGCTAATGAATCGGATTCAACTCGAGCGGCCTGTGAAGCTCGAAATGCTTTTTCAAACTCGGAGGAGAATTTCTTCCCCGAGCTTATTGAATGCCTCTTGTATTGTTTAAACCACTGCCTAGTAGGTCCGACCAAAGTTGCAGGGAACAAGAAACACCTTAGATCGAGCCCGACATTATGGGCCATCATCATAGTGTTAAACATTCCGAAGTGATCAGATGGATCTCCATCTCCATCAAACTTTGACCTGTATGGTGTCGCGGGCTGCCAACTTGACTCCTCGAATTGACGGAACGTGCAACACTTGTTAGCACTCTCAGCTAGCAATTCAGCCTAGAATTCACATCTGCGGCAAACAAACCCAACGGTTAGCCACGATACAAGTCTCACACATGTAAGGACAATGACGAAGCATGCGCAAGCACAAAGCAAGCCATCCAAAGGCAACATCCCACACAACAACTAGAGCATACAACATAGGCAAATGGCATGCGATGGCCCAACAAAGGTAACAAACAAGCAACACATAGACCATAAAGCATAGACAAAGGGACATGGATAAACATTGTTTTATTCATATAAGGCCTTGATAAGGCAAGGGAGTACACAGATTAAGCCCCAATCTGCTGGTGATCATGGTGCTTCCCTAAGTCACCAAGTCACCTACCCCTAAGGAGCATTCTAAGGAAATAAAGTCTTCCCAGGAACATATATGATTTTCTCCTGGGAGACACATACATAATTACAAAAGTGTCATCCCCTACCCTTGAGGTTACTTGGTGCAAGAATTGACTAATGATCAAGCACCAAGGCATGCTCATACATACAAAATGGCCCCTGGAGGTGTGTCATGTTGCAGCACGTCACATGCGGCATCCTAAAGCCTGTAGGATATGTTGCCGCTGTAATGTTTGGAGCAAAAGGTTCGAGCTCCTCATCTGAATCCCAATCGTCCTTTTCCTTCCCAGATAAGAGTCTTTTCATTTGCTCTTCCATTAGAGCCAGTCTTTCAAGGGTTTGGTCCCTAGTCCCTAGGTTAGCTGGGGGTTGTTCAACAGCTCCCATCCTATTATACACGTTTGACGGGTTATTGTCCCTCCAAGTTTGAGCTTGGTTATGTGGGACATTCCCATTGTCGCGTACAATGGACGGACCTCCCTCGTGCTGAGTATAGCTAACGTTCTCATCCCGAGCTGGATACCTTCTCTGTGAGTTCAAATGATCGTGCAGGTCGGGATGTGGATCATATCGAGGACTTTGTGCTGAACTCAAATGATTTCTCAAATCGCTCTCGGATCTACCTCCACGCTGGCTCTCCATACAATAACTTCTGTTTGCAAAACTTACATCTCACGGTTGAGATCGAGGACCCGGGTTCTCAACACGCGTTCGTGGGGCGGAAGTATTTGCAGACAGGGGAGGATTTCTCCTAGTGTTCCCACGAGCTGGAACATCTCGATGAGGACGAGGTGGTGATGGATGTTTTACAGGTGGTGGAGGATGCCTTATGGGTGAGGCTATCCTCGTTCCATTAAGACGGACTAAATTAGCCCCCCTTGGTTCTACTCCAACGTCCCTAGTTCTCTGTGCCTAGGGCTTTATTCATGGCACAGAGGGATTTGTTGGAGCATTGTGTCTTCGTGAGAAATGTCCCTCCCCGCAGATTATTATGGACATTTCTGGGAATCTATGAAAAAGGCACAGAGCTCGGGGTCGCTCCTGACTGACTGACTGACATGCTAATGACCCCTATGATGATCATTGGGCTAAGCATTCTGGTGGTTTCGCCCTGAAGGCACAGAACTCAGAGTGGCGGTTCTGACAGATCGACTCAATTTAGACCAGTTATTCCAGTGGGACTTATGAGACCCACTTTGCCTCTTTCTGACATTAACGTCGGTTGCAAGAGGGGGTAACCGAGCCAAGACTTCCTCAATCTGCCTGTTTTCCCTAGCGAGATGTCTCCTTAACTGAGTGTTTTCCATCTCAATGGCAGTCAGGTATCCTAGATTAGGATTTGGTGGTAGTGAAGTTGTAACGCCCTACTTCCTCAGAGCCATTACTAAGTGAGCTAAAAACGTGCCATTAGCTCGCTAATCGAGGTTTTAGGTTAAAAGTGTGACTAAATTAAGACAGAACTCGTTTAAAGACATTAAATATAAAACATTTGGTTATTCATTAAAAACGTAAAGAGTTATACATTTGGGATCCCAAAATACTATTCAGAAAATACTTTACATCTCAAAATACATTTAAGGTCGACCTAAGCGACAAATCAACCAAATACATTACATCATCCCAAAATAACCCTGGCTGTGGCGGCTAGGCAGACCGAACATGTACCCGTCGCTCCACGCTCTCCATACTCATGGTTGGTCGACCTTTCCCTTGCCCTTACCTGCACCATAGAGCACCCGTGAGCCAAAGCTCAACAAGAAAACTCAACACAAAATAGATAACATATGCATATCTGTCAACAACATATAACAAAGCAGCCGACAGGCTAAACACATAGCAGCCATGCCGTCCCAGGTGCTTTACAAGGCCCTGGGTTCACAGTCTTCACCGAGAGGATGTCTCCAGCATCCTAAGAGGGTCTCACCCTAACGCCCTACACTTCGCGTGCTCAACGCCAATCCCGACCCCTTTCCGTACTCGGCTTCCTACCGTTCTCGGCCTTCGTCGTTCCTGGCCTTCGCCGTTCACTCACAAATATGCATTACATAGCATAATATCAACAGATATTTAAGCATATACTAAACATAAACAATAGGGCTACGCCCTACAATTCAATCAATAGGGCCATGCCCTGCAATACAAATAATAGGGCCACGCCCTGCTCTACAGGTACAACAGTTTTCTTACCTGTGTCCCAAGCTTCCTGAGCACCGCAATCCCAAGCACAGTCCTCTAACCCGAGCCTCATTGAAAACCTAGTCACAACATATTCATAATAGCCATCCATCAAGTTCTAATCCATTAAATAATTTCATAATATAATTCTAGCCTCCGGGACCTCGGATTCTACCAATCCGGGTGGTAAAATCCTTCCCAAGCCTTAACATTTGGGTTCCCGGGCTAAAAACCTTCAAACAACCAATATCTTGCATTTGTGTCATGGCCCAGCCCCTTAAGGACCGCGGCGCGCTCAAGTCAGAGGCAAAATGCCTCTCTGCTGAGGGACACGAGCCGCGGCGCGCTATACCTTGCACCGCAGTGCGCCTAGGCAGACAGAGGCTTTCAAGCCTCTTCGACACACACGGGTCGCGGTGCTTGAAGAACAGGGCCGTAGCTCGAGCTCCCAAACCCAGAAAACAAACATTCTTCTTGCGTTTTCCTCGAGCCTAAATCCCAATTTCATATCCCAAACACCAATTAAACCCAGAATTAAGCTTGGATTCCTTATTCACATACCCTAGACAACACAACCAGCCCATAAACAACCCCATATACTTAGCAAACTTCCAAGATCATACTTAGAACCCACTTTCATGCAAGCTTTAAAGTTCTAACAAAATTCAATAGAGTTTAATAGATTCAATGGCTAAAATTCCTTACCTTGCTAATATCTTTACCCTTGAGTTAATTCCAACCACAACCAACTTCCAATTCCTCAAAGAACTAAGCCTAAAATCCTCAAATTGATCCAAAGCCCTTCAAACACCAAGGAAGAGAAAGGGAGAACCGAAGGAGAGAGAAACTTGAGAGCTTCTGCCTTATTCTTTACTTAGTTCCAGTGGTTTCCCAAACTATCTAAGTGTATATCCAGCCTTGGTCAAAAAGTTTAAAATGCCCCTTAAGTCTATCTTAATCCTCAAATGCCACCAAGGGCAGTTTCGTCATTAGCCAAAACCTGCTAATTCCTCAAGTGTTCCTATAAATCCTCATTTAATCCCAACAAGTCCAAATAATTACTAAACTACTACCCGTTACTCGATAAATCTCGAACACATAATACGTCCCCAAAATACCCCTAGGCTCCTCCCGAGCCGGGTATTCGACCTCGTTGTGACTTCTAGCTAAACTGCTCCCTAGTACTGTCTTGGATCGTGCATCATAAATATATCACCACTCACTCATGGTATCACTCACAATATACACAGATATTGCATTTATGCCCTCAACAAGCTAAAATTACAAATATGCCCCTAAATAGCCAAATAGGGCCCACATGCATATTTAATTCACCTAAACATGCATTTCTAATCACATAATCATCAAATTCATATACTAACGTAATTAAATAAATTATTGCCCTCTTGGCACGCTAATCAAGGCCCTAAGCCTTATTAGCAAATTTGGGATGCTACAACTATCCCTTCCTTACAGAAATTTCATCCTCGAAATTACCTGAATAACTCAGGATACCGATCCCCCATGTCTGCCTCGAGTTCCCAAGCCGCCTCTTCCACTTTGTTGTTCCTCCACAGCACTTTCACTAAGGCAATGGTCTTTCTCTACAAGACTTTATCCTTTTGGTCAAGAATCTGAACTGGCTTCTCTTCATACGATAAACCTTGATCCAGCTCCAAGTTCTCATAACTCAGCACGTGCGTAGAATCTGATACATACTTCTGGAGTATGGATACATGAAACACATTGTGAACCCCTGATAGAGCTGGAGGCATTACCAATCTGTAAGCTACCTCTCCAACCCATTCCAGAATCTCAAAGGGGCCAACAAACCTAGGGCTCAACTTGCCCCAAACACCAAACTGTTTCACCTCTCTCAAGGGAGAAACTCTGAGAAACACTTGGCCACTAACTTGAAACTCTACACTCCTGCGTCTCAAGTCTGAGTAACTCCTATGCCGACTCTGGGAGGCGAGCATTTGAGCTCTAATCTTTTCGATTGCCTTATTGGTCCTTTGAACAACCTCGGGACCAAGATATCTCCTCTCACCCGTCTCATCCCAATGGATGGGTGATCTACACTTCCTCCCATATAACATCTCATACGGAGCCACTCCGATGGTCGCATGATAACTGTTATTGTACGAAAACTCAATCAAAGGGAGATACTTACTCCAAGATCCCCCAAAATACAGCACACAGGCTCGTAACATATCCTCTAGTATTTGAATCGTCCTCTCTGACTGTCCATCCATCTAAGGATGATAAGTGGTACTAAACTGCAACTGTGTACCCATAGCCTTCTGCAGGCTCTCCCAAAACTTGGAGGTGAAGGTGGGGTCCCTGTCAGATACTATCGACCTCGGAGCCCCATGTAGTCACACGATTTTCTTCACATACAATTCAGCATACTGCTCCACAGTATAAGTTGTCCTAACAGGCAAAAAGTGGGCGGACTTGGTATACATGTCCATAATTACCCACACTGAATCATGTTGTCCCACGGTCTTCGTTAATCCAACCACAAAATCCATAGTGATATCCTCCCATTTCCACTCTGGAATCCCTAGAGGCTGCAACAACCCTGCTGGCCTCTGATGTTCAGCCTTTACCTACTGACAATTCAAACATTTGCCCACATAATCTACCACATCCATCTTCATCCCCGACCACCAATACAGAGTTCTCAAATCTTGGTACATCTTCGTCGTACCTGGATGTAAAGAATAGGGAGTGGTATGAGACTCATCCAGAATCTCTCGTCGGACACCCGAATCCATCAGAACACAAATTCGGCCTTTGTACTTCAGTAGTCCCATCTCCGAAATAGAGAAGTCTTTAGCCGCTCCGGCTAAGACGCTCTCTTTGTGCTCTCTCAACTGGGGATCCTCCCCCTGTGCCTCCTTGATCCTCTCAATGAGCGTAGACTGAAGAGTGATGTTGGCTAACTGATCAACCACCAACTCTATAACTTCTCTAGTCATCTATTTAGCTAACTTGTCTGATATCTGCCTCGAACTGAATAACTGACCTGGGCCTTTCCGACTCAGCGCGTCGGCCACCATATTGGCCTTCCCAGGGTGGTATAGAATATCACAATCATAATCCTTTACCAATTCTAGCCAGCATCTCTGGCGCATATTCAGATCCTTCTGAGTAAAGAAGTACTTCAAACTCTTATGGTCGGTATATATTTCAAACTTCTCGCCATATAGATAATGTCTCCAAACCTTAAGTGCAAATACCACCGCTGCAAATTCCAAATCATGTGTGGGATATCTCTGCTCATACTCCTTCAGCTGTCTTAACGTGTAGGCTATTACCTTTCTGGCCTGCATCTGTACACACCCTAAACCCTGTCAGGACGCATCACAATAGACTACAAACTTCTCATTGTCTTATGGCAAACTCAATACTGGAGTGGTGATCAGTCATTATTTCAATTCCTTAAAATTGTTCTCACACTTGTCTGTCCACACATACTTAGTCTTCTTACGCGTCAACTCAATCAATGGTGTGGCTATTATGGAGAATCCCTCGACGAACGACCGATAGTACCCTACAAATCCCAAAAAGCTCCTAACTTCTGGTACACTGCTCGGCCTAGGCCAATCTCTCACTGCCTCAATCTTACTTGGGTCAACCAGAATCCCCTGCTTGCTGACAATATGACCCAGAAATGTTACTTGCAGTAGCCAAAACTCACACTTGATGAACTTAGCATATAACCTATGCTCCCTCAACCACTGTAACACAAGGCGTAGATGCTGCTCATGCTCTGTTTCTGACTGAGAGTACACCAGTATGTCATCAACGAACACGATCATAAACTTATCCAGATAATCCTTGAAGACCCTATTCATCAAGTCCATAAAGGTTGCTGGGGGTTGGTTAATCCAAAGGACATAACCAGGAATTCATAGTGTCCATACCTCGTGCGGAAAGCGGTCTTTGGTATGTCCTCCTCTTTAATCCTTAACTGGTGGTAGCCTGACCGAAGGTCAATTGTCTTCCCCTGTAGCTAGTCAAACAAGTCGTCGATCCTAGGTAGTGGGTACTTGTTCTTAATGGTTAACTTGTTCAACTCTCTGTAGTCAATACACATCCTTAAGGATCCATCCTTCTTCTTGACGAACAAAACTAGAGCACCCCATGGCGAAAAACTCGGTCTGATGAATCTCAAATCCAGTAACTCTTGCAACTGAATCTTTAGTTCCTTCAACTCTGGCGGAGCCATTCTATAAGGTGTCCTAGATACTGGCTCCGCCCCTGGTACCAACTCTATAACGAACTCAATCTCCCAATGTGGTGGCAACCCTGGCAAGTCTACGGGGAACAAATCTGGAAACTCACATACCAGTCTGGTCTCACTCAGCCCATCTGACATAACTCTAGAGGTATCCACAATGTTTGCTAGGAATCCTATGCAACCCTCCTGCATTAGGTCTCTAGCCTTCAGTGCCAAAATCATAAGTACTCGCGGACCACTCACTGTCCCCACGAATACAAAAGGTACCTCTCATTCTGGTTCAAAGGTCACCATTCTGCGCTTGTTGTAAATCGTCGCCCCGTACTTCGAAATATAATTCTAGCCTCTAGGACCTCGAATTCTACCAATCCGGGTGGTAAAATCCTTCCCGAGCCTTAACATTTGGGCTCCCAAGCTAAAAACCTTCAAACAGTCAATATCTTGCATTTGAGCCGCGCCCCAGCCCCTTAAGGGCCACGACATGCTCAAGTCAGAGGAAAATGCCTCTCTGCTGAGGGACACGGGCAGCGGCGCACTATACCTTGCGCCGCGGTGCTTGAAGAATAGGGTCGCGGCTCGAGCCCCCAAACCCAGAAAACCAACATTCTTCATGCATTTTCCTCGAGCCTAAATCCCAATTTCTTATCCCAAACACCAATTAAACCAAGAATTAAGCTTGAATTCCTTATTCACATACCCTAGACAACACAACTTGTCCACAAACAACCCCATATACTTAGCAAACTTCCAAGATCATACTTAGAACCCACTTTCATGCAAGCTTTAAAGTTCTAACAAAATTCAATAGAGTTTAATAGATTCAATGGCTAAAATTCCTTACCTTGCTGATATCTTTACGCTTGAGCAAATCCCAACCACAGCCAGCTTCCAATTCCTTAAAGAACTAAGCCTAAAATCCTCCAATTGATCCAAAGCCCTTCAAACACCAAGGAAGAGAAAGGGAGAACCGAAGGAGAGAGAGACTTGAGAGCTTCTGCCTTATTCTTCACGTAGTTCCAGTGGTTTCTCAAACTATCTAAGTGTATATCCAGCCTTGGTCAAAAAGTCTAAAATGCCCCTTAAGTCTATCTTAATCCTCAAGTGCCACCAAGGGTAGTTTCATCATTAGCCAAAACCCGCTAATTCCTCGAGTGTTCCTATAAATCCCCGTTTAATCCCGACATGTCCAAATAATTACTAAACTACTACTCGTTACTCGATAAATCCCGAACACATAATACGTTCCCAAATTACCCCTAGGCTCCCCCTGAGCCGAGTATTCGACCCCGTTGTGACTTCTTGCTAAACTGCTCCCTAGGACCGTCTCAGATTGTGCATCATAAATATATCACCACTCACTCGTGGTATCACTCACAATATACACAAATATTGCATTTATGCCCTCAACGGGCAAAAATTACAAATATGCCCCTAAATAGCCAAATGGGGCCCACATGCATATTTAATTCACCTAAACATGCATTTCTAATCACATAATCATCAAATTCATATATTAACGTATTTAAATCAATTATTACCCTCCTGGCACGCTAATCAAGGCCCTAATCCTTATTAGCAAATTTGGGATGCTATAGACGTTGAACTCCCAGTATCGTCCTAACCCGCTGGTTGTTTTCCCGGACGTTACTGAACATCCGGGCCCCTTTCATTGGGAACAGCGGTATGATGGGCCTCCTGCCCACCAGGTTGGTCTGTCTCATTATCATGCATTGATCGTGTAATGCCCTACTTCCTTAGAGACGTTACTAAGTGAGTTTAAAAACGTGCTTTCAACTCGTTAATCGAGATTTTAAGTCAAACAGTGTAATTAAGCCATAAACAAAGGAAAGACTTGAGAAATAGTAATTTCCATAGAAAATTATAAAAGTTTTACACTTGGGATCCCAAAATATAGTTTAGAAATATTTACAACATATAAAGTGAACCAAGTCGGCTAGACGACAAAATCTAGGTTTATTTACAAGCATCTCCCAAAATCCTCTGGCTGTGGCAGCCAGGCTGGCCAAACATGTACACGCCGCCTCACGCCTGCTGTAGTCATGGTTGGTTGATCTTCTCTTTACCCTTACCTGCACCACAGAGCATCTGTGAGCCGAAGCCCAGCAAGAAAACCCACAAATAGATAACATATGCAACACACATATATCAAGCATATAAAGAGCCCACCAATGGCTAAACACATACGGCCTAGCCGTCCCAGGCGTTTACCAAGCCCTGGGTTTGCGGACCACGCCGTGAGGATATCCCAGGTATCCTTCTAGGGACTCGCCCTGGCAACTCGCACTCCACGTGCTCAACGCTGCTCCCTGCCCCTTGCCGTTCTCGGCCTTGCACTCAACGTGCCTAATGCCGTTCCCAGCTCAAGTCGACCATTCACATCATAATATACATAGCATAACAAGCAAGTATAGAATTCTAGCATAATCAGATAAAGGGATACGCCCCGCAGTTCTAACATATTGGGCTCGGCCCTGCATATCAATTCTATTCAAACACGTTGGGCTCAACCCTGCACACAAGCTCTATGGGAACAAGGGTTCTCTTGCCTGAGTTCCGAGATTTCTGAGCACCGATACCCCGAGCACAGTCCTCTAGAGTGAGCCTCGCCGAAACCCTAGTCACAACACATTAACAATGTCCATCCATCAAATTCTAATCCAATAAATAACTTAGAGCCATAACCCTAACCTCCGGGTCCTTGAATTATATCAATCCGGGTGATAAAATCCATCCCGAGCCTTACCCCTTGAGTTCCCAAGCCTAAAATACCCTTAAAACTCAAACTGGCACAAAGGGCCGCAACCCCACCCACAAGAGGCGCGGCTAGCCTCGAAACAGAGGCTAGCACCTCACTGACCCCCACACGGGCCGCGGCGCGCATGAGCTTCTCGGCCTCCCATGGCCACGCGGGCACACGGGCTGCGGCTCTCACCTCCGAACCCAGAATTCCTCATCAGTTTTCTACCTTTTCTTCAAGCCAATCCTCACCAAAACCAGACTAACAATCCTAGATAATTAACACCACCATTCCAGCTCAATAACAGCACTAAAACCCCTTTGAATCCGACTCCAAAACTCAGCTAAGGCACCCAAAAGTAGACCAAACTTGACCAACATGTAATCCTCAAAACCAGCAGAAATTCAAGACCAAATCTTAATAATTAGAACTTACCTCTTACTGAATTAAGCTTCTGAACTAGTTCTCCCTATGCCTCAATCTTCAAACTTCAAGTTCCCTTAGATTTCCCCAGCTGAAAACCTTTAGCTTTAAGTTGATTTCCCTTAGGTTTCCCTTGAGTTTTCCTTAGAGAGTGAAAGAGAGAGAGGAAAGTAAGAACTATCTTTAGTTGGGAGGAAATATGAGTCGGTTTCTAAAGTTTCTAAACTATTCTCCTATTTTGTTTTACTTGACTTAAGTCTAAAGGGTTACCTCAAGGCTCGGGGTACCAAAACGTCCCCGAGGGCAAAATGGTAAATTTCCCCAGTATTCCCGCCTAGACATTCTATCCTCAAATATATCTCCAAATATTTATTTTCATGTCCCGATAATCCCATAACACCTAGTACCCAAATTACCCCTCGACTCACCCCGAGTCCGAATCTCAACCCCGTTGTGACTCTCTGGTTAAGCGCTCCCCAGGACTGTCTCGGATCGTGCTGCACAGACATATCACATATATAACATTTATCACATTCATGCCCCTAATATCCAGACGGGGCCCACATGCACATTTAACTCACTAAACATGCATCACTATCGTATATTCACATTAATTCACCCATTAACATATTAAAGCATATTAAATCATTTATTGCCCTCCAGGCACACTAATAAAGGCCCTAAGCCCGATTAGCAAATTCGGGTCGTTACAGATCGAGTGAACACCATGATGAAAGTCGGCTGGAACTTGCGAAGCACTAATTTCCTCTCAACGAAAGCACCAAACTGTTGACGCGGTTTTTCGCCAACAGTGTATTAAGAAATCAAACGGGTAGATTAGTGCTAGATTATAAACCGTAATGAACTAATAAAAATTCATTCAAAAGCATAGAACTTTTACGTGGTTCAGTGGTTAAAATCCACCTAGTACACGAGTCAATATTATTACTTTTCCCTCTCTATTTCTGCAGAGTTTCGGTAATACAAAATTCCCCCCCGTCCTGTCCAATATTCCTAGTATTTATAAGGGAATTCCATGGACAGGTTTGAGTAACTATGTAAATAAACTGTGTAATTAAATAAGGTATATAATTAATACAGATTGCTCCCATTTTCATTGGGATATGATTTGATAACATAATAAAAATACTCCTGCTATCTCGGATAATAAATGACAGATATATGATACAACTTGGTCATTAATGAGCGTATAAAGAATCCCTAAATCTCTTAGGATCCATTAGTATGCGTTATGTCTAGATTCTCACAAGCTGAATATCTCACCCGAGCTCGAGTTTAACAATTACCTGACTCCGAGCTCGTAGTAACTTCAGAGCGCCCAAAGTTGGATCTGACCATTATGAGTCCTGAACTCGATTGTTATCTTAAGTGTAGGTTAGATGATAACTAGTATACCGTGTACGAAATGGATTGGATCTCAGGCTGCTCACATCATTAATAACTAGATATTCCACTTATTTTTCCACATATTTATCTGCCAGTTGTACTCAAGCTGAGTAATTGAACTCGTGCTAATTTTAGGGTACAACACAAACTTTCAAAAAAAATTGGTAGCATTTGAAGCAATTTTAGTACCATTGAAGGGGTCTAAAGTCAAAGGGGGTGGCGATGTGTCACCCCTTAAGTGGTGTAGCATCGCCAAAATGCGAAGGGCTTCAAAAGCCCCAGCAGACAATGTATCGCCTAATAGTAGGTGATGTATCACATTCCAGGCGATACATCGTCAGGGCGGTTTTTTAGGGTCGTACAGTTACGTAAAACACTCCAAATGATGTGTTTTAAATGCTCTAATCCTATTGGTTAGACTAATGACGATAAATACATTATAAATATGGGTTATTAGAGTTGTAAAGCCTTGATCACACTTTCCAACTCTTGCTCTCTCTCTCTCTAACCTCTTTCTCTAGCTCTCAAAGACCAAAGTTTTCTCCAAGAAACTCATCAAGCTTTGCTTGACTTGAATAAGTCTTAAGGCTTGTTAAATCCCAAGTCTCATTCAACTTAGTTGAAGCTTCAAGCAATAAAGGAGGGCTTGGAATAGAGATTTTGGACAACAATATTCTTATTGTGTATAAGCCTTAGAAGTTCCCCAAGTTTGAAGATTCAAGTTGCTCTAAATCAAAGGTTGTATCTAACTAACCCTAACTTTGTTTTGTGTTACTCTATTGTGCTTTCATTGTTAGTATTGATTATTAAATATTTATAAGTTCATATTATCATCATTTAATCATTTAGTTTCTTATATTCAAGATTGACATTCATATTATGAACATGTTTCTTTGATTATCAATATTTCTATTCATGCTTTGAATAAAGGTTCTTGCTTAACATTTGGGGTTTTAAATATTGAACTATTCCCATTATTAATTGTTGATTTGAAAAGTATAAAGTCATATATTCCCAACATATGCTTCTTGTATTTGTGATAGTAGGGAGAAAAGTTCATGGCAACTTTTTGGGTATATATTTAACTTCATAAGCTTTGCTATCTTGCTTAGAGTATTGCTCTTGTAAATTATTTCTCATGATTATAGTGGATTGAATAGTGCTAGTCCATGTGATGTTGGATCACTTTGATCTGAAATAAGTAAAGTACTAAGTTATTTATTTATGTTCTTTTTTTGTGTTGTGTGTTAATCATATATACATTTGCATCCAAATCATAAGGTTTTCTTTTGATAACTGCCAACTATCAATAATTTCTTAAGTGTGGAGGCAGTAACAATCCTTCATAATGATTTGTCATTTAGGCACTTATTGCAATTTTTATAAGTTATATTATATTTTTGTTATGTAACTCTTTGTTACAAGTTTGTGAATATTTATAATACAATTTTGTAGTTACAGTATATTAATCCAATAAATGGAAAAGAATTTAATATAAAACTGCCCATTTTCAGGGTTAGTTGTTCTATGATTTTTATTTGTCCATTACTTATAGTTGATTGAGAAACTAAATGAATTTATAAGTTTTTTTTAAGTTACATTAAATTTTGTTTCTATAACAATCTGTTACAAGTTTGTTAATGTATTTCATACAGTTTTGTAGTTACAATATATTGAATCTTAATAGATCTTTTTTTTAGTAGTTATTGTGTTACTATTGACATTGGTTAAGGCGATGATATGTGTTATGACACAATAGTCATTTCTCAAACAAATAAATAAAGCTTTTTGTCAATATTTTGTTTAAATATATAGTTTTTGTAATAATTTGTAAAGTATGTTTATTATTTTAAGTTGTTTTTTATGCTTTCATGATTTTGTAAACTTTGTTTATTGATTTTATAATTTAATGGTTTAATTAGTCTTATTGTTTTTTAATGTATATATGTTTGTAAAGTTTATTTATTGGTTTATAAATATTGTTGTTGAGATACACAGAAAATATACACTAGAAGAAAATAACTATGAATCTGATGGTGAATACACAAGAAGAATGAAGAAGGAAATAAATAAAATATTTTAATATGTTGTTAACTTTACCGAAAAAAATATATGTTAATTTTTTTACTATTTTATTTTTTTCTTAAATAAAGTATTAGTTATATCAATCAAATCTTATTTAATTTCTTTATTTATATTAATACTAGTTTGAAGTTTTGTAAAGTTTCTTTTTGAATTAATTTTGGATTTGAATCAATATTTTTTTTTTATATTTGTTTAGGATGTTGTTTGTAAAAGGTTGTTACAAATTTGTAACTTAAGTTTACATTTTAAATTTCTCAAGCATTTTGTCTATAAAATAGTTGTAATGCTAAAAGGCTGTTACAAGATTTTGTCACTTAAATTTTATAATAATTTTATTTTATTATTTTTTTATGTAAATATTGATTACAAATTTGTAAATATGGAGTTGATGCGTGTTGTATGTCATACCAAACTTAATTTTTTATTATTTCTCAATTCTACAAAATACTTCAGTATAGTGACAAATAGATGTCGAACCCACGAGATTTATGACTCAATTTATTATTCAAAATGTAAGCATAAATTAGAAAGGGATTTTGTTTTGAGAACTAATAACATAAAATAGAATAAAAATCAATGAACAATGGATAACACAATTTAAAAAAATAGTTAAGAATCATTCTCCACCGGCGACAATCAATCTATCAACAATGATAAATAATATTCCTTATTCCCAATTAAACTATTAACCCCACAAATAACACTTAAGCAGTCAATTATCTCAGTTTCCCTGTTATAATTAATTAAGGCTTATTAGGATCCCCCCCCGAACTATTACCAATCCAAATCGTGCCCCCAGAATTTTTCAACCTGTTAAAAATCCCCCCTGAACTATTCACGTTACTGAAATGTGGGACTTTCGTCCAATTTTTCTAACGAAATGGTGATGCGGCAGTATGGGTACCAATGTGGTATTGTCACGTCAATGCCTGGTTTAAAATTTAAAGAATAAATAGGATTCTTGCCCCCCTAACTATTATCATTACCAAATTGTGCCCTCCGAATGTTAAAAATTTTAAATTAAACAATCTTTTGAATATAAAAAAATGAAAAAAGAACCATTAAACTAAAAAAAGATGAGATTAAAAAAAATGATGGTGAAAAAAATTAGCTTAGATGTTGGGCATGCGTTTGAGTGAATTTGAAGTTGGCTGGGTAACGACATCATTGACAGGTTGGGCTCATGCAGGTTCCCTGATGACATCAGCTTTGGGTTTTTCGTTATGTTGTTAATATCATATTAATATGTGTATGAATTTGAGAAGTTGAAATTTTGATTTGTATATGTTGTGATAAATTTTTTTTTTTTTTTTAGTTTTTGTTGTGATAAATTGACGAGTGTTGTTGAGAATGTTTGGTTAGTGCAAAAGTGAGGGAAAGTGGAAGAAAGTAAGAAAAAGTGAAAGAAAATAAGATAAAATTTTAATATAGATTTGTTTTTTTTTTATCTATTTGACTTTTTAATTTTGTATGATTTAATTTCAATGCATTCAACATCTCATGTCCAGGGTTTTGAAATAACCCTTAACTAAAAAGAAAACTACTCAATAATCAAATTCATGATCATAAACATAAACATTCAATTAAAATAAAGAAGAAAGAAAAACTAGATTGAAGGATGTAGATGTTGTCTTTTCTTCTCCTCTGCTGCTCTAGACTCTAAAATTCACAATCCAAAGTTATATTAAAAGTTAACCCCAAACCCTTTTATAGCTCCTTGAAAAATACTTTTAAAATTTAAAAATTAAGGATAAATCAATCACCGACCGTGGCCCAACAATGACGTACCAAACTTAATTATTTATTATTTCTCAATTCTACCAACTACTTCAGTATAGTGGCAAATAAATGTTGAACTCACGAGGACTATGATTCAAATTATTATTCAAAATGTAAAAATAAATTAAAAGTTGATTTTGTTTTAAGAACTAATAGCATAAAATAGAATAAAAATCAATGAACAATGGATAAAACGATTCAAAGAACCCCACATTCGACAATCATTCTATCAACAATCACAAGTAATATTACTTATTCCCAATTAAACTATTAACCACGTAGATAACACTTAAATAGTCAATTATCTCAGTTTCCCTATTATAATTTGTAACGTCCCAAAAATGCTAATAGAGTTTAGCGCCTTGATTAGCGTGCCTGGAGGGCATAATTGGATATATATATATGTGTGTGTGATTAACTGAATAAATACATGACTATGTGGCATGCATGATATACATGATGAAATGAATATATTTACATGCATGTTTATTGGTATTAAATATGCATGTGGGCCCATTCTTGATAGTTGGGGTATATTTGTAATATTGGCCTGTAGGGAGCATAAATGTGATTATATGTGTTAAATGATTGAGACCACATTATTATGTGGATATATTTGCAGTATCTGGCTCGAGGCGATCCTAGTGAGCGAATTGGCGGAATAGTCACAGCAGGGTGTAATACCCGGCTCGGGGCGAGCCTAAGGGTATTGTAACGACCCAAAATCACTAATATGGCTTAAGGGCCTTGATTAGTGTGTCGGGAGGGCATAATTGGTTTGTGTGTGAATTTATTAATTTAATGTGTGATGATATAATAAGCATGCTTGTATGGTTATATGAATGTAAATGTGATTATATGTTATATTTGTGAGAATCACATTATTATGTGTGTAAATCTGCAGCATGCGATTTGAGGCGATTCTAGGGAGCTAGTTAGCGGGAAAGTCACAACGGGGCTAAATACTTGACTTGGGGCAAGTCAAGAGGTATTTCAGGTGTTGGATGGTTATTTAGGTTATCGTGTTATGGACATAAATAATTGGAGATATATTTGAGGTTAGGAAGCTTAAGTGGGAATACTGGGGAATTTTACCATTTTGCCTTCGGGGACGTTTCCGGCACCCCGAGCCTCGGGATTAACTTAATTACCTAAGGATAGACTAAGTAAAAACTCAGAACTCGGTGGAAACATAAAGAACCAACCTTTTCTCTCTCTCTCTCCCTTTCTTCTCTCAAGGGAAACCACTAGAACATAAGGAATTCAGCTGGGAATTCAGTGGATTGAGCTAAATTTTTGGAGGATTAATCTAGAGTTCAGCTAAGGAGTCCAACCAGAATTAAGGTAAGCTAAAAGCTTTATGCATGGTGGTTAAATTCTATGGTTATGGCTAAGTTTTGAGGTGTTTATGGGTTTTGACATTGAAGGATTGAATTGAAGCTTGGAACTTGGAAGTTAGCTCAGAAATCTCTTAGAGAGTTGGTTCAATAGAGAAGGTAAGCTCCAATTCATGATTTAGTGTTTGAATTCTGAGTTTTTATGACTGGTTTTAGTGTTCTTGAGTGTGTGAGTTTCATAAATTGAAAAGGTGTTTTGGTGAGTTTTTAGGTTAGATTTCTGCTGGCTCGTGCTTCTGGAATCATGCATGAATGTTTGTCATAGTTGTGGTATATAATTGGGATGGTTTTGAGTGAGGCTTGAGAGTTAAAAATGGAGGTTTTTCTGGGTTCGAAGGGTTCGAGCTGCGGCATAGTTCTTGGTGAGCCACGACCCTCTGAAGCTGATGGGTGTTGGAGATGGAGGGCGGGCCGCGGCATGGTCTATGTATGGCCGCAGCCCGTGTCTGGTTCTGAGCGTGGATGGGCTCTGTTTGGGGGCCATACCGCGGCATAGGGGGCTTGAGCCACGACCCTTAAGGAAATTTGGGATTTTGGGATTTTAAGCATGGGAATTTAACCTAGGGTGCTCGGGATCGAATCTACTATCGTGCTTGGTGGATTTCAATGTTCTAAAGACTAGAACCTTATCTAGAAGCCCTTTTACAATTATTAATGGTATCCCTTATCTTGGTTGTGACTAGGTATAAGCTAGGGGCTCGAGAAACGGGTCGTGCTCAAGAGGCATCTCGGGTAACTAGTACACTTGGAAACCAAAGGTAAGAAAAATGCACCCGATTGTGGATTTATAATGGGACTAAGGGTTCCCTGTTTTGTATGCTTTATAGAGTGTGAATGCTAAAAATATGGTACTTGTAGGAGACCCAAAACAAGTGCCAAAAGCCCCTCACGTGCAGCCAAGGACCCACGCGCGCTGACCGCGCGACGCCCCTGCTCCGCGCGCGCGCACCTCGCGACGCCCCTGCTCCGCGCGTGCGCACCTCGCAACGCCTCTGCTCCGCGCGCATGCACCACGCAACGCCACCAGGATCCGCGCACGGGGTGACCTCGCCCTCAAGGGCCACACCCAAGTAACATGCAAGCATAGGGTGGCCTCGCCCAAGGACTAAGCACGCCCAGTGGCCTCACCCCAAGGGCCACGCGTGCCTAGTGGCCTCGCCCAAGAACTAAGCACGCCTAGTGGCCTCACCCCAAAGGGTCTCGTCCCAAGGGCCACGCGTGCCTAGTGGCCTCGCCCAAGGACTAAGCACGCCCAGTGGCCTCGCCCCAAAGGGCCTCATCCCAAGGGCCACGCGTGCCTAGTGGCCTCACCCAAGGACTAAGCACGCCCAGTGGCCTCGCCCCAAAGGGCCTCCTCCCAAGGGCCACGCGTGCCTAGTGGCCTCGCCCAAGGACTAAGCACGCCCAATGGCCTCGCCCCAAAATGCCTCATCCCAAGGGCCACGCGTGCCTAGTGGCCTCGCCCAAGGACTAAGCACGCCCAGTGGCCTCGCCCCAAAGGGCCTCATCCCAAGGGCCACGCGTGCCTAGTGGCCTCGCCCCAAAGGGCCTCACCCAAGGACTAAGCACACCTAGTGGCCTTGCCCCAAAGGGCCACGACCCAAGGGCCACGCGTGCATGATGCCAGTGTTCAAGGTGGCCCACAAGAGACAAAAAGAGTACGAACAAGGTACCTCTAAAGGGGTACGTACATGCCTGCAAGGATCGTGGGACAGGCCTGACACCGGTCCCCGACAAGTAGTGGCGGTTGGGAATAGTACAAGGAGTGGCTACACCACCACCACATCTCTGACACCCGTACGAGACAAGTAGTGGAGTCAGGTCCGGGTACAAAAGCTGAGGTGCTCCCATGGACCCTAACGGTGTACCAGAGCCGACACCACTACGCCTGATACCACTCTCCTGACAGAGTACTTGTGTACCACTTGGTCTCCTGGACCACCATGTATCCTAGGCCATCAGAGCCTACTATAAGAAGGACCCCTCTCCGACATGGGAGGGGGTTGGAAAATTTACTGTAGCAAATGCTTGAGAGTGAATGAAAGATTGATTTCTCCATTGTTATTCTATCATTCTTCTTGAGTTATTACTTAAATTTCTAGAGCTTTTTTATTGACTATCCTTACTTGATAATTTTTTCCAACTCAACTTAGTTGACGAGTTCTCACCGTCAACATAGAGGATGGTATTATGCCATGTAAATAGTAGACAAACGACCTAAGAGTGCTGGAGTTTACATTAGCGCACAGGGCGCAGCTCGGCCACTGGTAGCTGAGGACAGCTTATTATGCACTCAGCTCGGTTTAAGCGGGCCTTAGTAGGGTAAACAGAGGGTGCGACCTAAGGTGTCGACCCTGATTATCATATGATTTGATTGTTATTATTGATTGGTGGATTTTTCATGCTGAATAGCTGAGTGTTGATTGGTTGAATCTTTGGTTGTATCTGCATGCTATGTGATTAGTGTGGTATGTTAAGTGTATGATTGTGCTTAAAGGGTTATTAAATTGTTATCATTGTTTGTTATATAATGTGATGTTTTCTTGCTGGGCCTTGGCTCACGGGTGCTTCATGGTGCAGGTAAAGGCAAGGGCAAGCTTGATCAGCCCTGATTTAGAGAGCTCTGAGAGCATAATGTACATGAACAGTTGCTCAGCCGCCACGGTTGAGGGGAGACAGGAACAGGAGAACCATAAATGTCTGTTTTGCCTTTAGAGTGGCTAATGGTTGTTTGTACTCCGGAAATTTTATAAACTGACTTTTAAACGATGTTCCTTATGGGATCCCATGTGTAAAAATGTTTAGTTATATGAAAAGTATCTTTTGAGACCAAAACCTTTTAACCCTAGCGCATTAATGATTTTAGCAACACGTTTTTAACTAAATGACTTGATTAGCAAGTCCTGCACATTTATAAGTACACAGTGTAGCGGTCTTGGCTATCCAGGGCATTACAACTTGGTATCAGAGCGTCCTAGGTTTAAGGGTTCCTAAAGACCGGCTGGACATGTACATTCGCTGCTAGAGACAAGCTCGATTCAGGGTTTGGTAATGTGTATATGTGCTTATATGCTTGTATGCCTGGAATGAATTATGAATGTTGTTATTTATTGGATTAATAGGAAGCATGAGATATTGATAAGGCCTGGCCCTTGACTGCTGTGTGAAAATATTAAGGCATGCTTATTAGCATCGTCGTGCATATAAATGAATATTTGAATGATTAACTGCACATTGTGTATGGATGGATGTTTATATCTTAGCTGTTGTGTGGTAATGTTGGGGCATGCTTATTAGCAATGCCGGTGCATGTGGATAAATGCTTATATCTTGATTGTTTGTGATTGGTTATGTTCCTTTGGTGGATTTTGGAGAAGCTTTTACCCTGCCCTCATGGTCTGATTGTCGAGTCGTTGATTGTAGATTGACTTGGATAGCTATGCGTCCAAGAAAATCTACGCGACTAACCGGCACTAGGTCTGGGACCGGAGGTGATGACTAGGGCCAGATTCCTCCGCCAGTTCCTGAGAACTGGCAGTAACTTATGGTAGATCTGCAAGCGCGATTACAGAGCCAAGATGAACAGATTCATTTGCTACGACAACAGGCTCTAGCAAGGAGTGCAGCACCTATTGTGCCACCTGTAGTGGCACCTGTAATTCAGCCAGTAGAGGTTGGGAATAGATGGGAGCCATTGTATGAGCGGTTCCGAAAGCAGCATCCCCCAACTTTTGAGGGAGGACCTGACCCACTGAAGGCTGAGCAGTGGATGACTATGATTACTACTATCCTGGACTTCATGAGGATAGAGGGACATGACAGAGTGGCCTGTGCCACATATATGTTGAGTGAGGATGCCCGCATCTAGTGGGAAGTGGCATCACAGACTAAGGACGTCACTGCTTTGAGTTGGGAAGGATTTAAAGATTTGTTCAGTCAGAAATACTACAATGTTGCCATCCGGGCGGCAAAGGTTAATGAGTTTGTGAGCTTGGTGCAGGGAAACATGACCGTTACTGAGTATGCCCTAAAATTTGATAGACTTGTGAAATTTGCACCAGATCTTGTGCCTACAGATGCAGCCAGGCAAGACAGATTCATTAGGGGGCTTAATGCTATGATAGCCCGGGATGTTAGGATCACAACGGTACCTGGGGGAACATCTTATTCCCAGGCCGTTGAGAAAGCTCTTACCGCTGAGGAAGCGGAGAACAAGATTTGGAAGGAAAGTGCAGTGAGGCACGAGGGTCGTAGAGTGGTGCCTCCTTATTTTGGGTCAGGTAGGAGGCGGAGGCCCAAGTGATTTCAAGAGAAAGACTCCTGACACTTCGACCACTGTTGGTCCTGATAGGAGGGGTCGGGGTGGTCAGGGTGGCTGTCAGGGCGGCGGTGAAGCATGCGGAGTTATCCAGAGTGCCCGAGATGTAGAAGACGCCATCAGGGCGAATGTCGAGCCAAGGCTTGTTATGTGTGTGGAATGGTGGGGCACCTCAAGAAGGACTGCCCAACAGTGAAGAAAGGGGAAGCAGGAAAGGTGGACAGCTTGACTCCAGCTCGAGTGTTCACCTTGACACACGCAGAGGCCAAGGCTAGTCCCTCAGTAGTGACAGGTCAGCTTTCTAACGCTAGCTCTCCCTTTACTATACTGATTGACTCTGGTGCTACACATTCCTTTGTTTCTAGTAAAGGGATTGATAGATTGTGTAGACCTAGTGAGTATCGGACTGCGGGGTTTGGGACTTTATTGCCTACTGGGGAACTGGTAGTTTCTAGGAGGTGGATTAGGGCTCTACTAGTGATTGTTGATAGTAGGGAGCGTTCAGTTGACTTGATTGAGCTAGACATGGAGGATTTTGACATGATCTTAGGGATGGATTGGTTGGTCAGGTATGGGGCTACTATTGACTGCAGGAAGAAGATGGTGACTTTTGAGACTGAGGGCGAGGTTCCTTTTGTCTTCATGGGTGCGGTATGTGGAACCCGCGTACCCATGATATCAGCGTTGAGAGACAGAGACCTGCTGCAGAGTGGATGTATAGGTTTTCTGGCTAGTGTGGTGGACACTACTAGGATGTTGCCAACGGGGCCGGGAGAGACTAGGGTGGTTTGTGAGTTTTTAGATGTATTTCCTAAGGAGTTACCAGGATTGCCGTCGCGCAAGGAGATTCAGTTTGTTATTGAGTTAGCACCGGGGACAAAACCAGTGTCAAGGGCACCATATAGGATGGCACCAGTAGAGTTGAAGGAATTGAAGATATAGCTACAGGAACTTCTGGATTTGAGATTCATCAGACCTAGCTACTCTCCATGGGGCGCTCCAGTGTTGTTTGTTAAGAAGAAGGACGGGACTCTTAGGATGTGCATAGACTACAGGGAATTGAATAAGTTGACCGTCAAGAATAGGTACCCTCTACCAAGGATCGATGACTTGTTCGATCAATTGCAGGGAAAGACGGTGTTCTCAAAGATTGACCTTCGATCTGGTTATCACCAGCTGAGGATCAAAGATGAGGACATAGTGAAGACGGCCTTCCGAACGCGGTATGGGCACTATGAGTTCTTGGTCATGTCTTTTGGTTTGACCAACGCCCCGGCAGCTTTCATGGATCTGATGAACAGGGTGTTCAAGGACTTCTTGGATCAATTCATCATTGTCTTCATCGACGACATCTTAGTATACTCCAGTTCAGAGGCAAAGCACGAGCGGCATCTTTGACAGGTTTTACAGAGGTTAAGGGAGCATCAGTTATATGCTAAGTTTAAGAAGTGTGAGTTTTGGTTGCCAAAGGTGACTTTTCTTGGGCATATATTTGGCGCATAGGGGATTAAGGTGGATCCATCCAAGGTGGAAGCGGTGAGAGATTGGTCGAGGCCAAGGAACGCCTCGGAGGTGCGGAGTTTCCTCGGGTTAACAGGTTATTACAGGCGGTTTGTAAAAGGATTCTCGAAGATTGCTTCACCAATGACAGAGTTGACACGGAAGAATCAGAGGTTCGCTTGGTCAGAGAAGTGTGAGCACAGTGTCCAAGAGTTGAAGCAACGACTTATTACTGCACCTATGTTAAGTCTTCCTTCGGAGGAAGGAAAGTTTGTGGTATACTGTGATGCGTCGAGGATGGGTCTAGGTTGTGTGTTGATGTAGAATGAGAAAGTTATA
Organism: Humulus lupulus; assembly: GCF_963169125.1. Lineage (NCBI taxonomy): Eukaryota > Viridiplantae > Streptophyta > Magnoliopsida > Rosales > Cannabaceae > Humulus > Humulus lupulus. The sequence continues at coordinate 87,657,427 of NC_084799.1, forward strand.
GCTTATGCATCGCGGCAGCTGAAGGAGTATGAGCAGTGGTATCCTACCCATGATCTGGAACTAGCAGCAGTGGTATTCGCACTGAAGGTGTGGCGACATTATCTGTATGGGGAGAAGTGCGAGATATACACTGATCATAAGAGTTTGAAGTATTTCTTCACCCAGAAGGATCTGAACATGAGACAGAGGCGTTGGTTAGAGTTGGTTAAGGATTATGATTGTGACATTCTTTACCACCAAGGGAAAGCCAATGTTGTAGCAGATGCATTGAGCTGGAGAGGCTCGGGGCAGTTATTTAGTTCTGTTCAGATCTCCAGAGAGTTAGCAGATGAGATGGCCAGGGCAAAGATAGAGCTGGTGGTGGGCTGGTTGGCCAATATTACCTTGTAGTTGACCATGCTAGAGCGGATCAAGGAGGGTCAATTGGTAGATACACAGCTACAAGAAGTTCGATAGAATGTCTTAGCGAGGATAGCTAAGGATTATTCTGTTTCTGAGACTAGTATGCTTCAATATCAGGGGCAGATTTGTGTTCCGGTAGATGAAGGGATCAGACGAGAGATACTGGATGAGTCTCACACTACGTCATACTCGCTTCATCCGGGTACCACGAAGATGCATCAGGATCTACGGACATTATATTGGTGGCCCAGAATGAAGAAGGATGTGGTGGAGCATGTGGCCAGATGTTTGACATGTCAGCAAGTGAAGGCTGAGCATCAGCGACCAGCGGGATTGCTTCAGCCTTTGGGTATTCCGAAGTGGAAGTGGGAGGACATTACCATGGATTTTGTGGGAGGTCTACCCAGGACAGTGGGACTTTATGACTCGCTATGGGTGATAGTGGATAGATGCACCAAGTCAGCTCATTTTCTGCTAGTAAAGTCGACCTACACAGTGGAACAGTATGCAGAGTTGTATGTGAGGGAGATAGTTTGTCTCCATGGGGTTCCTAAGTCTATTGTATCTGATCGAGACCCTATCTTCACCTCCAAGTTATGGGGAGCTCTGCAGAGAGCAATGGGGACTCAGTTGAAGTTTAGCATAGCTTTTCATCCTCAGTTTGATGGACAGTCTGAGAGAACGATTCAGGTGTTAGAAGATATGCGTAGGGTGTGTGTGATTGACTTCGAGAGGTCTTGGAGTCAGTATCTCCCGTTGATTGAATTTTCATATAACAACAGTTATCAGTCCACGATTGGAGTGGCTCCTTATGAGATGCTATATGGAAGGAAGTGTAGGTCGCCCATTCATTGGGATGAGATGGGTGAGAGAAAGTATTTGGGGCTAGACATGGTTCAAAAGACAAGTGAAGCTATTGAGAAGATTCGAGCCAAAATGCTTGCTTCGCAGAGTAGATAGAAAAGCTACGCTAATCCCAAGCGTAGAAACGTGGAGTTCCAAGTTGGGGACCACGTTTTTCTGCGAGTCTCACCACTGAGAGGGGTGAGGAGGTTTAGAGTAAGGGGCAAGCTGAGCCCTCGGTTTGTTGGACCTTTTAAGATACTAGAAAGGGTTGGACAGGTGGCTTACAGGTTGGCCTTGTGTAATGCCCTGAATGCTCTGATGTGGTATATGTAACGTCCTACGTTTTTGGGTACCTTTAAACGACTTGGGTCGGGATTTTTCCCCCGGGTTAAGAATATTATTTTAAATAATATTATATTTTGTTTGTAAGTATTCCATGAGTTATTGCTAGCCAAAATATGAATTTTGTGATTTTAAAAGTCAAGATAAGACTTTCGGTCCTGGACCGACACAAAAACCCTGATCGGGTAAAATCTCGGAAAATAAAATGAAAAATCATGGCAATTATATTTTGAGCATAAAATACATTCATAAAAGTTAAATTTTGGTCAAAAATAATAAACCTAAAAGAAAATGGAAATTTTAAGGCATTTTGTGTTAAATGCCTAATTTTGCCGAAATGGGGAATTTTATTCCATGAATGGACCTTAGGTTAAATTTTATTATGTGATTAATTAAATTAAAAGTGAGAGACATTTAATTTAATTAATTAATATTAAGTTTGGTGATTAAAACTTAATAAAAGTGAAAAAGGTGTCAAAAGCCAATTTGGACTTTTCTTCTTATGAAACCTTTATTAACCTTTATAAAAAAAAAATTATATATAACATAGATAAAATAAAGAGGGTGGCCGGCCATGTGGTCTTTTAGAGTTGTGTGAACCCAATTTTATAAAATTCAAATCCCATTTAATTAAGAAGTCAAGTGGGCAAGTGGGTAGAAAAGCACTCAAGTGCTTTGTGATATTTTGAAGAGTTTTGTGAGCAATTCCCACACTAAGAACCGACCACTCTCCCTCTCTCATTCACTCATCTGATTTTTGAAGACCTTTCAAAGTGTTCTCTCAATATTCAACCTCAAGAACACCAAGGAAAACTTGGAGGCTAAGTCTTGGTCTAGGAAGTATTTTCCCTAAAGTAAAGCTTCACTAATCTAGGCTTTTGTAAAGTTTTAAGCATAGAGTTTCAAATAGTTAATTAACTATGTTGTTGGGGGAAATTGGTTAGGGTTTTTGAAAGGTTTTGGAGGAGCCAAAGCTAATAGGAAGGTCCAAACCTTAAGCAAGAACACCAAAGAGGTAAAAAGTTTACTTTTGATGATTTTGTTGTAGGGTTTTTAGTTTTAAGCATTATTTTGTATATTTAATGCTGAAAGTTTCTTGTTGGTGATGTAATAAGGTTATGGTAGTTGTTTAATAATTTTTATGATGCATGTGTATTGATGTTTGAAAATGGGAACCAAAACCCCCAAGGGTTTTGTAGGATACCCTAAAACAAAACATGTTTTAAGCTGTGACTTCCAAGGGGTCAAGCAGCCACTGTATATTGTTTTTGTAAAATTAAATTGTACTGTGATGTTGTTGAGATTGAGTATATAAAATTGAGCTTTTGAAACACTAAAAAATGTTTAGAAATGAGTAAGTTATGCTATTTCAAAGTTTAGGTAAAAAACTGTTTTTTTCGTATTCTTATTTTCGGAACCAAGTTTGGACAGCCACTTTATAGAGCAAATGAACCCAGTTTTTTCTAAAATTTTGTGGAGATATTTTTGGCATAACCTATTATTCCACTGTAAAATTTGGTAAGAAAATATTGAACGGTTTGAAAGTTATTAACTGTCAAAGTTTGGAAAAAATAAGGACTTGAAAATAAGGTCATTTTTACCTCATTGTTGGAAAATGATTTCACCAATCAAAAATGCTCATTTTGACCTAAGATTTTACAAAGACCTAAATGGCATAACAAAAAATGGAATTGGGAAATTTTGGTAACAATTGGATAAGTAAATTTCAAGTTATGAACTAACGAAGTATGTAGTTAAAAATGTGAAAAATAGGTTTTTCACACTTAGTGTAAAAAAAAATGAGATTTTGGAACATAAGGTAAAAAGTAAAATTTTGTTTATTTCAAGATATAAAATGGTAAGTTTTGAAATCATATTTTCACTAAAATTACCCCTTTGAGTTTAAATGAATTATTTTTATTAAAGAGTTTTTATTCTTTTTAAAAATAAGAGATTTTATTTATTAATAGTTAATAAATTAAAAGACGGTTTAAAACCTTATATTTTGAGAAAATAATTAAATGAATTATTTTTCTAGTAAGTAAAATTGATTAATTGATTTTGGAAAGTTAATTAGACAAGATGAGAAATTTATAACGGTTTTCCTAATTAAGACAAATTAGGCAATTTTCTTAAAACGGTTTTTAGATATTAAAACCTTAAGAAAAATAAAAGGAAAATTTAAAGCGTTTATTTTCTTTAAAAATAAATAAGGAATTTATTTGTATTTTCTGGATATAATGCCGGCTAAAATCTTACATATTTTAACCGACTAGTCGAAAGTGCGGGTTAATAGCGATACCTTGAAAGAATAAGATTTTTAGCAGGTTGTGGGGAAATACCATTGTGATACCCGAGCCTAGGTATCAAGACCTTAGGATAGGTCTCCCCGAGACTTAGGATTTAGTCTCGAATATTTTGTATGACTTTCCTTAATAGGTTTAAAACCAAATAAGGATTATAAATCCTTACAAATGACTTTTATTAAAATGACCAAACTGCCCAAAATAATAATAATGAATTATGAGTGCCATAATTAATCCGAGTATACTGTATGGATAACTACAGTATTGGCTAAGCGTAATTGGACTGAACGTTGGAGGGTGAAAACCTGCTGAGCGCTAAGGACTCCAAGTAAGTCAACTTATATTGTATGGCTGCAACATGAAATGATTATTGTCTTGTATGTTAGTATAGGGATACATGCATATATATAGGCTGTCATAGAAAGTTGCTTAGAGACGTTAGTCTAGTGAGTGCTGATTTAGAAAATATGAACAGTAGAAGTCCGTCATATCCTAGACGGTTGATCCCCGTCACACTGCTTGATTTTATTTATGTCCGGTTCATTACCGCGACGAGTGGCCATGAGATGAGGATAAGCTGGTTAAACCTAGGGGCGCCAAGATAAATGGGACCTAGGGGCCCTCATGCTTACTTAATCATTGGACAGTTAGAATCCGAGCAAGTGCTCTGATAAGTTATTCCCGGATAGCAGCCGTGAATATTGGCCATTCAGTGAGAGTGCCTAAAGATACTAGGGGTTGCCAAGATTGAGTGAGGCTGAACACCCTAGAGGCAACTGCTCACCAGCACCACTGATTAACATAGAAGTCTCCGTAAAACCGTGTAAATTGGATTGCACTCTTGAATAAGTAGCGATGCCCTAGGTAACACGATAGTTACCCTTGATGAGAATATTTATTGGCTAGATCTTAGTGTGGAGACTCGGTTCTCTTTGACAGATTAACAATTATGTTGGCGGGCGCGTTACGCCTGAATTGTTGGAAATTGTCGAGCGTTGGTCTCGAATTATGTTGTGATATAATATATCTGCTTGGTCTGGGATTTTCTGAGTGCAGGGATATAATTGTTGATAAGATATAGTTGTGATATAAAATATCTGCTTGTTCTGGGATTTTTCTGAGTGCAGGATTTTTATCTAGTTATGAATTAATTTATCATTGGTTATCAGGCATGACCATAAGTTTGCCAGGACGCTTTAGCGTTCTTGAAATTGATTGTGTAGGGTCCGGATGGGTCCGGAACCCTAATTCTCTACATGCTTTGTTTGAAAGTTGATCTTACTAAGCGTTTTCGCTTACCTAGTTGTTTCATGTTGTAGGTAAGAGAAAAGGCAAGGCAGAGCAGTGAGCGCTGGAGTCTTCCTTGAAAATGTACATGTGGACCGACCTTTTGGGAAGCCTTTTTATTTTTGGAAATGTTGTGTAATTTTCCTAAACTAGGCTCACTCTAATCTTTATAAAACATGTTTGTAACTAAATGTTAAGTATGGCCATACGACTTTTTAAAAAGTTTTTTTTTCTATGGGTTTTTGAGACATTTTGTTAAATGAAAACATTTATATTTCCACATTATTGAGTCTTGAAAATCCAGGTCGTTACAGTTTAATGGCAGGAATAGTAGGCCGGGAGGGCCATACTTGCTTAATTATGCCATTAATTGATAGAATGCATGTATATGTGAATTATATTATAATATGATGATAAATGCATGCATGTGGGTCCACATTTTAATTACAGAGGTGTGATGGTAATTTGGCCCGTTGAGGGCATAATTGTATATTTGTATGCATGTCGGTGATATATTGTTGAGACCACATTATAATGTGGGTTTGTTCGAGCTATTTGGTATGAGACGATCTTGGAATATTGATTAGCGGTCTAGTCATAATAGGTTTAAGTTCGGGGCTCGGGATGAGTCTCGGGGTGATTTTAATGATTAGAGTGTTACCGGGAATTAAAGGGTAACGGGATATAAATTATTGGTGTTTGAGATTATTGAGAATAGCAGGAATTGGAGAGCGTTAATTATGATTAACGAGATAGGTGGAAAATACCAAATTTGCCCTTGGGAGCCTTTAGAAACTTTAAATTGACCTAGGGGTATAATGGTCATTTCACCCCTAAGATAGATATAACCATTTTTTAGCAGAGAAAGAGGTAGAAAAACAGAGTCTACTTGAAGCTTCTCCCGTACCATCCTTTCCTTCATTTTTCTTTGGGATTTTTGAACCATTCTTGAAGATTCAAGCTTGGGAAGTAAGCCTTGGGAGTGTGTTACCCCATTGAAGAGCATCATAAGCTAAGCTTTGGGTAAGTTTCTAGCCATTGAATTCTCTAGTTTGCCCTGTTTTGGTTCTAGTTTGCAGCTGTGATTTCTAGGTTGAATACTTGGTTTTGTTGGGAGTTTTGGCTAGGGTTCTTATGGTTGTGATGTTTTGGGTGTGTTAGGATGGTTTTTGGGTTCATTTGGCATCAAAAATGGGATTTGGAAGCATTGGAAACAGGTTAGAATTGAAGGAGATGAAGAAGGAGGTTTCAGGGGGTTCATGGTTTGGAGGTAGCTATAACGCCCTACTACCTTAGAGCCGTTACTAAGTGAGTTTATAATATGCAATTAACTTGCTAAGTGAGGTTTTTAGAACAAAAGTGTGATTAAACAAAAAAAAAGTCAAGGCTGTAATCTTTAAAAGTACTCCATTCCATTAAAATTTCCAAGAGTTTAACATTTGGGATCCCAAAATAAGGTTTGTAAAATATTTACAATTCAAAATAGGTTTACAGATGACTAATTATCAAAACATAGTTTAATACAGCCATTTCTCAAAATGCCCCCAACCAAAGCAGTCGGGCAGGCCAAACATGTACGCGCCGCCCCCACGCTCTCCGTACTCATGGCTGGTTGACATTCTCCTTGCCCTTACCTGCATCACAGAGCACCCGTGAGCCGAAGCCCAGCAAGAAAACTCATACAGCACATAACATATGCATAACATAACCATTATGTCACATAATCCACAGATAAACAAATAGTCTATAGGATTTAAACACATATACGCCCATGTCGTCCCAGAAGCGTTACCAAAGCCTGGGTTCTCGGTCCACACCGTAAGGATATCCCATGTACCCATTGGGGTCTCACCCTAACCATAAGCACTCCATGTGCTAAGTGATATACCCAGCCCCACTGCCGTTCTCGGCTCCTTTGTCGTTCATTCTACTATATCCACACATATAGCAAACTTAAACAGCATTCAAGCATATAATAATTCAATCAAAGCTACACCCTAACAACAATGTAATCTAAGGTCGTGCCCTGCAACAACACTATGGGCCCACGCCCTGCTCTACGGATGCTACAGTTTTCTTACCTGTATCCCAAGCTTTCCGATGCACCAAGGTCACAAGTACGGTCCTCTATCCCAAGCCTCTCTGAAATCCTAGCCACAGCACATATAAAATACTTTTAATACTAACCAATCCCAAAACCACTTCCCGGGACCAATCCCGTACTCTCGGGACCTCTAATTCCCTAAAACAATGTATTGGAACCATCCCCCGAGCCCCCGGGAAAAAGCCCTACAAATGCAAAATTTGACTGTTAAAAATAGCCTAGGGCCGCAACACTCCCATCAAGGGCCGCGGCGCCCATAAGCATTCCCTGATCCTGATGCAAGCCTGCGCCGCGGCACCAAAGAACAAGGCCGCGGTGCCCCTACGCGAACCCAGATTTCTGGGTTTTCTCCTGCATTTTTCCCGAGCCAAAACAGCCCCAATTCAACCCTAGCAAGTACCTAAACCCCAACATCAATTTAAAACCCCAAATGAACCCTTTAACAACCTATAAACATCATAAACAAGCTCAATTACACAATCACACTCAAAACCCATACTTGAGTTTCAAATTTCAGAAACTTAAATCATGGCTTCTAGAACATAACCCAGAGCTTGAAAACTATACACCATGCCTCTAAAATCTTAAACCACATCAGGTACAAAAATTTAAACATGTTAAAACTCTTACCTCAGTCAAAAACTCAGCTTGAATTCTCCTCAATCCTAGCTTCAAGTCACCTTCCTTTTGATTATCCAAACTGAATTTTCAAATAAAACCAACCATCCTATCTTTAAATTTCCACACTTAATCACTGAAAATCAACCTTAAGCTCAAGCAAAAACAGAGCATAATCCTTACCTCTCAGTAGTCCTAGCTTAAATTTGACCTTGGTTATCTCCAATCCCTCTTGAATTTCCTCCTAGGTCTCAAGTTTCAGCCCTCCTTCTTGCTTCCCTTTCTTTCTAGCCTTTTCTTCAATTTCAGCATAAACCAAAATAATAAAGTGTTGAACGTGAACCATCTTTCCTTCAGCTGAAACTTATCTACCCTTAGCCAAATGACCATTCTACCCTTCCATAAAAATTCTTTCCTAACTAAACCTCAAGGGCACTTTTGTCATTTCATCTCTATTACTTACTATTCTACCATTTTCCCATCACAACTTGTTACTCTCAACAGTTACTAATGGTTACTCAAGTTACTCAATCACCAATAACCATTAACCACTAATTCTCAACTCAACTTACAAAATTCCCAAAGTACCCCTAGGCTCCTCCCGAGCCGGGTATAAAATCCCGTTGTGACTTTTAAGTTAACTAGCTCCCTAGGACCGTCTCGGCACGTGCATCACATTAATATCACCACACTCACGTGGTACAAATCACATAATACAATTATCACATTTATGCCCTCAACAGGCTAAAATTACCAATTTACCCCTAACATACAAACGGGGCCCACATGCATATTTATACCACCTAAACATGCATTCTAATCACATATTCATTCAAATTCATATATTATCATGTTAATTCACTTATTGCTCTCCAGGCATGCTAATCAAGGTCCTAAACCTTATTAGCAACTTGGGGTGTGACAATTATCCCCTCCTTACAAGAATTTCGTCCTCGAAATTACCTGAACAACTCGGGATGCCGCTCCCGCATATCAGACTCAAGCTCCCACGTCGCCTCTTCAACCTTGATGTTCCTCCACAGCACTTTAACCAAGGCGATGGTCTTGCTCTGCAAGACTTTGTCCTTCATATCAAGGATCTGAATAGGCTTTTCCTCGTTCAATAAATCCTAATCTAACTCCAAGTTCTCATAACTCAGCACATGAGTAGTACCTGATACATATTTTTGAAGCATGGACGCATGAAACACATCATGAACCCCTGATAAAGCTGGAGGCATCGCTAATCTGTAAGCTACCTCTCCAACTCGTTCCAGAACCTCAAAGGGGCCAACAAACCTGGGACTCAGCTTGCCCCGAACACTGAATCATTTCACTCCTTTCAGGGGTGAAACCTTGAGGAATACATGATCGCCGACCTGAAACTCTACACTCCTGCGTCTCAGATCTGAGTAACTCTTCTGGCGACTCTGGGAGGCAAGCATACGGGCTCTAATCTTCTCAATTGCCTCATTGGTCCTTTGTACCATCTCTGGACCTAGATATCTTCTCTCACCTGTCTCATTCCAGTGTATCAGTGACCTACACTTTCTCCCATACAGCATCTCATACGGAGCCACTCCGATAGTCGCCTGATAGCTATTATTGTACGAGAACTCAATCAATGGGAGATACTTACTCCAAGATCCCCCAAAGTCCAACACACAGGCTCGTAACATATCCTCCAATATCTAAATCGTCCTTTCAGACTGCCCATCTGTCTGAGGATGATAAGCGGTACTGAACCGTAGCTGTGTGCCCATTGCCTTCTGCAGGCTCTCCCAAAACTTGGAGGTGAAGGTGGGGTCTCTGTCGGATACTATCGATCTCGGAACCCCATGAAGTCGGACAATTTCCTTCATATAAAGCTCAGCATACTACTCCACAGTATAAGTTGTTCTCACAGGTAAAAAGTGGGCGGACTTAGTATACCTGTCTACAATTACCCACACCGAATCATGCTGACCCACGGTCTTCGGCAATCCAACCACAAAGTCCATGGTAATATCCTCCCATTTCCACTCGGGAATCCCTAGAGGCTGCAGTAACCCTGCTGGCCTCTGATGTTCAACCTTGATCTGCTGACAAGTCAAGCACCTAGCCACATAGTCCACCACATCCCTCTTCATGCCTAACCACCAGTACAAAACTTTCAGGTCTTGGTACATCTTCGTAGTACCTGGGTGTAAAGAGTAGGGAGTGGTATGAGACTCATCTAGAATCTCTCATCGAATAACTGGATCAACCGGAACACAAATCCATCCCTTGTACTTCAGTAAGCCCATCTCTAAGATAGAGAAGTCCTTAATCGTTCCAACTAGGACATTCTCTCTACGTTCAACTAACTGGGGATCCCTTCCCTGTGCTTCCTTAATCCTTTCAAGGAGCGTGGATTGAAGAGTAATGTTGGTTAACCTACCAACCACTAACTCTATACCTGCTCTGGCCATCTCCTCAGCTAGTCTGTCTGATATCTGCCTCGAACTAAACAACTGTCCTGGGCCCTTCCGGCTCAATGCATCAGCCACCACATTAGCCTTCCCAAGATGTTATAGGATGTCACAATTGTAATCCTTTACCAACTTTAGCCACCGCCTTTGGCGCATATTCAGATCTTTCTGAGTAAAGAAATACTTTAAACTCTTATGATCAGTGTATATCTCGCATCTTTCACCATACAGATAGTGTCTCCAGACCTTAAGTGCGAATACCACTGCAACTAACTCTAGATCATGCGTGGGATATCTCTGTTCATACTCTTTTAATTGCCTCGATGCATAAGCTACTACTTTCCCAGCTTGCATCAACACACAACCCAAACCCTGTCTGGAAGTGTCACAATAAACCATGAACTTCTCATTATCTGTCGGCAGACTCAACACTGGTGCAGTAATCAATCGCCGCTTCAATTCCTTGAAGCTATTCTCACACCGATCTATCCACACATACTTGGTCTTCTTTCTTGTCAACTCTGTCAATGGAGTAGCAATCCTGGAGAACCCCTCTACAAACCGCCGGTAGTACCCTGCTAACCCAAGAAAACTTCTGACCTCGGGAACACTGCTCGGTCTAGGCCAATCTCTCACTGCCGCTATCTTACTTGGGTCAACCAGTATCCCCTCCTTACTAACGATATGGCCCAGAAATGTAACTTGCGGTAACCAAAACTCGCACTTGCTAAACTTAGCATATAACTTATGCTCTCTCAGTCGCTGCAATACCAAGCGCAGATGATGCTCATGCTCTGTCTCTGACTGGGAGTATACTAGTATATCATCGATAAATACAATCATGAACTTATCCAGGTAGTCCTTGAAAATTCTATTCATCATATCCATGAAAGCTGTCGGGGCATTGGTTAATCCAAAGGACATAACCAGAAATTCATAATGCCCGTACCTTGTCCGGAAAGTTGTCTTCGGTATGTCCTCCTCTTTAATTCTCAACTGATGGTAGCCTGACCGAAGATCAATCTTCGAAAACACCATACTCCCCTGTAGCTGATCAAATAAATCATCAATCCTAGGCAGTGGATACTTATTCTTAATGGTCAGCTTATTCAACTCCCTGTAATCAATGCACATCCAAAGCGACCCATCCTTCTTCTTAACAAATAGCACTGGAGCACCCCATGGCGAGAAACTCGGTCTAATGAACCCCAACTCCAGTAGCTCCTGTAACTGAATCTTCAATTCTTTTAACTCTACCAGAGCCATTCTATAGGGTGCCCTGGAAACTGGCTCCACCCCCGGTGCCAACTCTATGACGAACTCAATCTCTCGCTGTGGCGGCAACCCCGGCAAGTCCGCTGGAAACAAGTCTTGGAACTCACAGACCAATCTAGTCTCATTCGGTCCCACTGTCACCACCTTAGAGGTATCTACAACACTCGCTAGGAATCCTATGCAACCTTCCTACATCAGGTCTCTAGCCTTCAGTGCTGAGATCATAGGCACTAGCGGTCCATTCACCGTCCCCACAAATACAAAAGGTACCTCGCCTTCTGGTTCAAAAGTCACCATCCGCCGCTTGCAATCAATCGTTGCTCCAAACCTCGTTAACCAATCCATCCCTAATATCATATCAAAGTCATCCATGTCTAATTCAACCAGATCAACAAACAATTCTCTACCATCTATCTCTACTGGTAATGCTCTAACCCATCTCCTAGAGACTACCAGTTCTCATGTTGGCAACAAAGTCTGAAAACCCCTAGCATACACAATACTAGGTTTACAAAGCTGGTCTATCACCCTAGCAGATACAAATGAGTGTGTAGCCCCTGAATCAATCAATGCAGTATACAAGGAACCAACGCTAGAGACCTGACCTGTCACAACTGAGGGACTAGCCTCCGCCTCAGTCTGAGTCAAAGTGAATACCCTAGCGGGAGCAAGACTGTCTCCCTGTTTTGGCTCTTCTTTCTTAGCTTGTGGGCAGCCTTTCTTCAGATGGTTGGCACTCCCACAGATAAAACATGCCCTAATCCGGCACTCACCCTGATGTCATCGCCTGCACCGAGGACACACCGGAAAACTCCTCCAGTTGTCACCTCCGCCCTGACAGCCACCAATAGAACCTCGTACCCTCCTATCAGAACTAGGAGGAACAAATGAATCTGGAACCCTTCTTTTCTACTCACTGGGGCCACTGCCCCGACTAGACCCAACAAAAGGAGGCACCGTCCTCCTAGCATCGCGCCTAATAGCGTTGTCCTTCCATATCTGATCCTCAGCCCTTTCTGCAGTAAGGGCCTTATCCACTGCTTGAGCATAAGTAGTGGTCTCTAGAATCAACGTAATATTCACATCACGGGCGATCATCACATTCAACCCCCATATGAATCTATCTCTCTTGGTCGCATCCGTCGGCACTAAGTCTGGCGCAAACTTCGTCAGCCTGTCAAATCTCAGGGCTTACTCAGTAACTGATAACCTGTTCTGAGTCAGGTTGATAAACTCATCAACCTTCGCAGCTCGAACTGCTACACTGTAGTATTTCTCATTAAAGATATTCTTAAATTCCTCCCATGTCATGACTGTAACATTCCTCCGCTGACTCACCATATCCCACCAGATGCGGGCATCTTCTCTAAGCATATAGCTAGCACAAGCCACCCTTTCATTTCCTTCAACCCTCATAAAGTCTAAGATCAAGGAAATCATATTCATCCACTGCTCGGCCCGCAGTGGGTCTAATCCACCCTCAAAGGTAGGAGGTTGTTGCTTCCTGAATCTTTCATACAAGGGTTCCCACCTGTTCTCAATCACAGGCTGAACCAACACTGGCGCCACATTCTGCTGAATTGGTAACCATGTGACCTGTGAAGGGGCCTGTTGCCTCATCTGATGAAGTTCTTCCTCTGTTCTCTACAATTTAGCCTCCATTTCGGCTAATATCTGTTGCCAGTTCTGTGGGGCAGGTGGAGGGTCCTGACCTTGATGGTCATCCTCGGCCCGACTGCCGCGGAGTCTAGATGATTGCCGAGGCATTACAACTATATGCCTGCAATCAGTGACACCGCTCATCAGGCATGATAACAAGATCCAATTCCACCTCTCAATCTCAACAACAAACCAAGATCAACAATCCAAATAACATGCAGATAGCATATGGCACACAACGGGCCTTGCCCTGGCATCATGCATATGTTATTTCACTCATCATACTCTTTATAAACTAAGCAGGCAAACAAGGCATTCAAACACATATTCAAGCATGTTAATCAACCATACCAATCAACCCTGAGTCGAGCTTTTCAATGGCAGCATGCGTACATGTTCGGTCAATCTCTAGAACCAATAAACCTTGGCTCGCTCTAATACCAAGTTGTAACGCCCTACTACCTTAGAGCCATTACTAAGTGAGTTTATAATGTGCAATTAACTTTCTAAGTGAGGTTTTTAGAACAAAAGTGTGATTAAACAAAAAAAAAAATCAAGGCTGTAATCTTTAAAAGTACTCCATTCCATTAAAAGTTCCAAGAGTTTAACATTTGGGATCCCAAAATAAGGTTTGTAAAATATTTACAATTCAAAATAGGTTTACAGATGACTAATTATCAAAACATAGTTTAATACAGCCATTTCTCAAAATGCCCCCAACCAAAGTAGTCGGGCAGGCCAAACATGTACGCGTCGCCCCCACGCTCTCCGTACTCATGGCTGGTTGACCTTCTCCTTGCCCTTACCTGCATCACAGAGCACCCGTGAGCCGAAGCCCAGCAAGAAAACTCATACAGCACATAACATACGCATAACATAACCATTATGTCAGATAATCCACAGATAAACAGATAGTCTATAGGATTTAAACACATATACGTCCATGCCGTCCCAGAAGCATTACCAAAGCCTGGGTACTCGGTCCACACCGTAAGGATATCCCATGTACCCATTGGGGTCTCACCCTAACCATAAGCACTCCATGTGCTAAGTGATATTCCCGGCCCCACTGCCGTTCTCGGCCCCTCGCCGTTCTTGGCTCCTTTGCCGTTCATTCTACTATATCCACACATATAGCAAACTTAAACAGCATTCAAGCATATAATAATTCAATCAAAGCTACACCCTAACAACAATGTAATCTAGGGTCGTGCCCTGCAACAACACTATGGGCCCACGCCCTACTCTACGGGTGCTACAGTTTTCTTACCTGTATCTCGAGCTTTCCGATGCACCAAGGTCACAAGTACGGTCCTCTTTCCCGAGCCTCTCTGAAATCCTAGTCACAACACATATAAAATACTTTTAATACTAACCAATCCCAAAATCACTTCCCGGGAACAATCCCGTACTCTCGGGACCTCTAATTCCCTAAAATAATGTATTGGAACCATCCCCCGAGCCCCCGGGCAAAAGCCCTAAAAATGCAAAATTTGACTGTTAAAAATAGCCTAGGGCCGCGGCACTCCCATCAAGGGTCGCGGCGCCCCTACGCAAACCCAGATTTCTGGGTTTTCTCCTGCATTTTTCCCAAGCAAGTACCTAAACCCCAACATCAATTTAAAACCCCAAATGAACCCTTTAACAACCTATAAACATCATAAACAAGCTCAATTACACAATCACACTCAAAACCCATACTTGAGTTTCAAATTTCAGAAACTTAAATCATGGCTTCTAGAACATAACCCAGAGCTTGAAAACTATACACCATGCCTATAAAATCTTAAACCACATCAGGTACGAAAATTTAAACATGTTAAAACTCTTACCTCAGTCAAAAACTCAGCTTGAATTCTCCTCAATCCTAGCTTCAAGTCACCTTCCTTTTGATTATCCAAACTGGATTTTCAAATAAAACCAACCATCCTATCTTTAAATTTCCACACTTAATCACTGAAAATCAACCTTTAGCTCAAGCAAAAACAGAGCATAATCCTTACCTCTGAGTAGTCCTTGCTTAAATTTGACCTTGGTTGTCTCCAATCCCTCTTGAATTTCCTCCCAAGTCTCAAGTTTCAGTCCTCCATCTTGCTTCCCTTTCTTTCTAGCCTTTTCTTCAATTTCAGCATAAACCAAAATAATAAAGTGTTGAACGTGAACCATCTTTCCTTCAGCTGAAACTTATCTACCCTTAGCCAAATGACCATTCTACCCTTCCATAAAAATTCTTTCCTAACTAAACCTCAAGGGCACTTTTGTCATTTCATCTCTATTACTTATTATTCTACCATTTTCCCATCACAACTTGTTACTCTCAATAGTTACTAATGGTTACTCAGGTTACTCAATCACCAATAACCATTAACCACTAATTCTCAACTCAACTTACAAAATTCCCAAAGTACCCCTAGGCTCCTCCCGAGCCGGGTATAAAATCCCGTTGTGACTTTTAAGTTAACTAGTTCCCTAGGACCGTCTCGACACGTGCATCACATTAATATCACCACACTCACGTGGTACAAATCACATAATACAATTATCACATTTATGCCCTCAGCGGGCTAAAATTACCAATTTACCCATAACATACAAACAGGGCCCACATGCATATTTATACCACCTAAACATGCATTCTAATCACATATTCATTCAAATCCATATATTATCATGTTAATTCACTTATTTCCCTCCAGGCACGCTAATCAAGGTCCTAAACCTTATTAGCAACTTGGGGTGTTATAGTAGCGCTATAACGCCTACCTTAGGGCGCTACAGCGCTACTCAGGGGGCATTTGGGCGTGTTGGGGGTTCTGAGAATAGCGCTGGGGCGCTAGGGGTCAGCGTTTTAGCACTACTTTGTTCCTTCAAAGTCCCATTTTGAGTATTTTTAAGGGTTTTTGACTTGGGGTTTCAATCCTTAAGGCCCGGGATCGAATCTACTCACCGTGTGGGCATGTTTCGAGGTCCCGAGAGTGGTGCTTAGGTTAAGACCCTATCATTGTGGATTTTCATTAATGGAGGTTATAATTGGTTGTGATTAGGTAACCGCTAAGGAATCAAAGGTCGATCATTCTTAGGAGTCGTTCTTATTATTATTTCTCGCTCGAACCAGAGGTAAGAAAAACTGCACCCCATATGTGACATGCATGATTATTCTTGAGGCATGTTGATTGTGTAAATGTGGACATGGATTGATTATAGAATGCTTAGCAAATCTTGCTCAATTTTGTATGGCACTGACTCATTAGTCAAAATTGGCAAATGTGTCAATATCAACTGTGAAGCTGTGACTCATTAGTCAGGTTCGGCAGTGGTATCGGGCACTGGTCACACAGTGTTGACTCATAAGTCAGGATGGCCTTAACGTGTTCAACACAAGCCAATAAAGATTAGATCTAATCGACATTTGCATTGGATGACTCAAAGAGCATTAATGCCGGACCGACCTCAAGTTCGATGAATACTATAAGTGCTTGTGTGGCTTACCCATCAGTCACTCATCTGTTAAGTTAGAGACTTACCTATCAGTCTCTCATCTGTTTAAGGCTAGTGGCTTACCTAGTAGCCACTCTTCTGTTTAAATTAGTGACTTGCTTGTCAATCACTCAAGTATGGTTTTCTAGAACCTCAAGTGATATTCACTCATCTGTTTAAGAGCTATAAGCTTTGTGTGATTATAATGATAATCATTTGATAATGTTTATATACAATACTGTGTTTTCCTGCTGGGCTTTGGCTCATGGGTGATATGTGGTGCAGGTAAAGGGAAAGAAAAGCTCACTCAGCCTTGAGTGGAGAGCTTAGGTGGTGATGTGTATATATGCGGCCGCTTGACCACCACGGCCAAGGAGTTCTCAGAGGAACTAGGGGGTTTACCCTATTTTCGCCGCTTAGGTCGGCGGATTTGTAATTTTGAAACAGTAATGACCTTTTTGAGTTGTAAATAACTTGTAAATGTTCTTGTGGGCCCATGAAAAATTTTATGCATATAATAAAATATATCCTTTCCTTTTTGTTGATTTTTCACCTTAACCTGTTAATAACACTTAGAACACGTTTTCAAATAAAGGACTCGGGTAGCGAGTCAAATTTCTGGTTCACCGTAACAGTTCTAGGGTAACCATCGCGTTACACCTTGCCATCGTCGTTGTCGGGAGTTCATGATGTATTCCATGTCTCTATGTTACGGAAGTATGTCTCAGATTCGACGCATGTACTGAAGTATGAGGACTTAGAATTGCAGACATATTTGTCCTATGAGGAGTGACCGGTTCAGATTTTGGATCGGAAGGACAAAGTTCTACAGAATAAGACGATTCCATTAGTTAAAGTATTGTGGAGAAATAGCAAGGTCGAGGAAGCAACCTAAGAGCTTGAGACGGTGCTGCAAGATCAATATCCCAAGCTATTCAGGTAAATTTCGAGGATGAAATTCTCAGTAGGAAAGGATAGTTGTAACGACCCAAAATCACTAATATGGCTTAAGGGCCTTGATTAGTGTGTCGGGAGGGCATAATTGGTTTATGTGTGAATTTATTAATTTAATGTGTGATGATATAATAAGCATGCCTGTATGGTTAAATGAATGTAAATGCGATTATATGTTATATTTGTGAGAACCACATTATTATGTGGGTAAATCTGCAACATGCGATTTGAGGCGATCCTAGGAAGCTAGTTAGCGGGAAAGTCACAACGGGGCTTAATACTTAACTTGGGGCAAGTCAAGGGGTATTTCAGGTGTTGGATGGTTATTTAGGTTATCGGGTTATGGAAATAAATAATTGGAGATATATTTGAGGTTAGGAAGCTTAGGTGGGAATACTGGAGAATTTTACCATTTTGCCCTCGAGGACGTTTCCAGCACCCCGAGCCTCGGGATTAACTTAATTACCTAAGGATAGACTAAGTAAAAACTCAAAACTCAGTGGAAACATAAAGAACCGACCTTTTCTCTCTCTCCCTTTCTTCTCTCAAGAGAAACCACTAGAACATAAGGAATTCAGCTGGGAATTCAAGTGGATTGAGCTGAAGTTTTGGAGGATTAATCTAGAGTTCAACTAAGGAGTCCAACCAGAATTAAGGTAAGCTAAAAGCTTAATGCATGGTGGTTAAATTCTATGGTTATGGCTGAGTTTTGAGGTGTTTATGGGTTTTGACATTGAAGGATTGAATTGAAGCTTGAAACTTGGAAGTTAGCTCAGAAATCTCTTATAGAGTTGGTTCAACAGAGAAGGTAAGCTCCAATTCATGATTTAGTGTTTGAATTCTGAGTTTTTATGACTGGTTTTAGTGTTCTTGAGTGTGTGAGTTTCAGAAATTGAAAAGGTATTTTGGTGAGTTTTTAGGTTAGGTTTATGCTGGCTCGTGCTTCTGGAATCATGCAGGAATGTTTGTGATAGTTGTGGTATATAATTGGGATGGTTTTGGATGGTTTTGAGTGAGGTTTGAGAGTTAAAAATGGAGGTTTTTCTAGGTTCGAAGGGGTCAGGTCGCGGCATAGTTCTTGGTGAGCCGCGACCCTCTAAAGCTGATGGGTGTTGGAGATGGAGGGCGGGCCGCGACATGGTCTATGTAGGGCCACAGCCCGTGTCTGGTTCTGAGCATGGATGGGCTCTATTTGGGGGCCATGCCGTGGCATAGGGGGCTTGAGCCACGACCCTTAAGGAAATTTGGGATTTTGGGATTTTAAGCATGGGAATTTAACCTAGGGTGCTCAGGATCGAATCTACTACCGTGCTTGGCGGATTTCGATGTTCCGAAGACTAGAACCTTACCTAGAAGCCCTTTTACAATTATTAATGGTATCCCTTACCTTGGTTGTGACTAGGTATAAGCTAGGGGCTCGGGAAACGGGTCATGCTCAAGAGGAATCTCGCGTAACCAGTACACTTGGAAACTAAAGGTAAGAAAATTGCACCCGGTTGTGGATTTATAATAGGACTAAGGGTTCCCTAATTTGTATGCTTTATAGAGGATGGTATTATGCCATGTAAATAATAGACAAACGGCCTAAGAGTGCCGGAATTTACATTAGCGTACAGGGCGCGGCTCGGCCACTGGTAGCTGAGGACAGCTTATTATGCACTCAGCTCGGTTTAAGCGGGCTTCAGTGGGGTAAACAGAGGGTGCGACCTAAGGTGTCGACCCTGATTATCATATGATTTGATTGTTATTATTGATTGGTGGATTTGTCATGCTGAATAGCTGAGTGTTGATTGGTTAAATCTTTGGTTGTATCTACGTGCTATGTGATTAGTGTGGTATGTTAAGTGTATGATCATGCTTAAAGGGTTATTAAATTGTTATCATTGTTTGTTATATAATGTGATGTTTTCTTGTTAGGCCTTGGCTCACGGGTGCTTTGTGGTGCAGGTAAAGGCAAGGGCAAGCTTGATCAGCCCTGATTCGGAGAGCTCTAAGAGCAGAATGTACATGAATAGCTGCTCAGCCGCCACGGTTGAGGGGAGACAGGAACAGGAGAACCATAAACATCTGTTTTGCCTTTAGAGTGGCTAGTGGTTGTTTGTACTCTGGGAATTTTGTAAACTGACTTTTAAACGATGTTCCTTTTGGGATCCCATGTGTAAAAATGTTTAGTTATATGAAAAGTATCTTTTGAGACCAAAACCTTTTAACCCTAGCGCATTAATGATTTTAGAAACACATTTTTAACTAAATGACTTGATTAGCAAGTCCTGCACATTTATAAGTACACAGTGTAGCGGTCTTGGCTATCCAGGGCGTTACAGGTATTTTGGGAAGTTTAAGGTATTTTTGGGGTTTATTGAGTAATGGGAAAATAATTGGAAATTAAATGGGCATGTTGGGATTAATTGGGAATTTATGGGACCACTCGAGGAATTAGCGGGAATGTGACAAATGACGATTTTGTTGGGACCATTTAAGGTTAAGGATATGCCTAAGGGTGTTTTGGTCCTTTGCTCAAGGGATAGGATTCGTTTAAGGCTTTAGACTTCAGTAGAAGCTTGGGGATGGACTTAAATCATCTTGGGAAGCAATTAGAAGGAAAAGAAACAAACTAAGAAGTTGCCTTCTCTCTCTATCCACCACTCACATTCTCTCCCTCTCTTTTGGCCTAAGGGAGTTTTGAAGAGGAAAAATTAAGAAAATAAGTTGGGATTTAAGCTGAAGGGAACTGGGGAATTAAAGCTGGGGCAATCAAGAATTTGCTGAGGATAGAGGCTTTCAAAATTGAGGTAAGGATTCTGTTCTGTTCTGCTGGAATTTAGACTTGTTAGGTTTGATCTATTTAAGTTTCTAGTGAAGAATTGTTGTTGGTTGAGATGATAGGATCAGTAGAATTTTTGGGTACTTAATGCTTAAAATATATTAATTAAGGTTCCTAGACTTGTATCTGAACTTGGTTTGGGCTTGGGAGTATACTTGAAGTTGAATTTTGAGGATTTGGCTGGGAAAAACACTGAAAAAACCCAGGGGATTATGGGTTCGTCGGGGTGCACCGCGACCCAGTTCATGGGCACTGCTGCCCGCATGCCCCAGATTCCTTAGGTGGTGATGGACCCAGAATGGGTATGTTTTAAAAATTTATACTCGCAAGCGCACAAATCGTATATGAAATATAATGTTCGTGTAAGCACGAGATCTAACCCAAAGGAGTTGTCTAAAATAAAAAAGAAAACTATTTTAAATCAAACTTAATAAATTCTAACCTAGCTCCAAAGATTGATGAGAATTTGTAACAATAAAAATAAAATAAAATATAATAATAATGATATTAAAGACAATATATATAACATAAATTAATAATAGAAATCAAGATGGTAAAAGAAAGATTATTAAGATAATAGAATCCACAAAATATAAGTTCAATAATATTTAAAAGTACATTGACTCCCAAGTTTTAGTAATAGTAGAAATTAATCAAACCATCACTTATTCAAATTAGATATTCTATTTAAGCAAAAGATTTTATAAAAATATAGGACCTATCTTCACTTTTCAAAAAGTATAATTTCAAAGCATTTAGTGTAAATCAATCTAATGAAATAACAAATAAATCAATGAACATTATTTATAAGGCAAAACATAATATTTTTGTTCTAAGCATTGGATGTGTACAATTTAATGACACATCTTACACAAAGAATATTATGGTTTTGCACTAATGAAGAACAAAATGTAAATATGAGCTAACAATAAAAAATACATGATATTTAAGATGAAAGAAAATATTTGAAGAAGAAAATCCATAAACTTTGTTGCACAAAATGGGAAATCAACATACAAAATAAACACTATCTAGTTACATATTGTTTCATCATCACCTTAATAATCTTAAAAAGATTAGAAACTCATAACTAAAATAGCAATGACAAACATAAATAGGAAAATTTGGAGGAGAAACCCCCAAATTTATCCTCTAAAAACTCATAGGAAAAATGACCAAAAAGAAGAAAAAGATGAAGAGAATTGAGAGGTCTTGAAAGTGTAGAACTTGTGGTATGGTAACCTCCTCCCAAAATTAAGCACCCTAAAATGGTCTTGAAATTCCATATTTATAGCCAAAATGAGATTATTAAAATAATCAACTTAAATTAATTAAATTGATTAGATTAATTAAATAAAATAAATATGGTATGTGGAGGTAAATTATAGGGTGTAATGATGATGTTGTGGTGAAAATGTGTAGAAAAATGGGTAAAAAGTTGGCATTTTTGACATAGGAGACAAGGGGACATTGGGCAATTTTATGGGCTCAAGAAGGGTGGTGTACGGCTGGGCCAGGCAGCTGGCTGTTGGGTGGCTTTGGGAGGCACGGGCCTGGGAGCTAAGGCATGAGGCAGCAGGCGAGCTTTAGGCATATGGTGATGGGTCACTGGGCTTTGAGTGGGCCGTGAGGTGGGCTTGTGGAGGCTGTAGCTTGTTGGATTTAAGGCACGGGCCCTGGTTGGTTGGAGGCGTGGAGGTTGGTTGGAAGCGTGGAGGTGAGCTGAAGGAAATGGCTGGGAGAAGGGAGGCACAACATGGGCATGTTGCTGGGAGAAGCTATTGGTGGGCTGGGGCAGCTGAGAAGAGTGATGGGCCGGTGGTGAGGGCTGGGACAATTGGCCCAAATGGCTGAGAGGGAAAGTGCTTCGGGCTTGACACTTTTAGCTCTTCTCTTTTCAATTTTGCCATTTTTTTATTTCTTTCTTTTCCTTACTTTTCAACCACAAAAATACAATAAATTCCCTGCAAAATAAATATAAAATAAATCATAATAAAATATTTTCAACTGTAAAATAAATTAATTTAATTCTTTGAAAATATTAATTATAACTTAATTTAATTTAACATTTAGTTTTAATAAAACACACATTTTTTATTTCTAACTAAACACAATAATTTAAATAATTAAACTACAACAAAATAACTATAAAACACACAAAAGTATATAAAATCATGATAAGACTAATAAATTCAAAATTATTTAAAAACTTAAAAAATCAATTAAAAACTCAAGAACTAAGCAACAATTAGCACATAAAAAGTGGTAAAATAACTCTATTTTGTAGAGTTATCAAGTGGGTTTGTTGATTCATAGGCGCGCTACGACCCTAAGGGGGGCAAGTCGCGACCTGCCTCCCTCCATATGCAAAGGTTGCGCCTCTGACTTGAGGCGCGCCGCGACCCTCAGGGCCAAGTCGTGGCCCGCCTAGGCAGTTTTGTCTAGGGTTGTTTTTAAGCTTGGGGAGTCAAACTTAAGTGCTCGGGACGATTTCTACTACCCGGTTTAGTAGAAATCGAGGTTCTGGAGGCTCGTATTTGAATCCAAATTTTTTAAATGGTTTAGAATCTTATGGTTATCCATTATCGCAGTGTGACTAGGTTTTACTGCAAGGGCTCAGGAATTAAGGATTGTGCTCGGGGTCGTTATACGCTTGCTGCTCGGGATCCAAGGTAAGAATACTACACCCATGTGGTTGTCATTTGGACTGAGATTCCCTGTAATTGAATTTATGCATTCTGTGGGTTATATATCTGTTACGTGGAATATGAAAGTACGACCTAAGGGTGCTGGGGAAGATGATAAGTGTATTGGATGCAGCTTGGCCAATGTGAGTCGGGGTCAGCTAAATAATTAGAGGACTCGGCCTAAGCGAGCCGGGGTCAGCTGAATAAACAGAGGGCTCGACCTAAGAGTTCTGACACCTGAACACTTATATTACTGATTGAGATATATGCATGAGAATACATGTTTACCGTTGTTTAGCTTAATGCTTGTACTTTGCTGAACAATTGAATTAATTGGTTTGAAGTTTATTAATCGCTCTTGTTCTATATATGTTTGTTGTTTTTAAGTTTTCTTGCTGAGCTTTGGCTCACTAGTGCTACGTGGTGCAGGTAAGGGAATTGATAGCTGGACCAACTATGAGTTGGAGAGCTCCAGGGGCGGTGTGTACATATGCAGCCTGCTCGATTGCCACAGTCGGGATAGCTTGGGAGGAACTAGGGTTAAACCTTGTTTTTGCCACTTAGGACGGCTAAATTGTATCTTTTTATCTTTTACAAGTCTGTGAATTGATTTTTGGGATCCCGTGTACAAACTTAATATTTTAATGAAAAATAATCATGTTGATGACCAAAACTTTTATTACTTGACCTTGACTTAGTTTTTAATTACACATTTAAGTTCAAACGACTTGCTTAGCAGGTTAAGCACTATTTTAAACACATAGTGTAACGGTCTTGGTTATCCAGGACATTATATAATTAATTAAAGTTAAGCGCTCTTAATTAATACTTTTTACCAAGCAATCAACTCATTGAACATGCGATCTATTTAACCAGTGAAAATCATTATATTTATTGGAAACAAGTTAATCTAGGCAAAAAATTCATTAAGCATGCAATTCATTTAACCTGGGTTCTATTCTCCATCACAATTAAAATACCTATCATAATACCTAATTGCAATTTATCACCATTGTTAGAATCCAAGACTATTAGGTGAATAGCAATCCTAAGATGATAGTAAGACAATGAAAAACTCTAATTAGTGACCATCTAAATAAGATATTACAAGATTCACAACATTCAAATAGAAAAATAGAAGCAATTTAATACAAGGGAATAGAAGGAATAAAATTCATCAATGCATTCAAGATTTCATTTCTAGGGTTTTGAAATAATCCTTAACTCAAAAGAAAATTATTCCATATTCAAATTTATGATCATAAATATTCAATGAAAACAAGGAAATTTTAAAGAAAGAACAACTAGATTGAAGAATATAGATGATGGTGTCTTTTTTTCTCATCTGACGCTCTAAACTAGGGCTGCACATGGGTTGGGTTGGCCGGGTTGAGGACATTTGAAAGAGCCAACCCAATTGCATCGATCTAGAGAATCACAACTCATTCAAAATATTTTTATTGTATAACCCAATCCTACTATTTACACTGTGGGTTGGATTGGGTTGGTTGGGTTATACATAATTTTTATATATTAAAAGTTTAAAATTCTTATCAAGTTTAATTTTCAAAATCAATAATTCTTATCAGAATTTTGAAAAAAAATCAAATTAAAACATAAAAACAAGAAAATGAAGTCTTGGTGGTTAAAATCTAACCACCCAAAATATTACAATCATCCAAACATAAGTCCTAAAGTTATTACAATCATCCATAACATTAAAAGATAAATATACTCTTCCATAATACCAATTAGAACAACTAGATAGTGAGTAGATTAAAAAAAAGTTCGACCAAAATAAAAAATTTGAATCCATCAATCAACAATAACAGTCTTGGTCTTCTCCTTTGATGTTGCCTTGGCCTTCGGTTTGTTGTCTCCTACAATTCAAAAACAGAAGTTAAATAATTTATTGAAAAATAAATTAGGATAAAACAAAGAACACTATTATCAAATCAATTTATTTAGTTTATTTACCTTCTTCAAGAAACACATAAGATTGTATTTCATCCAAATACTCCATTGATTGAATCTCTTCATTACTCTCCTTCAACCAACTTTGAGTGCATACTAGTGCCTCTACCATTTTTGGACTCAAAGAACTCCTAAATGAGTCCAAAATACGTCCACTAGTACTAAACGCATATCCAAAAGCCACAGAAAACACATGGATAGCAAGAACATCTTTAGCAATCATAGGAAAAATCTTATACCTATTAGAATTATCCTTCCACCAAAGTAGAATATCAAATAAGGAAGTCATTGGATTGACTGGTTCTTCAGCCAAGTATCTATCAACATCATTCATTTTCTCACTCACAAACATTTGT
Organism: Humulus lupulus; assembly: GCF_963169125.1. NCBI lineage: Eukaryota > Viridiplantae > Streptophyta > Magnoliopsida > Rosales > Cannabaceae > Humulus > Humulus lupulus. Next base: position 87,682,988 of record NC_084799.1, read on the forward strand.
TGTTGTTGTTGCAAATAATTTTCCAATAATCTCCTCCTATGAGTTTCTTTGCCATCACTCTTTGGTGGTGAGTCACATTTGCTAACCTGAAAAAGAAATACAAATAATAACTCAACAAACAATAACATATTAAAACCAATGAAAATAAATAAAAAAAATCAACAACTAACCTTATCACCATCACTCCGACCCTCAACATTATAACAATTGACAACCGTTGAAGGATTTGTTCCACCTTGACAACAATCTTAGCAACGGTTTCAGCATCATAAACAAGCTCAAAACAATACTTCAAATACTTTAACTTATACCTTGGATCAAGCACAACAGCCAATAACAACAAAGGATTGATGCTCTCTGAATTAGGGCTGAGCATAAAATCCGAAAAACTGAAAAAACCGTGTACACCGACCTACTGAACACCGAAAAAACCAAAACCGTTTAAACCGAAAACCGAAAAAACCACTGACGGTGCAAACCGCCACTGTTCGGTCGGTTTTGAAATTTTGGGTGAACCGACCAATAAAACTGAAACCGACCGAACATAATAAAATAATAATATAATACTATATAATTATTAATTTTTAAAATTTGTACTTTTAATTATGTTTCAAACTTTAAAATTTGTAAATGTAATTATGTTCTATATATTTATGTTTTAAAAATGCACAAAAATGAATTCCAACAATCCAAAATTTTTAATTTTTTAACTAAAACTTAAAAAAAAAAACAATAATCAATTCGGTTTGGTCGGTTTAACCAACCAAACCGCGGTCCAAAACGGTCAGTTTTTTTTTAAACTGGTTTGGTTCGGTCGGTTTTTGGATTGCACCAATCCGGACCGAAAACCGAATTCTGGATTTTTTGTTGTGAAAAAATCGCCCAAACCGACCGATGCTCACCCCTACTCTGAATTGCCCCAATATTTGTCATATTTCTTTTTCATACTAGCAGCCATGGTCGATAACAAATGATCACTACTAGCAGCCAAATCACTCAATTGAGTGTGAATCTCACAAATCTCATGATAAAAGTTGTTGGAAGTTACATGCAAGGTGCCACTAAATTTTAGAGTAACTTCATAAAAAGTGGAAATAAATTTGACAAAAATTAGCACTCTCCCAATCACTAGAACTAGGTGGTCCAATCATTTTCTTCCCATTTTCATTTTCCATGAAGAAACTTAAAAATTTATCATCTTCCTCCTCATACCTTGCAAAAGCTTTTTCAAATTTAAGAGCCATATTTAACATTATAAAAGTGGAATTCTACCTTGTAGGGACATCTAAAACCAGCCACCCCTTATAATCAATTCTTTCCCTTTCCACACAAGCTTTAAATTTTTGCAATCTTGCAGGAGATGACCGAATATATCTCTCACAATTACGAATGGCGGCAATTGAATCATGCGTGTCTCTCAACCCCTCATTCACAATTAGATTTATTATGTGAGCACCACACCTTAAATGCATAAACTCACCACCAAGAACGAACTCATTCCATACATCAACCCTCATCATCACAAAACCAACAGCTATATCATTAGTTGATGCATTATCAACAGTCACAACAAAGATCTTTTCTACTCCCCAACCAAGCAAACAAGCTTCTATCACCTTACCGATAGTTTCACCCTTGTGATTAGAAATTTGACAAAATTTATAATTCTTTTTTGCAAATTCCAATCACTATCAACATAGTGTGCAGTGAGACACATATAAGCCATTTGGGTGGAAGATGTCCAACAATCAGTTGTTAAACATAATCTTTTCCCAACCTTGGTTAACTCATTCTTCAACTTAACCCTCTCATCACAAAACATCTGGTATATATCCCTAGTAACAGTCATTCTAATAGGGATAAGAAACTTGGGTTGCAATTCTTGAACAAACTCCCTAAAACCTTTACCTTCTACAACATTAAAGGCTTGCTCATCCTTCACAACAAACCGAGCTAAGGCTTTTTGACTTCTCTCCTTATTAAATGTCACATCCAACAAATTTCCCTCTCCATCATTAGCACTTTGAAACGAAAGCAATTTCTTTTTTTTATCAACTACCCTATATCGATACTTCTTGCATTGGTTGTTCAAATGGATCCACAAACTACCTATTCCAACTTTCCTACTATCAGAAGCATAATCTTTCCCACAATAATTACAAGTGCATCTAGGGTCTTTAGGATTCCCGTCCTTCACTTTTGTAAAGTGATCCCAAACAGTAGAGTCCCTAATTGGCTTTCCTAGATTTGGTTGGTTCATCATTGCCTTCTTTTTTGGGTGACTTAAGTTCAATATGAGTAGTGTTTGTGGTGGTGTTTGGGGTAGTATTTGTGGTATCAAACACTACACCTAATTGGGTGGAAGTGGTAAGAAACTTATACATCACTCCTATACATATAAAAAAAACAATTATCAATTATAATATACCACATAGCATATAAAAACAATTCACTAAGCAATATCATAATGAAACCAATCATAATTAAACAAAATAATAGCTAAGCAAAACATTTACAATGCCAGTCAACAACCTTGTTGTGCGTGGCTTTGTTATACCAAAAAGGACAAAAAACTTTCTAATAGACCAGATCAACTATTTGCTGCAAGTCTAGAGCATACTTGTATATATCTACCTCTTACATCTGGTTTCCTACCCATACACTTAAGGTTTTGGATTTAAAATAACATACTAATAGTCTAATACCCATTCTAATAAATACAAAAACTGAGTAAGTATAATTAAATTAATTCTAATCAAACAAAAACAATAATATGCATGATAAAATTATGTATATGATCAACATCAAACAACACAGTTAATCAACAATGAAACAAAATTAGAGACTAAGTAGAGGAGAAAATACCATTTCTTCTTAACAAGCAAAATAAAAGCAAGCAAATACAACTTCACAGAGCACAAGCACAACTTTCACCCTTTGAACTGTTGACCCAAACTCTTAAGTCTCCTTGTTTTGATGATTAACAAATATTTGATTATTATTTGTTACTAATGATTTGTTGATTTTGTAGCAAAAACCAAAGTGAATTAGCATTTCAAAGTCAAACTTATGACCAAGGGCAAAATGGTCATTTTACCAAATTTTCCGGAAATGACCCGAAATGGATTTCAAGACTCAAGAAAATCAAGATAAAGGTTTAATTTCATTTCTTAGTCTTGTAAAGTGATTGCAAGTATACTTTAAGTCATAAGAATAAAATTTGGCTCACTCACGTACTAAAAATGGTGATTTTTTAAAATGAGAAATAAATATCCTAAATTCACTTTTAAGAAAATACATCTTGATACGGTCGTAACGCAATTAGAATTTTTTAAATCGGATAAACGAGCTAAAAGTTATAAAGAATTGAAAAACGGGAAAATAGGCATAATTCGGATTTTGCTCTCTGTTTGCCATCCGGAATTCCGGATTGGCAACCGGAATTCCGGTTCCCCATCCGAACTTCCGGTTCGCGGCAGACAGCTTCGAAAATTAACCCCTAACGGCTATAAACGGCTAGTTTTTTCCCAAACTCTATATAAACTCGTTTTTCACTCAAAGTTGGAGGTTGGCTGAGCATTTATTACATATACCAAACCTAGCCCATTGATTTCAAAGAGCTCTCAAAGCTTAACTCATCCAAACACATATTCACACACTTGAGCCAAAATTTGTATTTATTTCTTCTAAGTGTGCTTGCTAATCACTCTAGGTTTCTCATTGTATTATCATACTTCTAGAGTGATTTTTGCTTGTAATATCAAACACATTCCCATATTGAGATTGAGGTGAGGTTGGCACCGGTTTTGTAAACAACCCGGTTAGAGTGAGATTGGCACTTCAACAATCCGAAAAAGAGGTTGATAGTCCTTGGTGGTGGAAAACTATTGTAAGAGGTTTGGAAATACCTTGGTGAAAAATTCCGGTTGTAAGGGTTAGTCAAGCCCGCTAACTTGGCTCGATAGTTGAACTCAAAGCTAGGTCCATAGCTTTGAAGACCAAGGACGTAGGTGGATTAGTTCTACCGAACCTTGTAAAATTCGAGAGTTTGCAATTTCTTAACCTTCAACTCTTTACATTACAAGTTTGATTATTTGCTATATCTATTTGATTGCCATATTATTTGCTTTTACTTGATAAATTTAATTCATTGCATAATTTGGCATATTAAGTTTTAAATTTTCGAAATTAGTTTAAATTTCCAATTCACCCCCCCTCTTGGAAACATATCTTGGGTTAACAATTGGTATCAGAGCTAGGGCTCATTTATTTGATTAGATTTCACAATCTAGAGCATGGCGTTTCCAAGTAATTCACAAAATAACATGTTAGAAGGTTTAAGCATAACTAGAGCACCATTCTTCAATGGAGTATTCTTCAATGGAGTAGACTTTCCCTATTGGAAAATTAGGATGGAAACTTATCTTCAATCTATTGATTATGATTTGTGGCATATAGTGTCTAATGGTCCTTACATTCCTAAACATGTCATTAATGGTGTAGAAGTTATTAAGACATATGAGGCATATGACGAAGAAGATAAGAAAATGCTTTCTAAGAATGCTAAAGCTAAATATGCACTTATAAGTGGTTTGGATAGAGATGTGTTCAAAAATATTGAACAAGCCTCTACCGCTCATGATATGTGGAAAATGCTTGAAGTCACTCATCAAGGAACAAATGCTATGAAGGAAACTAAAATTCAAATTTATTCAACTCAATATGAGAACTTTAAGATGAAAGCGGATGAAACTATTGCTAACATGTATACTCGTTTCACTACTATCACCAATGGTTTGAATTCTCTTGGCAAGGTACTTTCACAAAAGGGGATGGTGACCAAGATTTTGAGAAGTCACACCAAAGCCTATCAAGGCAAAGTGATTGCCATTCAAGAAGCCAAGGATCTCTCAACACTTCCCTTGGAAGAACTAATTGGTTCACTCATGAACCATGAAATTTTCATGAGCGCACAAGATGAAGAGGAAGTTGAGAAGAAAAATAAGACTATTGCATTCAAGTCTTCCTCCTCCCGTGCCATTAGTGAAGATGATGAGGATAGCCTATGTAGTGACATGGAGGACTTGACACTCTTCTCAAAGAAATACAAAAAGTTCATGAAATTCAAGAACTTTGGGAAGAAGCCACAAAGAGGAAGTGACTCAAAAGAAAAAGAAAGAAAGAGCAAAGATAATCCACCAATTTGCTTCGAATGCAAGAAGCCCGGTCACATGAAAATGGATTGCCCAATGAGGAAGAAGAATAAATACAAAGGAAGGGCAATGTTGGCGGATTGGCTCAATAGTGATGAGGAGGACTCCGACAATGAGGAGAAGAATGCAGTAGCAAACATGTGCATGATGGCACTTGATGATGGGGTAAGCATTTCTAACCAAAGTGATTGTGATAGTGAAAATGATGATGATAACTTAGAAATGTCATATGATGAGTTGTCAAATTCATTTAAGGAACTATTTGATGATTTTGGAAAATTGCTTGCTAAAAATCAAACCCTTAGAGAAAAGACCAACATGCTATTAAAGGAAATTGAGATTTTGAAATTAAATGAAAAGAAACTTTTGGCTAAATCTCAATGTGCTACTTGCTCCTCATATAAGAAAGAAATTGTTGAGTTGCATGCTAATGTAAAAAGCCTTAAGAATGACATATATACTTTTACAAAAGGTAAAGAAGGCTATGAACTTATGCTAGGGAGTCAATCTTGTGGTCTTGGAAAAAGTGGTATTGGATATGATCCTAGTAGGAAACAAATTTTTTTGAGAAACTTCTTTGTAAAACCAACTAGCCTACCACACTTTACATGCACATATTGTAACCAAGATGGTCATACTATTTCATATTGTCATGTAAAGAGATATGCATATCTAGGCAAGACCAAATGGGTACCAAAGGGTTCCAAAACTAACAAGAAAGGACCCAAAGTTATTTGGGTACCAAAGGCCAACAAATGATTTTATTTTTGTAGGAATCAACAAGGAAGAGCAAAAGCTTGTGGTTCTTGGATAGTGGTTGTTCCAAGCATATGACCGGTGACCCATCAAGATTTTCGAGTTTCAAGAGCAAGGAAAGTGGCTTTGTCACTTTTGGAGACAATTCAAAAGGAAAAATCTTGGGCATTGGTGATATCGGTAACATATACTCTCCATGTATTAAAAATGTGCTTCTTGTTGATAACCTTAAACATAATTTACTTAGTATTAGTCAACTATGTGATAAAGATTTTCGTGTTGTTTTTGAATCCTCAAAATGCTCCATTGAAAATGCTTCAACCAATGAAGTTATTTTTGTTGGAGAAAGGAAGGATAATTTTTATGTTATTGATGTTGATTCATTTGATAGCAAAAATAAATGTTTAACCGTTATGAATGATAATTCTTGGTTGTGGCATAGAAGATTAGGACATGCTAGTATGGATTCTATTTCAAAGTTGGTTAGAAAAGATCTTGTTGTTGGTTTGCCATCTATTCCTTTTGTTAAAGATAAACTTTATGATGCATGCCAATTTGGAAAACAAATTAAAACATCTTTTCATTCCAAGAAAGAGATTTCAACCTCTAGACCTTTGCAATTGCTTCATATTGATTTATTTGGTCCTTCAAGAATTACTAGTCTAGGTGGTAAATACTATGCATTTGTGATTGTCGATGATTTTTCTAGATTTACATGGGTTATATTTTTGAAACTCAAAAATGATGTTTTGGAAAATCTAGTTAAATTTTGTAAGAGTGTGCAAAATGAAAAAGGGTATTCAATCACCTCCATTAGGAGTGATCATGGTGGAGAGTTTGACAATGATGCCTTAGAATTGTTTTGTGATGAACATGGTTTTAACCATAACTTTTCGGCTCCAAGAACTCCACAACAAAATGGAGTTGTCGAAAGGAAGAATAGAACAATTCAAGAAATGGCTAGGTCAATGCTCAATGAAATCTCATTACCTAAATATTTTTGGGCCGAGGCCGTCAATACTTCTTGTTATATTTTGAACCGTGTTTTCATTAGGCATAACATGAATAAAACCCCTTATGAGATTTGGAAAGGGAGAAAACCCAACATTGGATATTTTAGAGTTTTTGGATGTAAATGCTATATTTTGAACACCAAGGACAACCTTGGAAAATTTGATGCAAAATCTGATGTTGGAATTTTTATAGGTTATTCAACACATAGTAAAGCTTATAGAATTTATAACAAAAGAACTAATGTTGTTGAAGAATCTATTCATGTTGCATTTGATGAGTCTAACCCTCCTACAAGCAAAAGTGTAGATGATGATGTTGTAGGTTTGGGAGAAGAGGTTCAAAAGCTTGACATTGGAGAATCATCTAACGCTACATCACAAACTCCCAAAGAGGAACCACCCGAGGAAAAGGTAAATGAAAGCAAAGGTATGGATTCTAACCTTCCTCATGAGTGGAAGTTCAAAAGTGCTCATCCTATAGACCAAATTCTAGGTGATCCTTCACAAGGAGTCACAACTAGAAGCTCCCTTAGAAACTTGTATAATTTCATTGCTTTTGTTTCTCAAATTGAACCAAAGAATTTTAAAGAGGCCGAGTTCGATGAATCTTGGCTTCTAGCTATGCAAGAAGAAATAAATCAATTTATTAGAAATGATGTTTGGGAGTTAGTTCCAAGACCGTCACACCAATCGGTGATTGGAACAAAATGGGTCTATAGAAATAAGGTAGATGAGCATGGGGTCAATGTGCGTAACAAGGCTAGATTAGTGGCCCAAGGTTACAATCAAGAAGAAGGAATTAATTATGAGGAGACCTTTGCCCCGGTAGCAAGACTTGAGTCCATAAGAATGTTATTAGCTTTTGCATGCCACAAGAATTTTGTCTTGTATCAAATGGATGTTAAAAGCGCTTTCTTAAATGGATACATTATGGAAGAGGTTTATGTCTCTCAAGCCCCCGATTTTCAAGATCACAAACACCCTAAACATGTTTATAAATTAAAGAAAGCATTATATGGTTTAAAGCAAGCTCCTAGAGCTTGGTATGATCGTTTAAGCACTTTTCTTATCTCAAATGGTTTTTCAATGGGAAAAGCGGATAATACACTTTTTATTAAAAGAAAATCAAAAGACATTATTATAGTACAAATCTATGTTGATGATATTATTTTTGGTGCTACTAATGATGCTCTTTGTGAAGCATTTTCAAAGTGTATGCATAGTGAATTCGAGATGAGCATGATGGGAGAGCTCAATTTTTTCCTTGGACTTCAAATAAAGCAACAAAAGAATGGAATATTCATAAGTCAATCCAAGTACATCAAGGATCTACTTCAAAAGTTTGACTTGGCCAATGTAAAGTCCATGAAAACTCCTATGAGCACCTCCATAAAGATGGACAAGGATGAAAGTGGTAAGGATGTTGACATCACCAAGTATCGAGGTATGATTGGTTCATTATTATATTTAACCGCTAGTAGACCCGATATTTTGTTTAGTGTTGGTCTATGTGCTAGGTACCAATCATGTCCCAAGGAATCCCACTTAAGTGTCGTTAAGAGAATCTTTAGATACTTGATAGGCACAATGAATCTAGGACTTTGGTATCCCAAGAACTCAAACTTTGAAATCATTAGTTACTTGGATGCCGACTTTGCCCGTTGTAAGTCGGATAGGAAAAGTACTAGTGGAACATGTCACTTTCTAGGAAACTCTTTAGTGTCATGGTTTAGCAAGAAACAAAACTCGGTAGCCCTATCCACAACTGAAGCCGAATACATTGCCGCCGGTAGTTGTTGTGCTCAAATACTTTGGATGAAACAAACTCTTAAGGATTTTGATGTTGATTTTGAATGTACACCCATAAAGTGTGACAATACTAGTGCCATTAACCTCTCTAAGAATCCAATCTTGCATTCTAGAGCCAAGCATATTGATATAAGGCACCACTTCCTTAGAGACCACATCCAAAGAGGTGACATTATGCTAGATTTTGTGAGCACCAATTTCCAACTAGCGGATATTTTCACCAAGCCTCTTAGTGATGAGAGATTTAGTTTTATTAGAAGAGAGCTAGGAATGACCAACATAAATGAAATTTAAGGTTTACTAGCTACTTGAATATCATATCTCTCCTTACTTACTTGTGCATGTATACTCTCACTATAATATGATTCTAATGCATAAATAAGCAAAGTCTTTTAATACTTGACCTATTAGATATATGTCTTTGAGAATAACAAATTATAGGTCATGGTATGAATTTTTGGTGAACTTTGAACTCATTTTTGATTGAGTAAATATGTGAATTTTTGCATATATGTTTAGTATATGTGTTTATGTGTTTGAACATGTCTAAATAAGTCTATCTAGTATGCATATAGGGTTTCTATGCTTGAATTACTCTTTGAACAATTTTTAGGTATGCTAAGTATTGAAAATTTGTTAGTTTTTGCCTAAATGAGTGTTTTTCGCCAAACTTACTCAATTTTTAACATTTTTCAATTCCGTCAGTTTGAGCACCTCACATTTAACACATTTGAACTATTGCAAAAAGATTTTTTTTGATTTGGTTGCATAAAACTCATTTTGGGTAGATTTCTACTTTTCAAGGCCTTTTAAGGCATTTTTCGAAAAATCTACCCTAAATTCTCAATTTTCAATATTTTTTGATTCCGTCACTTCACACATCTCATATTTAATATTATTGAACTGCTGGAAAAAGAATTTTGCAATTTGGTTGAACAGATTTCATTTTTGGTAAGTTTTTAGCTTTCTTAAACTTTTTTGAAAAGCTTACCGTAAATCGTCATTTTTCAACATTTTTCAGATTTTCTTGTTTGAGCATATTCATTTTCTCATATTTTAGGTGTTAGAAAAAGTTTGGGGTCAATTGGGTTAAAAACGAATATTTTTGGCACGTTTATGAAAAAGGGGCTGGGCTGGTGCACCAACAGAATTCCGGTTGGTTGTGCACAGACCAACCGGAATTCCGGTTGGCGCCTGACAGCAACCACTTAAGTTTTTTTTGGCCTTTTAAAATGCAATTTTTTCCCATAAAAACCCTACCCACGAGTTTCATTCCCCCATTCTAACTCTACAACCTAAAATACCAGCCACCACTCTCTTCCCTCTAAAAAATCACTCCCTCAAACCCTCACTTCATCCTCACTTTTTCTACAAAACTCTCATTCTTTTCTTGTTTCCACTTCAATGGCTTCATCATCCAACTCAAGGAAGAGCAAGAGGGTTGCCATTGCTGAACAAATCAGGGAGAAGAGGGCTAAAGGCAGAAATGAACCTACTCTTTTCTACAACCAAGAGGACTTCAATCGTTTCCATGATGCTTTCTCCTCTAGGCCTATTATCAAAGGTAAATTTTGTGCCCTTCCAAGCCTAGCTTGTGTCAAATTCAGCTATCATTTTGAAATGTTAGGGTGGAAATCCTTTATCAATGTTAAGACACCCATCTACCCTAGGTTGGTTAGAGCTTTCTATGCTTGCATCAAACCTAGCCATGCACCCCTAGGAGTTAGAGGCACTCTTAGAGATGTCCCCTTTGAACTTGATGTAGAATCTCTAAATAACTTGCTAGGAGCACCAAATGAGGGACTTTTGCTAGAGCCAAAAACCACTCTTAAGAATGATGAACATTTTGCCATGAATGAGTGTTCTAGAGTCCTTTGTGGAGAAGGCCCTATTTTCATAAAACCAAAGTTTCACAATCTTACTTTGGAAGCCAAAATTCTCCAACTATTTACCATCAATAACCTTGCTCCTAGAAGTGGTCATAAGGATGAGGTGAGCAACATAGATATACTCATTTTATACCTTATCCTAACCAAAAAGGCACGAATCAACCTAGGCCATCTTATTCTTCGCTTTATCGTTGATGTGTATAAACCGAACATGGTCAAGTCACTCCCTTTTGGCTTTCTCCTTAGCTACATCCTACGTCTCTTAAGAATTCCCATCTCGAATGAAAAGAAGGTTGAACCTACCGAAGGAGATAAGCTAGGTTCTAAAACTTTCACAAGCTTGAGGTATGCCCTTATCAACAATAAGTGGGTTTTCACTCCCTAAAGAGGCCAAAGAAAGCAAGAGGACCTTGAAGTAGGAGAAGAAGAAGAGGAAGAGGAGAGCTTTGGGTTACCCGCTAGTGAAAGTGAAGAAGAGGAGCAAGCAAATGAAGAAGAAGAAGCTCAACCCTCAAGCCTTCCAATGCCTCAAGCATCTCAATTCAACCTTGAGGAGGCCTTTGCTCGTCTTCACACCGACATGAACACTCAATTTACCAACTTGCGGAGTGACATGGAACAAGGCTTCCAAAATGTTCGTAACGAAATGGAGGAGATGAAGGTCTACATGAGGCGTTTTGGGGCGCCACCACCTTAGGCATTTGCATGTTTTTGTTTTGCATTCTTTCATGTTTTATTTTTTTTTCTTCTTGTGTACTTGTGTATTTGCATGGATTTATGCCTTATGTATGAATGTTTAAACAATTTAATCTATGTTTGTTTATGATTTATTTTGTGAATTCCTTTGCCACCCTTTTTGATGAATCAAAAGGGGGAGAACTAATTAAGATTATTTTAACTTTGGCAAAAACCTCAATTTTTGGACTAACGTTTATTTCACTATGAGTAATAAATTGAGGGGGAGTTTACAAAATCATGCAAGGTAAAAATCAAAGGTAAAGTTTCAATTTTTTTTAAACCCTTGCATACATTAAGGGGGAGCTAATCTAATATTAATATTTAAAAATATTTCATTTCCCTTTTAAAATAATCAAATATTTGATATCATCAAAAAGGGAGAGATTGTTGACCCAAACTCTTAAGTCTCCTTGTTTTGATGATTAACAAATATTTGATTATTATTTGTTACTAATGATTTGTTGATTTTGTAGCAAAAACCAAAGTGAATTAGCATTTCAAAGTCAAACTTATGACTAAGGGCAAAATGGTCATTTTACCAAATTTTCCGGAAATGACCCGAAATGGATTTCAAGACTCAAGAAACTCAAGATAAAGGTTTAATTTCATTTCTTAGTCTTGTAAAGTGATTGCAAGTATACTTTAAGTCATAAGAATAAAATCTGGCTCACTCACGTACTAAAAATGGTGATTTTTTAAAATGAGAAATAAATATCCTAAATTCACTTTTAAGAAAATACATCTCGATACGGTCGTAACGCAATTGGAATTTTTGAAATCGGATAAACGAGCTAAAAGTTATAAAGAATTGAAAAACGGGAAAATAAGCATAATTCGGATTTTGCTCTCTGTTTGCCATCCGGAATTCCGGATTGGCAACCGGAATTCCGGTTGCTTCCAGACTGGGATTCCGGTTCCCCATCCGGATTTCCGGTTCGCGGCAGACAGCTTCGAAAATTAACCCCTAACGGCTATAAACGGCTAGTTTTTTCCCAAACTCTATATAAACTCGTTTTTCACTCAAAGTTGGAGGTTGGCTGAGTATTTATTACATATACCAAACCTAATCCATTGATTTCAAAGAGCTCTCAAAGTTTAACTCATCCAAACACATATTCACACACTTGAGCCAAAATTTGTATTTATTTCTTCTAAGTGTGCTTGCTAATCACTCTAGGCTTCTCATTGTATTATCATACTTCTAGAGTGATTTTTGCTTGTAATATCAAACACATTCCCATATTGAGATTGAGGTGAGGTTGGCACCGGTTTTGTAAACAACCCAGTTAGAGTGAGATTGGCACTTCAACAATCCGAAAAAGAGGTTGATAGTCCTTGGTGGTGGAAAACTATTGTAAGATGTTTGGAAATACCTTGGTGAAAAATTCACGGTTGTAAGGGTTAGCAAGCCCGCTAACTTGGCTCGATAGTTGAACTCAAAGCTAGGTCCATAGCTTTGAAGACCAAGGACGTAGGTGGATTAGTTCTACCGAACCTTGTAAAATTCGAGAGTTTGCAATTTCTTAACCTTCAACTCTTTACATTACAAGTTTGATTATTTGCTATATCTATTTGATTGCCATATTATTTGCTTTTACTTGATAAATTTAATTTATTGCATAATTTGGCATATTAAGTTTTAAATTTCCGAAATTAGTTTAAATTTCCAATTCACCCCACCTCTTGGAAACATATCTTGGGTTAACATGAACATCTGATTTCAAAGAAAAAAACTAGATATATTATAAAATAGAAAAACAAATACATATCAAATTAATAAATGACAAACTAGAGAGAAATCAAATAAATCAAATACAATGAACTAAACAAATCATACATGATCAAATGCCTTGCAAGCAAATTTTCTCCTTTTTGCTTTGACAGTAGAGTACAAATTCTAGTGTAAAAAAATAAAGCATAGATTAGCATCAATATAAATATAAATTAACAATAATGTAAAAAATTGATCAAATGTCAAGAAAATAGTTGGTGTGTGTGGTACCGTGAGTGAGTGGATTGAGAGAAGGCACATACTGGTGGTGTGCTTGTGAACGTCGGCTGCCGCTTGAACTGGAGATGCCTACAAATCAGTTACATATATTATATATAATAGAAAGGCAAAAAAAAAAAAAAAAATGTTGGACTACTACCTGCACTGTTGTGTATATTATAATATATGTTGGCTGCCTTTTTCACTGTCAACTTTCATAAGAGAGGTTAAAGAAATAACTGTAAGAACACAAAGATTTTTATGTGGTTCAGGTTATAAAAGAAACTCTAGTCCATGAGTCTCTAGTATTAGGGAGATTGCAAGCTTTTACAGTTTCTTCTCAGGCAGCGTTTAAATTGCTCTGAATACAAAAAGTTCTCTCTCAAGAAAAACCAACCCCTTATAATGAGATTCACAGCCCTATTTATAGAGGTTGGGACCATTAATGTTAATCATAAGCAATTAATATACATATTTCCCATAAATGAGGGATTAATCCACTTCAATGCATTGGGCTGCATTGAATAGAGACCACGACCCAAGCGAGATTTGCGAGGCCCATTGCAGAAAGGTAATCACTTTACGGGGAACATGCCCCTGGGGCTGTCAGGGCATGCTGTACGTATTTCCGTGTCAGGTGGCGTAGTGGGAGTGCGAGTTGTCGAGTCATACCATCGGTGACATTGTAGGCAGATCGCCCAAAAAGGTTGTCAAGTCTTCCTCTAAGGCAGCTAATTTGCATTGGCTGACACCTGACCTATTCCTAAGATTCTGAGGACTAGGTCCTCGGGTTAGAATATAGCTGGGAGCAAGGAAAAGACGTGGACTATCAAGCATCCTCGGGAGATAATCTTACGAAGACATTCATAGCTCTCGGGACATGGCCTAAGAAAGATGTCGACGCCTTGTCACTATCCGAGGAGGTTGACCTCCAACTGTTGGACCGATCCCCCGAGGATATGTCTTTAGGGCGTTGCCTCATAAAAAAGAGCCACGTGTCCTTGGGTGAAAACACAGACAATAATATATGGATATATATAAAATAGAAAGACAAAAAAAAGAATGTTGGACTACCTGCACTACCGTGGAGACTGGAGACACAGAAAAGATGAAGGTCTTTACATCTCTGATTTTCAAATAATGCTCAGTCAATAGTTAAATACATATATATAAATATAATAAAAGACACTAAGAACACATATATAATACAAAGATAATTATTGTTTTGTATTATCTTTATATTATATTATATATATACTATTACCTCTTACTATTTTATTTATATATGTGTTCTTACTTATATTTATATATAAATAAATTCGGCCTTCTCATTTAACCACCAAAGGGCCTTCGACCAAGTAAGATTCGACCAAAATCGGGCCATTTTCGGTGTGGGTTGGGTTGGATTGTTGGCCCACCAATATTTATGTGCAGTCCTACTCCAGACTCTAAAATTTGCATTCTAAAGTTATATTAAAAGTTAACCCTAAACCCTTTTATATCCTTGTAAAATACATTTAAAATTTAAAAATTAAGGAAAAAATTAGTCGTCGGCCGCGGCCGCTGGAGCCATTTTGCCCAGAAAATCGCAATCTGGTTGCGACCATTGACTCTTAGCGGTCGTTGCTGCTGGGCTCTGCTTGGGAGGCCGCGGCCTATGGCCATTTTCAGTACTCGTGTATTTTCTTCAAAATCTTCAACTTTAGCCTCGAATCTCGGGTTTAGGGACTTCTAAAACACTTCAAACTCGTCCCGAACTTCATTTTCTTGAGTCATATTGTCTCCCGTCAAAATCTAGCCACAAAATATACAAAATTGATCAATAAACTCCCATAAAATATTTTATGGCCTAAAAATCAAAGACTCGTGAAACAAAGCTAGAAACACCTAAAAATACTAGAAACTAACATTATTTAAGTGAGAAAAGACAACAAATATATAACCTAAAATGCCTTTATCAAGAGATAATTAATAATTATATGAAATTAATAAAAAAAGATTTATTTTTAAAGTTTTGTATTATAAATTAGCTAGAGCTTACGTAAGTTTCGGAAGATCTTTGTATTTGTTTATGGATTTAAGGTGCATGGAGGGGATATGATAAATTTTGGGTTGGAGAAGTTTTTAGTGGGCTTTGGAAGGTATAATGGGTTGGTCGGTACCATAAACTTGTAATTAGATTTAAGTGTCGTACGTTTAGATTTTTTTTTCTTTCTAATTCACTGTATATTTGTAAATTGGGATCTTTACAATCATATACTTATAATATAAAATAATTACAAAAATCATCTATAAAATTTTATTTACAAAAATACATTGCCACATCATAAAAAAATACCAGATTCAAAAAGTAATATACCTGAATTTGAAACTTTCCCGAAATCCCAATTATTCTGTTTTTCTGGGTTTAAAAAAGTAATTTTTTGGTTATTTAAAATGTTAATAAGTTACCAATTAGTTATTTTTTTCACTGTTTTTTATACTGCTTTTTTCATGGTACGGGCTCTTCTCTCTCTTTCCACTATATTCTTTTTTTTTTATTAATTTATTACATTATTTCTTATCTTTAATTTAAGAAAACTTTTTCGGCCACACCATTAGTCAGTTGGACTCAAAAGTGGTACCATCGTGACCTACTATTTAATGTGTTTATTTTGATATGTGGGAAGCATATATTTTTTGGCAGTCGCCGAAGAAGATGACAAGACTAAAAAAACAATATTTTAGTTTATTTTTTATATTGTGTTGACCAAACAATAACTAAATTTTAAACTTGATAAAAATTTAATATACTAAAATCTATATTCTTATTTTACGTTTAAAAGATACTATATTGTATTCTAAACATCTTAAATTTATTTAAAAATATTATGAGTAACTTTTTTAAAATAGATTCGTTAGGATATTATTTGGTAACTTTTAAATATAATATAAAAAAATTACTCTATAGTATACTAAAAGTAACTTTTAATAATAAGTTATATAATAATTTGTTATGTTTTATTGTAACTCATTAGTTTATAAAATATGACTAATTGACAATGTAAAAGTATCTTGAGTAATAATACACCATAATATAACTTCAAAATGACTAATTAACATCTTAAGATAAAAAAGTTTCAAAAAATAAATATTAGAGGTAACCAAAATATATATAAAATAATATGCTATAAAAATAATTTTTTTCATGAAAAAAGTAATAATTAGTAACTTATTAACATTTTAAGTAACCAAGAAATTACTTTTTTAAACCCAAAAAAATAGGAAAATTGAGATTTTGGGAAAGTTTCAAATTCAAGTATATTACTTTTAGAATTTGATATATTTTGATGACGTGGTAAGGTATGTTTGTAAATAAAATTTTGTCGGTGATTTTTGTAATTAAATTATAAAAAACAATGAAAATTTCCCTTTTTACTATGTCGTACTTATTTAGAATTACCAAATATTTATTGTATAATGTTAAATATACCACAGTTAAACTGCTACATTTCAAAAATACCATAATCATAGTAAAAGTCCAACGGGCCCAGGTAATATTTTTAAAATATCAGGGCTAAATTAGTATTTTAGTAAATCATTCGATATAAAAACCCATTCTTCAGCTCATAAAACCCTAAAAATAGTGTTTTCTTTCTCTATCCTCTCGTCTCGTTGTCCTCTCCTTCCTCTTGTTGTCGAAGATCTGAAGAAACTTTGGATTTTCGGTTATGGCGTCCTATGCCAAACCCGAGAACGCTCTGAAGCGCGCCGAAGGTCAGTATGCTTGTTTTTCTTGTTCTTTATCTTCTTGTAATAATTTGTGGTTTTGTATAATCTGAAATTGGTTGTGGCTGTAATGTGTGGGTACAGAGTTGATTAATGTTGGGCAAAAGCAAGATGCACTGCAAGCGTTGCACGATCTAATTACATCGAAGAAGCATCGCGCATGGCAGAAGCCATTGGAGAGGATTATGTTCAAGTATGTAGAGCTTTGTGTGGACTTACGGCGTGGTCGATTCGCTAAGGACGGTTTGATTCAGTACCGTATCATATGCCAACAAGTGAATGTCTCTTCCTTGGAAGAGGTTATCAAGCACTTTATGCATCTCTCTACTGAAAAAGCTGAGCAGGCTCGTAGCCAGGCCCAAGCATTGGAAGAAGCACTCGATGTCGATGATCTTGAAGCCGATAAGAGGCCTGAAGATCTTATGCTCAGTTATGTTAGTGGAGAGAAGGGCAAGGATAGATCGGATCGTGAGCTTGTTACGCCATGGTTCAAGTTTTTGTGGGAGACCTATAGAACAGTGCTGGAAATTTTAAGGAACAACTCGAAGTTGGAGGCACTCTATGCGGTAATTATTAGGGCTTTTTCTCCCTTAACTAGTATTTAGTGTAAACAGTGAACTGAGTTTGTCTTAAATGTTAGTCTCTGTAGTGTTGTTTAGTGCCCCAGAGATTACACTAGTAATTTATTTAATATTAGGTTCACCATCTTCGTTACCCTAACTGAACATACCTGTTGGAAAATTTTGATATTTCTTTGTTTATTTGACATGTATAATCCCATTAACATTTTTGTAGTTTTCTATTGTTTTATTTCTAGTGAAAAATAACATTTTGGCTGTTTATTGGTATTTATTTATAGATGACAGCACACCGAGCTTTCCAGTTCTGCAAGCAATACAAACGAACAACTGAGTTTCGCAGATTGTGTGAAATTATTAGGAACCATTTAGCTAATTTGAACAAATACAGAGACCAAAGAGACCGACCTGATCTGACATTACCAGAAAGCTTGCAACTGTATCTCGATACAAGATTTGAGCAGCTAAAGATTGCCACTGAACTCGAGCTCTGGCAGGTCTCTGTGAAGTACTTTAGCGATAAGCTTATCTTAATCAGATTAAACTTTTGTTGCAGTGGACACATTATGTTATGAAATAAAAACTTATGCCTTTTTCTCATGAATAATATTATTATTTCCACAGGAAGCTTTTCGCTCTGTTGAAGACATTCATGGATTGATGTGTTTGGTCAAGAAAACTCCCAAAGCATCATTGATGGTGGTTTACTATGCCAAGCTATCTGAAATTTTTTGGATATCTTCTAGCCATCTATATCATGCTTATGCATGGGTCAAGCTTTTCAATCTCCAGAAGAGTTTTAATAAGAACTTAAACCAGAAGGATCTGCAGTTAATTGCATCATCAGTTGTTCTGGCTGCACTTTCCGTTCCTCCATATGATCGAAGGCGTGGTGCATCTCATATGGAGCTTGAAAATGAGAAAGAGCGCAACTTCAGGATGGCAAATCTCATAGGGTTTAATCTTGAGCCTAAATTTGAGAGAGGAGAAGTGGTATTTCTTTTACTTAAGTAGTTTTGTTTCACATGTATTATGACATAGTCGTTGTTCTGATAATGCGTTTCTGTGGCTCAGCTTTCACGGGCATCCCTTCTATCAGAACTGGTAAGTTTTATATTATTAGTTACTTCATGATTCCCTTCGTTTTTTCTTTTATTATATATATATATTTATATATATTAGAGCTTTGCTAGTGATGGATATTAAGAACTATTTCTCCCCAAGTGTTACTTTTAATTCCAGTTAATTTTAACGCTTGCAAATTCTAATAGGCAACTTGCAGTATTAAGTATATTATTATTATTTTGGTTAAGTTCATTGCATTGTGCTTTTTATACTAGAGTATTTGCTAAGGTGTCGTACTGACACATGCATTGCTTTGTTTTCTCTTAGGTGTGTATTTCCTCTAGTCTTACTTGTGATTAGTTGGTGGCATAGGAATGTCACACACACACACACACACACACACACTGGAGATCCACACAAACACACAAACATGTGTATATATATATATAAATATTTACTCATTGACACAGGAATGGAGCATAATATTCTGCATATTTTTTAGTAGTTTTCCATAGGTTCATGTATATATATGGGATATAGTTTCTATGCCTTGTTGGTTTGCACGCTGATATGGTCTCACTTACAGGTTTCAAAAGGGGTACTAAGCTGTGCAACCCAGGAAGTAAAAGATCTTTACAAACTGCTGGAGCATGACTTTCTACCTTTAGATCTTGCCTTGAAGGTACAGCCCTTGCTGACAAAAATTTCAAAAGTTGGGGGTAAGCTGTCTTCTGCTTCTTCTGTACCAGAAGTTCAACTATCTCAATATGTTCCTTCTCTGGAGAAGCTTGCCGCTCTGAGGTTGCTTCAGCAGGTATATCAATGTTTATTATATTGTATTCAAATTCATCTAGTTTTAATGCCTTCTATTCAAATTAATTGGATTGTTCTCTTGCATCTGTTAATTTTTGGTTTGCACTTTTCAGGTTTCTCAGGTTTATCAGACAATGAAAATTGAATGTCTATCACAAATGATCCCATTCTATGATTTTTCTGTTGTTGAGAAGATTTCTGTGGATGCCGTTAAGCACAATTTTGTTGCAATGAAGGTTGATCATATGAAGGGTGTTGTACTCTTTGGTAGCCTTGTAAGTTGGTTCTAGCACTTATATTTTTTTTGTCTGGAAGATTGCTGTACTTTTTGGTTGATGCATGTTGCAGATTTTGTCGATGACATGAGAGATCATGATCATGTTTGGGCCTGGTAATACAATCACCTAACCATGACATAAATTTCTTCATTTTGGTAGGGATAATAGATTATGAATTTAGTTGCTTTTTCTTTAATTCTTCTCTTTTTATCTGGGAGAAAAACTCATGGAAAAGTATATTTCCATGAAGAGCAAGGAAAATCTTTAAGGATTTTGTCTATTATGTATCCCCCCTCCCGGCTCTCTCTATGCAAGGAATTTTTAAAGCGCTTGCTTGTTTATTCTTTGATCAGTGTAGTACTTGGTGTCATTGCTTATGTGCGATGTTGCTTGTATTTTAGTCTCTATTATTACTTGGCTCCTAAATTTGTACTTTTCTAATTGGGTCTTCAGGGTATCGAGTCAGATGCTCTTCGTGATCACTTGACCATTCTTGCTGAAAATTTAAATAAAGCAAGAGCCTTGATATATCCTCCTGCTAAGAGAGCATCTAAATTGGGTGAAGTGCTTCCTTCTTTAGCGGATGTTGTGGATAAAGAACATAAAAGGCTTCTTGCTAGGAAATCAATTATTGAGAAGAGGAAGGAAGAACAGGAACGTCAACTTTTGGAAATGGTATGCATTTCAATTTTACTTCTTGGGCCACAGGTTCGAAATATAGTCTTTGTATTGTTAAAAAATAAATGAAGTATAAGGAATTGACTTTCTTGTCTTTGATTAGGAACGTGTTGAAGAATCAAAGAGGCTTATAGAGCAGAAGAAAACTGAAGAGGCAGAGAAGAAGAGGCTTGCGGATGAGATTGAACAACGAAAGCTTTTTAGAATTCGCAAGGAAATAGAAGAGAAGGAGCAAGAAGAAGCTCAGGTTCTACTTCAGGAGACATTACCTGGCAAGAAGTGGGCCAAAAAAATTCTTGAAGGAGTGAGTTGATTTGATTTGATGTAATTATTGTCTTTTGGGGAAGGATCAATCTTAACAATTGTTTTCTCGTACAGGATGAAAAGATTTCAAAGCAAAAGTTGATGGAGCTGGCACTGACTGAACAACTCAGAGAGAGGCAAGAAATGGAGAAGAAACTGCAAAAACTGGCAAAAACAATGGATTATTTGGAAAGAGCTAAAAGGGAGGAATCTGCCCCCTTGATTGAAGCTGCTTTTCAGCAACGATTGGTGGAAGAGAGGATACTTCACGAACGTGAACAAGAGGTATTTTATCTGTGTTTATGTATGCGTGTGTGTAAATGTAAAAGTGTTCTTGATGTGAATCTTAATTAAGCACGGCGTTATTCTTGTATTTCAATAGCATCATAGTGGCCTTTTATCTACTTTTTGACATGTAGCTGTAATTTTTTCTACTCTGCTTTGCAGCGGGAGATTGTGGAAAGCAAACAACGTCATCAAGGGGACCTTAAGGAGAAGAATAGACTGTCACGCATATTGGATTACAAGGTTGGTTTGAAATTTTACAATTATACAAATGACTTCTGACTCAGAATGTTAAACACACTGTTCTTTTCTTCTATAGGTGATTTTTCAAGAACGGGTGATGAGTCGCAGGCAAGAAGAGTTTGACAGAAGAAGAGTTGAACGAGAGGAGCAAATCAGTCAAATGATTCAGGCTCGGAAACAGGAAAGAGAGGTTTTAAGAAAGAAAGTATTTTATGTGAGGTCTGAGGAAGAAAGACTGAGAAAGCTTCGTGAAGAAGAGGAAGCTCGCAAGCGTGAAGGTATTTTATGTACATTATATAAAAATCCTTGTATTTGTAAGAAAATTAGTGCATTTTTTTTATCATTCTTTGGATTTTTATTTTATTTATTTTTAATAGTTTTGCAACTTTTCATCAGTTGATAAAATTGTTTCTGACTATTCCTTTTCCCACATTGTTAGTCAAATATGGATGTTAAGCACACGCAATGTCTCTCTCTTAAATTGGCATTGTTTCTTCGTAATTGTGTTTTAAATATGCAGAGGCTGATAGGCGCAAGAAAGAAGAAGCTGAACGCAAAGCAAAATTGGATGAGATTGCTGAAAAGCAGCGCCAAAGAGAACGGGAACTAGAAGAGAAGGAAAGGCTAAGGAAAGAAGCTTTGTTGGGGAGATCGACTGATGGGCTTTCGAAGCCTCCCGAGCCTCTTGCTGCTACCCGTCCGAGCGAGACTACAGCTGCTCCTGCTATTGCAGTTGCTGCTGCTAATGGTGCTGGCACAGCTGCACCTGCCGCACCACCACAAACTGGTGGAAGGTATGTGCCTCCTAAGCTGCGGAGGCAGGGCGCTGAAGGATCTGGACAGGCCCCTCCAGAAACTGATCGTTGGGGTAGCCGGCAGGATGATCGTGATCGGCCATCACAGCCACCTGGTGACAGGTGGCGTAGTGGTGGTGGTAGCGATGACCGAAGACCTTCATTTGGTGGCCCGAGATCCACTTCTACTTGGTCATCATCTAGGTCTTCTCGTGGGTCGGAACGTTGAGCACCTGAAAGTTTGGTGTTGTATTTGCTTGAAGGTGGGCCAATTTTGATTGATCATATGCTTTTGGACGTTCTGGTGGACCCAAGATAATAACCGAGTATTTAAGACCTGTTAAAATCTTTTTTTGTTCTTCTCTTCCTTTATGTTTCCATGATTTTCTTTGCCATCATGCAAGTACTACTACTACTCATCATGATATTGGAAGCTCTCGTTGTAATCTTTGAGGAGTTAACCGAGTTTTTATTAATTTATTTGTTCTTAATAACTAAGGATATTGTTTTCTTTATCTTTTTGCTTTCGTCGTTGCTTAGGTTGTCTTTTGCTTGCTATGCTTGGTTTCTGGCTTTCTCTTGGCGACTCTTCAAAATTACATAATTAAAATTACTTGTAAAATTATGATATTATTTTCACTAGTAAAATAATTGCATGTAATTTGAGTGTGAATCTTCATCACCCGCTTAAATGATGGACGTGAAAAGAGTGTTATAAGGTGCCCACAGATACGAGGGACACTTGAAACCAAATATAAAATGTCAGTTGCCTTGACACTAAAAATCACTGAGATCCAAGCAATTGAATGCATTACAAATAAAATTCGAAATTATATTGGATAGAAGTAGAACTAGGCAAAATTATAGAAGAAAAAAAAAAGTGGATATCGTACAAAAGACAAAACACGTGTATAAAGAAATTATTTATGTTTTCCTGTTTCAGTGCATTTTCTATTGTACTAAGCCATATTTCTACGTACCATGTGTGTTTAATTGTTTTGAATATTTAAGGGTATTTGTGTAATTATGTATTAAAAATAAAATTATTTTCTAATATTTAATAAAATAATGATTAAGGCACACTCGAGCACACACAATAATGTGTAATAAGAGTGTCTAACATTGTTCTATTTAAAAATATAAGAGAAATTTGTGAGAATGATTTATTTTTTAAGCGATTTTGTACTCTAATTTAGTTTTGATGATTTTTTGCAAAATAATATTTTTTTAAAACTTTGACTAGCTGTCTAAAATATTCGACTGTTTAAATTTTTTAATCAACTGTCTAAATTTTTTGACTAGTTGGACCATTTTGTAAAAAATTATCAAAACTAGACCAGAGTGTAAAATAACATAGACAATTTTGCAAAAAAAAAAACCTTATAATGATTTATATATTGTTAATTTTTAGATTTTCTTCATATTTGAAATTTTAATTTATTTAAAAAAAAAACTCTTTTCTTGAGCATATTTTTTCTGTCTTCTTCCTCTTCATCTACTTCGTTCTTCTTCTTTTCTTCTTTTATTTTTGATTTTGTTTCTCCATTTTCAACTATTATTTTCCATGGACATTTTTTTAAAATTGTTTTTAGTTGGGTCTTGTCATTTTTATAACTTATTCATGCTTTAGTTTTCTTTGGTTTTGTAACTAGTTACTGATTTTGATGGGTTTTGCTAGTTTTGAGCTTTATTGCACATTGTTTGTATTTGTTAGTATCGGGTTGTAGAATATTTCGTTTCCTAGTATTTACTGTAATGTTTTTTTTTTAAATTATAGTTTTTCTGATTTAATAACTAATTAATGTGATACTACTTAAAATCAGTGGCTGATTACTATTATATTATTTACTTATTCTTTAGTTGTTGTGATATGTTTTGGTTTTTGCTGTTCTTCTGGTTTAGTACTTGGTTAATGGTTATAGACTAGTAACAAGTTATCACTCTGAAATTAAAAAAAGTAGTAACTAGTTATTATGATAAGATTATCATATTTTGAAAAAAAAAAAAATTTTGTTGACGATGTTTTTGGTCAACAAAAAATAAGAGCAATTAAACACTTATAAACAATAAGGAAGAAAAGAAAAGAAACAGATTTTTTACGTAGTTCAGTAATTAAATCTACCTAGTCCACGATTCACTTTTATTAATCTAGTCCGAGTTAAAGCTTGAGAGCAATTTCACAGAACTTGAGTACATATTTTTTGCGTCCAAATAATTGACTATAACCCAGGCTATTTATAGACCAGGTTTACAATATCTCTTCACTTAATTTTAGGGAAGTTTCATAATATCTCATTTGAATTCAATAAAGGAGTTAATAAATACAATTAAATATATCGAATATCAAATATCCCGTAAGAATAGGGTTGTTTATATGCAACTATAACCAATTCCACAATTACAGGGAATTATAACAGTCTGCTTTGGTATTCTGGTGTGCTTTCGAGCTTGCACCATGGTTCGAGCTTACTGCTATATGAGTATTCACCTCGTCATCTGTCAAGCCTTCGAGACTAACTTTCAGAGCGAACCCTCTTCTTTGAGCTCATATCTCATGCTTGCACCATACCTGTGACATGGCATTTTGGTGGATGATTACTAGTGTAAGACATCATATTGTTTGTCTGTTATATACTCGTTCTCCACTCTTGCGAGCCTACATTTCGAGGTTGATAAACATATCTCGAAATTTAGGGTGTAACATTTTGCCCCCTCAAAAGTATTTTTTTGAGCCCCATAAGAAGGAAACTTTTGAACTTCTCTTTTTGGAAACGTGTCCACTTACAACACTTGAGTGGGTATACATGTCAATGCAGGAGTGGTTATCAAAAGTACTCAAGTACTAAAACCTTCTGCCCACGTCCTTTCACGATCCCAATTACCGCCATTTTTTGAGATTAAACAAGAGCCCTTGGATCAAATACCAATTTAATTTTGAAGTCCCAGATCCGTTTTACCAATTTTCTCTTTCCTTGCCTATATAAACCCTCCTCCTTCCTCTTCATTTTCTCAAAGAACCAGAGCTTTGCATGTTCTCCAAAAGGAAAAAACCAGGCAATCCTCACACTTTCGATTCTACGAGGTCTTCCTTATTCTCGATTTTTCAATCAACACTCTTCTAATTCCCTTGAACAACTCTGTGTAAGTGTTTCCATAATTTCCTCTTTACGTCATTTATCCCATACATTGAGATTTTTTTTTAATTTTTGCCTCTGTTCTTGATGTTCTTGATTTTGAAAAGGAAAGGGTTTATTCCATTTGAACGGGTTATTTGTGAGGGAAAATAGGTTTTTTAGGGGTAAAAATGGCAGCTTTTGAGTTGTAGAGTGATAGGCTATAGGTTCCGTGTAGTACAAGAAATAGGGTTTAAAAAGTAGGGTTTAAATGCACCACAAACTGATAATAACCCATTTTTTCCTAGAAAATCAGGATGGTCCAAAATGGTAACTATCCACCCACTATAAGTGGGTATAACCTCGATAATTCGAGCCTGATTCGGCCCGAATGACTCGAAACTATTCTCTCGTTATTTCGAGCTCAAGCTCGAATTTTCAAGATATTTTCTATATACATATCTTCTTAAATGATGGGCCCTCACCATTTTCTTTATTGTTAGATGATGCAGTTTTCGAAGAATCGGTGGGGGCCCAACCTTGCCATTCCTTATAAACCATCCTCACCCCGGATTGAATCTCCCTTTTCATGAAACCAAAGATTAATATGGCAACACGAAGAGCGACTTAAATGTGAAGACATTAGTGCGTGCTTTCGACGTCAAGTTATTGAGGTTGAAGAAGGTAAAATGAAGAGGTTGCACTTAGCTATTTACATCGACTCTGATTTCGAAATTTGGATCATTTAAGAACTCCCCAAACTCAGAGTAATCGTAGCCTTCCACCCCAATGAACTCCCCTTCGAGATCATGGAGAGTTCTTCAAGAAAAGCCCCAAGGTCTTCAACCCCTCATGCATTTTCTCTCCCCTCTTCAAAAAGTGAATTCTTCGAGGCCGATCATTACCTAAACTTGGTCACATCCACCAAGCACGTTTCAGACATCCTGTCTTGTCATGGTTTAAAATTTTCTGCAGAGCTAGTTTGTCGAGCTCCCAAGCCTGACAAGAGGAGCAACTGTGCTCCGGGTGAAGGCAACTCGGATCGAAAATATAAGCTTGTGGCCTGGAGTCGCGAGCATATGCGAGCTGGGGCTCTTTTGCCCTTAAACGATTACTTCAAGAAGTTTATTGACTGGGTTGGTATAGCTCCCTTCCAACTACAGTCCAATTCCTATAGAGTCCTAGCAGCCTTGAGGTCGCTAGATCATGAGATGAAGTGGGAGGGACCCTCGACATATGAGATTCTTTATCTCTTTTGCCTCAAAAGTAACCCCATGTGAGCCAAAGGAGGAGATGGATTCTATTATTTATCGAGCTGGCCCAGAGAGAGAATTCTCTTTGAAGATATTCCCAACCATCCTCCCAACTTTAAGAAGCAGTTCTTTTGGACCAATGGTCTCGACCCCTCCAAATTCTACTCATTCCAGCGCATATGTAAGTTCCAGTCTAGTATTTTTAACTTAATTTTTTATCATTTTTGAGATCAAATGCTTATTCACATTATTGTGCAGCCAATTTTTATCACCCTAAGCCATCCAAGGATATGGTGAATCATCGAGAAGAAATCTTGAAGCTTCCATTTTGCAAGTGGTCCCTCCATTACCTACTTCACGAAGACAAGCTTCGTTTGTGCAGTCTCCTTGGTGAAGGCGAGTTCACAGATTACGTTGGGACTCATAAATATGTGATATGGGAAGACGTCCCTGTCCCTACTCCTTCCAAACCTCTTCCAAGGAAGGAAAAAGAGGGTTTGAGCTCGAGACCCTCCACCCTCTCCCCCGATGAGCCCTCTTGCTCGGGAAACAAAGCTCAAGATGAAGCCTCCTTGGGCTCGTCTGATGGAGGTAAAGTTATTCTCGTTATGTTTGGTTGGCCTCCCACTCTTTTTGAACGGGAGTCGAATATCCTAGTTTCTTTTAAGAACCCTGAGAATAACTTTATGACCTGGTCAGGGGTAGATTATACAGTCCATAGGGATGATAGTTGGTTGGCCGAATCCCAAACAATGTATAGTATTAACGAAGTATAGGAAGACATAGGATTACAATATGGCTCGAATGATTGGCAAGATCTCTCTGAGTTATCTCCCACATTGCGAGATAAGGAATCAGGCCTGTCTGAGGAGCCCACTCAAGTTATCGAGATATCCTCAGATGAATTAGAAATTTCTTGGAGTTCAAGTTCTTCCAGTTAGGTCTCCCTTCTAATTTTATATTTTTGTTTCAACCAACTGTGTGAATACTTATGTTCTTTTATCCACATCTTGCAGGTGAGATGGATTCAAACCTAGAAAGTCTCCTCAACAGACCCCCCCTCATTGAAAGGTTTGAAATGAGACCGGGTCTCCTCCAAGACCAAGAGGCCCACTAAGGTGACCAAGGTGTTCGAGACTGCATTCGCAGCCTCGGGCTTTTCGTCTGCTTCCTCAAGTCTCGCTGTTGTGACCTCGACTGAGACTCTTCAACCAGTCCCCTTGACCCAGACTGTTCCTCCTGAAAAAAACCCCTTTATTGGACATAGGGAAAAAGACTGCCGACACCTCGAAGACCCGACTCTCGCATGCTCCCACTGTTGTTTGCAAGTTTACCATCTCAACCCATGAAAGGGAGTTCGTGGTTGACAACAAAGCTGGTGCCTCGGGAGCCGAGCTCGGGTCACAAGTTCTCACCCGTGTGGGGTGATTGCAGCAATTCCACGGTCCCCAATGGGAGTTCTTGAAGGGCAACAATGCTACCTCCCTCTTGGACAAGGGTGGAGAATTGATAACCTCGTTAAGTGTTTCTTCTTTTGAATTCAAAACCTTATTTGAATTCGAGTCTTTTAACACTTTGTTCTTGATGCAGGGCCTTCTCAACTTCCATCAACAATTTTATGTGCTCTTCGAGGAGGTGGCCACCAGTATGAGGCTCGACAGTGATGCCAAGAACGCTTAAACTCGAGTTGAAGATGCTCTCCAGGAGACAAAGGAAAAGTTGGTGGCTGTAGAATCCAATCTCAACAAGGTGGGGAAGGAGCTCGATGAAAAGGTTTCCGAGCTTGAAAGAGTCTAGAACTTAAACGCCAAGCTTGAAAGAGTCTCCCTATGTTCGGCTTTTGTTATACTTGTTTATTCATACAAGTAAATTTTGAGCTTACATCAAAACTCCATATTATCATGTATGGTTTGTAAGTTTGCTCTTGGTTTGATCTCATTTTTGACGAGGTCGAATACCACTTATACCGAATATTTTTATTATCAAAAATATTTAATGGTTTGTAGTTTTATTTGTCTAGTTATTTCTTGCGTATTACCAATTTCTTTTCCTCGCCCATGATTATGGTTTTCGAGGTTGAAATCATGTTCATGCTTGGTTAATTATCCTTGCACTTGTTAATTATTTTTATTTTTTATCTATATTTTTTCGAGCCTATGGTATCATTGGTATACCATATATGTCGCCTAAATATCCTATGATTGTGAAATCTTAGGTTGTTTGAACATTGGGAGCAAGCAAAAAATTAAAAAATAAAAATAACCAAAATGAACATAAATAATACTTTATTGATAATACGGAAAAGTAAATAGAAGCTTAGTTAATAAACATCTTCCAAAATTTATTGATAATATGGTCGTAGATGTTACCATTCAGAGCTCGCGGGACCAGTTCCCCATTTAATCGAGCTAGTTTGTAGACTCCAGGTCGAATGATGGTGTAACGTCCTGGATAACCAAGACCGTTACACTGTGTGTTTAAAATAGTACTTAACCTGCTAAGCAAGTCGTTTGAACTTAAATATGTAATTAAATACCAAGTCAAAGTCAAGTAATAAAATATTGGGTGAACAAAATGATTATTTTCCATTAAAATATCAAGTTTGTACACGGGATCCCAAAAATCAGTTTACAGATTTGTAAAAGATAAACAAACACAATTTAGTCGACCTAAGCGGAAAAAAAACAGGGTTTAACCCTAGTTCCTCCCAAGCTATCCCGACCATGGCGATCGAGCATGCTGCATATGTACACACTGCCCCTGAAGCTCTCCAACTCATGGCTGGTCCAGCTATCAACTTCCTTACCTACACCATGTAGCACCCGTTAGCCAAAGCTCAACAAGAAAACTCAAAACAACATGCATAACTAGGCAACAATATAAAATCAGTAAATATAATTCACCAAATTCAACTGAAAATAGAATATATGCAACAATCTCAATAAAAGTACTAAACTTAATCAAGCATATAAATCAAACTCATAAACCCATACAAATAGTTAAGCATGAACCACGCTTCTGTTTATTGTATAATGTCTAGGCCCGACGCCCTTAGGCCGAGTCCACTGACTTTATGGCCAGGCTGAGCTGCATCCTGCATGCTTGTTATCGGCCCCCGACACCCTTAGGCCGGCTTGTAAACAAATATAATCACAGATTCACAATGCATAGCAAGTAATCAATTTCAACACATACAAGCATGCCTAGTCAAATATTGTCAACTACAGATATGTTCATGTTCATAATATACTCATGCAAGGGGGTTTAAGCCCCAACCACAACTCGAGTGCAGTTTTCTTACCTCAGATCTCGAGCAACAAGCATATGGCAGCCCCGAGCACGATCCCTAATCCTTGAGCCCTTGCGGCATAACCTATTCACAATGCGATAATGGATAACCATAAGATTCTAAACCATTTAAAAGCTTTGAACTCAAATACTAGCCTCCGGGACCTCGAATTATACTAAACCATGTAGTAGAATTTGTCCTGAGCGCTTAGGTTTGAAACCCAGTGCCTCCTCAAGCCTAAAAACCTTAGTTCCCCTTATTTTCCATTTAGGGCCGCGACCCGCCCCTAAGACAGAAGCCATGCCCTCCCTGCTGGGGGACACGGGCTGCGACTTGCTCCCCTAGGGTCGCGGCACACCCTCAAGTCAGCAGCCCTCCTAGGGAATTATAGGCACGTGGGCCGCAGCGCCCAAGAACTGGGTCGCAGCGCGCCCCCCCGAACCCAGAATTCCTTGGGTTTTCTCAGCATGTCTCCCAGCCACAACCTCAAAAATCCAACCCCAATCACTAGCCAAACTTAGTGCTAAGCTTAGAATTCTTATCTTTATATCCTAAACATCATATCTAGTCCATA
This sequence comes from Humulus lupulus, assembly GCF_963169125.1. Classification (NCBI taxonomy): domain Eukaryota; kingdom Viridiplantae; phylum Streptophyta; class Magnoliopsida; order Rosales; family Cannabaceae; genus Humulus; species Humulus lupulus. The sequence goes on from NC_084799.1 coordinate 87,713,430, forward strand.
AGCAATTCCCTTACACCCATAATCAATCACAACCTAGAATTTCTGTAAACTCTAAACTTCAATAGTAACACAACAGAATTCAGTGATTTAGAACTTTGAAGCCTTACCTCAGAGATGTTTTGATCCTTGAGCTAATCCTTGAATACTTCTAGCTTGATCCCTCAGTTGCTACTTGTCCATTCTTAGCCTCCACTCTCAACTTTGCTTTCCAAACTTTCAATTTTCAGCCTTCCCCTCGGCCATTTCCCTAAGCCTTTCCACTAGCTAGGGGTGAGCATCTAAACCGGCAAACCGCGGCGACCGACCGCATCGCACCACACTACATTGCAAACCGCAGTGTCAAAAGTGGAATGGTTCTGTATGGTTTGTATCTTAGCTAAACCGCGCGGTGTGGTGCAATGCACGGTTTGGCGGTGTGAAATTTTGGTTTGCACCACACCGCACCGTATACTTACAAATATGCTAAAAAAAAATTAAACTTTACATGTATACCATTTTTTAGTAACCCATATGAAACTAGGAGCCCACTTAAGTTAAGGTATAACCTTATTCTCTAACACATCATACACAACAACAACTCCTTCCTCTCTCATCTAATTTGTGCCTCCTCCCTATCATCATCTCTATCTCACACATTTTTTAACACACTTACACAGTGGAAAACCACCCAAACCACACTGCAAAAAATGGTTTGGTTTGGTCGGTTTGGTGCAACGAAATCACACCGCACGGTGTGTTCTAGCTACTACACCGCACTTGTGGCGTGGTGTATTAAAAAGTGTTCAAACCGCCTAAACCACACCATGCACACCCCTACCACTAGCTTCAATGCCCACTAAGGAAAGGTGTGGCAACCGACTAAAAAGAGAGAGGGAGAAAGGCTCTGATTATTACCTTTTGTCTACAGGCTTCTACTGAGTCTATTCACTTACCAAAAGACCATATTGCCCCCTAAGCATACCCTTAACCTTAAATGACCCCAAGGGTAAAATTGTCATTTTCCACATTTCTCGCTAATTCCTCGAATGGTCCTATAAATTCCCAATTAATCTCGACACGCCCACTTAATTTACAATTATTTTCCCATTACTCAATAAACCTCAAATATACCTTAAATTTCCCAAAATACCCCTAGGCTCGCCCTGAGTTGGGTATTAAACCCCGCTGTGACTATTTCGCTAATCCGCTCACTAGGATCACCTCGAGCCGTATACTGAGAATATATCCATATAATAGTGTGGTCTCAATCATTTACTCACATATATTAACATTTATGCTCGCAACGGGCCAATATTACAAATATCCCCAACTATCAAGAATGGGCCCACATGCATATTTAATACTCATAAACATGCATATAATCATACTCACATCATCATATATATCATGTGTTGACGGTAAGAACTCGTCAACCAAGTTAGATTAAGGACTTTTTGAATCATAAGAGAAGTGAGCTTAAGCTGACTAAATTTCGAATAAACTTCCTAAAGATTGCAAGAACATAGAACGTAAATGCTAGAACTCTAAAGTAAAAAATAGAGAGAATGTTGAGTGTCTATTAGAAATAGTTAGTTACAAGTTTTTCTCCCAAAAATCCTCTCTCCCTTCTCAGATGAAGGGAGGTCATATTTATAGTAGAGCATTGTTGGCTCATTGTACATGGTGGTCCATGGGGACACGACTCTGCATATGCAGTCTACAGATGGTAGTGGTGCCAAGAGCGTGGTGGTCGGCTCTAGTACATGCTCAGGGTCTACGGGAGCACTTCCACTTTAGTACCTAGTTATACCTCCACCATCTGTTTAGTACGCATTTTAGAGGTTGGCTGGGAAGGACCACATCAGGTACCCTATTCGTACAACCACTACTTGTCTGGCGTGGTGTTTAGGGTCAGACACCTGGGGCCTTCAGGGCCGTACCCCCGTATGTACTTCGTATCTATATGATCTCTTTTGAGTCATTCGTGGGTTTTCTTATACTCATAATGCATCCTACTCTCTTAAAATTTAAGTGTTGGAGCCCTTATGGGTCATCATGGGAGATACAATCCCAAAAGGCATGGGAGGCCAGAGCCTTGAGGTACCTGTCGCGAGGGGAAGGACCATGTGCGAGGTTATGTCTTGTGAGGTGTGGCACGAGGTGTGGGCCAGTGGCACGAGGTGCGGGCTATTGGCACGAGGCGCGGGCCAGAGGTGCGAGGCACTGATGTTTTGCGAGGTGTAGCGTGAGGTGTGGGCTTGTGGCCCAAGGCGCTGGTGTCTCGCAAGGTGTGGTGAAAGGCATGGCAAGGTGCTGATGTCTCGCGAGGTGTGGCGTGAGCGCGGGCCTATGGCGCGAGGCGCTGGTGTCCCATGAGGTGTGGCACGAGGCGTGGCGTGAGGTGTGGCAAGGCGCTGATGTCTTGCAAGGTGTGGCGCGAGGTGGGCTGCCGAGGTGGAGGCATGGGCCAAGACGGGCATCTCGCAGAGGTACCCGAGCGAGACCTCTGAGTCAAGCGTGAGGCAAGCATCTCGCAAAGTTACCCAGGTGAGATCGCATCTCCAGGCGCAGATTGAGCATCTAGCGATGCTACCCAGGAAAGATCGCGGTCCTAGCGCGAGGCCGAAACAGTGGTAATGCTGAGACCATGTTTGATGCCTTTTTCACTGAGTCAATGCTCCAAGAGACGAACGGGGCTTTGGTCATGGTTATCGGGACCTTTGAGAGGCTTCAGATAAGGAGTTGGGAGTCTTTCATTGGTGTGGATATTTTAGCATCCACATCATGAATGCCACATAGTCATGCATTTAATCAGTTAATCACACATATATCTAGTTATTCCCTCCCAACACGCTAATCAAGGCACTAAACCCTATTAACATTTTTGGCATGTTACAGATGGATTCAATTAGGTAAGGTCCTTCCCAATTAGGCATGAGTACGCCTGCGATTATGTCTTGTGTGGCCAAAAATACTTGTCTGAGTACCAAGTCTCATACTCCAAATTTCTAGTCTCGAACCCTTTTATTGAAGTACCTTGTGGCGCATTGTTGTTACGAGGTATTTTTGAGCTGAACTTCATCTCCCTTTTCTTCTAATAGATCTAAGGGTTCTTTGAGCTAGAATTGGTTCGAGTCTTGTGTATATGCCTCGTGTCATAGTGTCGATACTTTGGCCTCGATTGGTAACATAGCCTCGCAACCATAGGCTAATGAGAAGGGTGTGTGCCCAGTCGAGGTTCGAGATGTCGTTCTAGAAGCCCATAGTACTTATGGTAGTTCATCAAGTAATTTTCTTTTGGCCTCTTCAACATGCTTCTTTATCAAACTCTTCAGTGTTTTGATTACGGCTTTGACCTGACCGTTTTCCTGGGGATGGGATACCGAGGAAAAGCTCTTTATGATCCCATTTCGTTCACAAAACCGAGTGAATAACTCGCTATCAAACTGGGTTTTGTTGTCGGAAACTATCTTCCTTGGTATCCTATATCGGCATATGATGTTCTTTGCCATGAAGTCAAGGACCTTTTTCGAGGTGATAGTAGCTAGAGGTTCAACCTCAATCCATTTAGTGAAATAGTCAATTGCTACCACAACATACTTAACTCCACCTCACCCCACTAGTAATGATCTTATGAAGTCTATGCCCCATACCACAAACGACCATGGGGAAGTTAACATTGTGAGCTCGGTTGGTGGAGCTCGTGGTATCGACGCGAACTGTTGGCATTTATCACAATGTTTAACATATGTGAATGCATCAACTTCGAGCGTAGGCCAGAAGTATCATTGCCTTATGACTTTCTTTGGCAGGCTATGACCCCCTACATGATCTCCACAAAATCCTTCATGGATTTGTTCGAGGATTCTTTTTGCTTCAGGTGGAGTTACACATCATAATATAGGCATAAAATATCCCATCCGGTACAATTTTCCTTCCAAGATAGTATATCTTGGAATCTTGTACATCGACTTTCGAGCCTCATTCTGGTCTTTAGGGAGATTCCCGGTTTTGAGGTAGTTGATTATAAGTGTCATCGATGTTGGTTGCAAATCAATCATGTCGTCCTCGTTTATTTATAGCTCGGTGATACTTGGTTGTGGTAGAAACTCTACTGGGACCACATTGAGAATGTCGACTTCTCTAGTTCTCGCAAGTCAAGCTAAGGCGTTGTCATTTGAGTTCTGTTCCCTTGGGACTTGTTTGATTGTGTAATATTCGAACTGTTCAAATATTGTTTTGACTTTTTCAGGTAAACTGCCATTTTAGTCCATCGAGCCTAGCATTCACCCCGCACCTAGTTGACCACTAGTTGTGAATCACTGTAATAGTGTATAGCTTTCGCTTTTAGCTCGGAAGTCACCCGAAGCCCTGCTAGTAGCGCTTCATATTCAACCTTGTTGTTGGATGCTTCGAATCCAAATCTCAATGCTGAATGAAATCTATGTCCTGATGAGGTTATTAGTATAATACCTACCCTTGATCCATTTTCATTGGATGATCCATTGACATAAAGTTTCCACAGCTCTCGAGCTGGGGTTATTACTTCTTAGTTGGATATTATCGTGCATTCTACTATGAAATCGGCGAGTGCTTAGTCCTTTATTGTTGCTCTCGGGTGATATGTGATCTCGAATTTCCTGAGTTTGATTGCCCATTTCAGTAGCCGACCTGATGCTTCAGGTTTGGACAATATTTGCCTCAATGGTTGATCTGTTAGCACATGTATAGGGTGCACTTGAAAGTAGGGTCGCAACTTTCAAGATGCATTTACTAGGCACAACACGAGCTTTTCCATTAGTGGGTAGTGAAATTCAGCTCCTAGGAACCGTTTATTGATGTTATAGACGTGCCTTTGTACTTTTTTGTCCTCCCGAACTAACGCAACACTAATTGCATGCTCGGTAGTGGCGAGATATAAGTACAGTATTTCACCCAAGACTGGTTTAGATAAGATAAGAGGTCCGCGAGGTTTTTTTTTAAGAGTCTGAAAGGCAAGCTCGCACTCCGCGAGGTTGGCAACATGGTTGTTATTGTGTTTGTATTTTACTAGCATTTCATCCTATTTCTCTAAAACTTAGCGTGGCATAAAAATGAGACACGTGGAAGGCAAATGACAACTTATTAATGAAGGACTGGTCGACCCACAACTAGATAAAATAATGGGACTTATTATTTTAAACGAGTTCAGAAGCTAGGTGGAGCAGCTGGTGAAGTAAGCTGGTCGCAGGACACAACCATAGCTACTCGATGGAACGCGACAAAAGCTCAAAATCAGTTAAATCCGAGATATTTATGTGATAATCAGATATTTTGTATTATTATATTTATTGTTATTACGTAAATTATGGAAGGCCCGTGGCCCATCTATGTACATTTTTGAGCCTATAAATAGAGGACTCATTGAATCATTATTTTTTACGCTGTAATTCTTGACTTCAGAGAGTTCATAGATTCAAGTGTTGTTATACGCGTATCTTGTATTCTTTCTCTTATTTGAGAAACTCGGTTGATTCTATTAATTTGATCGCAGGTTTTAGGAACTTTACATAAATAATAGTACTAAGTAGACGTAGGTTATTACTGACCATCAGGGCCGAACCACTATAAATTTATGTGTCGTATTTTATTGGCAAGTTTAGTTCTTATTTCATATCGTTTATTTGACTCAGTGTCGTTGACCAATTTGTGGGTCAACATTTTGGTGCTTTCATTGAGAGCTGAACTCAAGAAGAATAAAACCTGAGAAAACATGGCCAAGTCTATTGTTGCGATATTTTTGCTATGCAAGTGCACACAGTCGCAATTCGTAATAAAATGGTAAAACCAAGTATCGTCCTCAAGGACTGATTTATCAATTACCAGTCAATTAATTTCTTGTTCTATTTGATGAATTGAAATTCTTGATTTTTGTAAGTGCAGTAAGAGAAACTATAAAGTGCAGAAACAATAATTGAAAATTGAATGGAATAACAACTAATAGAAAAACTTTTAATTTAATCACTGAGAAACAATTAGGATATTCAATCTTATCAACTATCCTCCCTATTATTCCCTAATGTGAAGTGTGAATTCTTCTTCTTTTTACCTAATTCAATTAACAAGTTGATACAGCAGCCTATAATCATACTATGAATTATAAACTCAACCTAGGTGACAATTTCCTATATTTCTATGGTAAATTGAACCACAGAGGTAGCATTAATCTCGTAAACTTAATAACAGTTACACAATTAATTCAGATAGTTTCGTTCTAAATTAGAATTATGTCCAATATAACCACAGCAGAATTAAATCTCACTTCTCAGATTTTGACTTAAAAACATATGTATATGACTAAAGATGGCCAATCAATAATCAATCTATAAAAACAGGTTATAAGGAATTGAAGAAGATTGAAGAAGAAGAAGATTGGAATTGCATTAGTTCATAACAGGGATTCAAGTGATTCAATTAAACATCCTAAACAGAAAATTAGTTCATAGTCATACTGCTAATCACAACAAAAAGTAAAGATAACATCAGGAAGAAGAAGAAAAACATGTAGAAAATATTCTAAGCCTGAGCCTTCAAAACCAGCACTTCTCCCTCGTCCGTACGTCTCTCCTTTCTCCTCTCTTTCGCCAAAATAAAACCTAGGACTTCAAATTTTAAAGAGGCGGGCCGCGGCTCTACATACACTATGCCGCGGCCCGTGTCCAATTTCCTGGGCAAAAGGCCCTCTCCATGCCGCGGCATTAGTCAGCCATGTCGCGGCTCGTGTCGAGGAAATCTGGGTTGATGCTCTTCAATGCCGCGGCCCTCTCTAGCCATGCTGCGGCCCTAGGATTTCCTTCAAAACAATGGTTCTGTTTCCCACCTAGCCGCGGCTCCACTTTGCTCATGCCGTGGCTGTTAAGGGATTTCTCAATTTTTCGAGTTTTTATCCCAAAAATTCACCAACACTTCCAAATTATGTTGAGAACCATTCTTTCTCGAAATATGATGAAAAACTTGGTTATTTCTTCTCTTTCTTTGACATTTTCTTCCAAGAGCTCAATTCTTCCTGATATTCACAAAGACAGACAAACAAAGCATAAACCCGCACTAAATGATAGAAAAACAAAATAAAAGACTACTAAAACATCACCAAAACATGATAAAAACTAGACTAAACATCTGTAACATCCCAATTTCCCTAATAAGGCTTAGTGCCTTGATTAAGGGGCCATGAGGGTAATAATTGAATTAATTATGTGCATGTTTATGATTATATGAATTATGTGAGTTATATAATGATATGACTATATTTGCATGTGTTAGGGGGTATTAAGCATGCATGTGAGTCTGTTTATAATTAAAAGGGCATTTTCATAATTTTGATCAGTTGAGGGAATATTTGTAAATATATGCATTTTGTGTTTGAGACCACATTATTATATGGATATATTTGGGTTATTCAGCACGAGGCGATCCTAGTAAGCAAGTTAGCGGTTTAGTCACAATGAGGTCAAATACCCGGATTGGGGTAAGCCCAGAGGTATGCTAGTAATTTTTGTACATTACCGGGATTTATCGGGTAATGGGAAGTTATTTGGTGATTACTTGGGGATATTAGAATTAATTGGAAAATGTCATGTTATTTGAGATTAGTGAAAAGTGGTGGCAAAGGACTAATTTGCCCTTGAGGGCATTGAAGAGCTTGGGTGAGGGCTAGGGGTGTTTTGGTCATTTCCGTTGCCCATGAGATAACTTTTTTCCCTCTTTCTCTCGTTTCCCTCTTTCTCTCTTGAACATTTGAGGAGTTTTTGATTTTTAGAGGAGAAAATCTTGGAAATTGGAAGATTGGAGCTAGGATTTGGATTAAGAGGTAGCTTAGGGTGGCAACTTAACAGATAGAGGTAAGAACACTCCTTTGTTTTTTGTGAATTTCTTGTGTTCTTGAGGTGTTCTTGAGCTTTGAAGCTCAAGATTTGGGTTTTGAGTTTTGGTGAGAGTTTGGGTAAGTATTTTGGTGTCACTATGTTGCTTAAGTTGAATTATGCTAATTTTGGGATTCATTTTAGGCTTGGATGGGCACTTGGAGTGAGTTTTGATGGGTTGAGCTCGAAAAAAACATAGGTGGAAACCCAGAAATTCTGGGTTCGCGTAGTAGCGCCCCTGCCCTAGATATGGGTGCCCTTGCGCTCTACAGGGGAGGGATTTTGTGGGGAGGGGGGGGGGGGGGTTGGGTGCTCCTGCCCTATGCCTATTTCAGCAAGCCTCACTTTTAGAGCTTGTGAAGATTTTGGGGGCTCCGGGGATGATTCCACCACCCCGTTGGGTGGAGGTGGAGGCCCCAAAGGCATGGGATTGGTCCTGGAGCTTGTTTATGGGATTGAATTGTAATGAGGATATTATTTATGGTTGTGACTAGGTTACCGCTAGGGCTCGGGCAGGATCGTGCTCGAGGGTCATTTTACCTATCCAGTGCTTGGACTAGAGGTAAGAAAACTACACCCAATATGTGATATATGTTATTAGGGCTTGACCTAGTTGTTGAACATGGTTATGACTATGCTTGGACTATTTTATTAGACATGTTAATTGTGCTGTGCATACTTGTGATATTTAATGTATGCTTATCTATTCATCTGATTAAAAAGGCTTGACTTTTAAGTCAAGGACGACAATAGCACACTGAGCGCTGGCCGAAAGGATTGGCTTATAAGTCAAGGGCGACAATAGCGTGCTGAGTGCATTACGATATGGTTAAGCCTAATTAGGAGCGTGGTATACTTGACTGACCCTATGGTCGCTTGGAAATTAAAGCGCTAGGTACGCTTGGCTAGTCCTATGGCTAGTTATAAAGAGGATAGGGCATTGGGCCCCAAGGTGACTCTAAAGTCACTTATCCTAGGGAAACAGACCCCAATATGACTCTATAGTCATTTATTTAGGGCAGCGGGCCCCTGGTGTGACCTTATAGTCACTTATCTGAATAGAATACATGCACGAGTAGAGTTATTACTGATAGGCATGCTAATTAAGATTTTGTAGTATGTTGTTAACTGCTTATGAACATGTTTAAGTTTTCTTGTTGAGCCGTGGCTCATGGGTGCTATGTGGTGCATGTAAGGGGAAATGGAAGCGCGACCAGCCATGAGTTGGAGAGCTTCGGTGGCAGTGTGTACATAAACGGTTGCTCGACCATCACGACCAGGGTTTCTCAAAGGGACTAGGGTTAAACCCTATTTTTCCGCTTAGGCCGGCTTATGTTGTAATTGCCCTTTTGAACTGTAAATGACTTTGTAAATGTTTATTTTGGGATCCCATATGAACTTAAACATTTTAATGAAATGATCATTCCTTTCGACAAAATCTTTTAACCTTAATTCGTTAATCACTTTTAGTTACACATTTATGGCCAAATGACTTGATTAACGAGTCTAGCACTATTTAAAATACACAGTGTAACCGTCTTGGCTATAACTTTCCCTGAGCTAGACGGGCAACATGTTCGATTCCCTCGTACTGATCCTCTGGTCATAGATGTCCAAATAGCGAACATGATGGTAGAGAGGGTGTTGGTAGATACAGGAAGTTCGGTGAACATACTATATAAATCATCCTTGCAATGAGTGAAGTTATCTGTACAAGACTTAGAACCATGTAGCCAAACCATCTATGGTTTCTCTAGAGAGGGGCTCGCACCAACAAGGTCAATCAGACTTCCATTGACAGTAGGAACAACACTTGCGAACATGACAATACTCACTACTTTCATAGTAGTTGACTGCCCTTCCGCATACAATGCTGTAATTGGAAGACCTACCTAAGTAGAGCTGCAAGCAGTAACATCTAGCCATGAAATTCCCAACAGACTCGAGAATTGGGTGTGTTTTTGGAAACCAAAGAGAGGCTCAAGAATGCTACAAATCCTCGATTTCAAAGGCAAACAAGTATGGTGAGGGGAGTGTACTTATTGCATCGAGCAGCTCCAACGGGTCAGAAAAAAGGTTGCAATGAGGAGTTAATGAGCTAAATTCCCAATCCAGTGAACAAGTCACCAAATAGTAGTAGTAGTAGCAGTAGCAGTAGCAGTAGTAGTAGTAGTAGAAGTAGCAGTAGTAGTAGCAGTAGCAATAGTAGTAGTAGTAGTAGTAGCAGTAGTAGTAGTAGTAGCACCAGTAGCAGTAGTAGTAACAGTAGCAGTAGTAGCAGCAGTAGTAGCAGCAGTAGCAGTAGTAGTAGCAGCAGTAGTAGTAGCAGCAGTAGTAGTAGCAGCGGTAGTAGTAGCAGTAGTAGTAGCAGTAGCAGTAGCAGCAGCAGCAACAGTAGTAGTAGTAGTAGCAGCAATAGCAGTAGTAGCAGTAGCAGTAGCAGTAGTAGCAGCAGTAGCAGTAGTAGTAGCAACAGTAGTAGCAGTAGTAGTAGCAGTAGCAGTAGCAGTAGCAGCAGCAGCAGCAGTAGCAGCAGCAGCAGCAGTAGCAGCAACAGCAGTAGCAGTAGCAGTAACAGTAGCAGTAACAGTAGCAGCAGTAGCAGTAGCAGCAGTAGCAGTAGCAGTAGTAGCAGTAGCAGTAGCAGCAGCAGCAGCAGTAGTAGTAGTAGTAGTAGTACCAGTAGCAGTAGTAGCAGAATTTTACTTAGCAGCAGCAGCAGTAGTAGTAGTAGTAGTAGTAGTAGGAGTAGTAGTAGTAGTAGTAGTAGTAGTAGTAGTAGGAGGAGGAGGAGCAGCAGCAGCAGTAGTAGTAGTAGGAGCAACAACAATAGTAGTAGTAGCAGTAGGAGCAGTAGTGGGAGCAGCAGCAGCAGCAGGAGCAGCAACAGTAGCAGTGGTAGTAGCAGTAGCAGTAGAAGCAGCAGTAGTAGTAGTAGCAGTAGCAGTATTAGTAGGAGCAGCAGCAGCAGTAGTAGTAGCAGCAGCGGCAGTAGCAATAGCAGTAGCAGTAGCAGTAGCAGTAGCAGTAACAGTAGCAATAGTAGTAGTAGTAGTAGAAGTTGCAGTAGTAGTAGTTGCAATAGTAGTAGTAGCAGTAGTAGTAGTAGCAGTAGTAGCAGTAGTAGCAGTAGTAGCAGTTAGTAGTAGTAGTAGTAGATATGAATAAATGAATAAAAGATAGATCTAGAATTTTAGATGAATAAATTAATAAAAGATAGATCTAGAAGGTCTAGAACCTTCCAACAGTTGTGAGGATCACATTTTACTCAGTCAAGGTTGTTTATCGGAGTTTTAGTCTATCCAAGGTATTCTTATCCCGAAATTTAGTTCATTATAGTTCTTTTATTTTCTTTCAGATCCTAACTTGTTATTATGACTTTTGGTTATGTGTTTAAGTTTCTTGAAACTTAAGGTTTTCGGTAAGTTTCTATCTTGATGGTATAGATCTCCTTATCATCTCCATTTCTTTAGAAACTTATGGATCTTACTATTTGATTTTAGGAGTTTTCCATCTTGTTCTTGTTTCCAATATCCCGATTTTCGTAAGGAAAATATGTTAGATTTTATGTGTTATGAATATGTTTATATGCTATGTGTATGTATGTATATGTTTTATATTGTAGTCGTTTGGGAAATATAGTTGCTTAGATAGCAAATAAGCAAATCCCAAGATTTTTATCATTATCGTAGACTATAGTTATGATTAAATCTACCCCGAATAGTAGCAAGAGGAACTATATGGTTTATCATATACTATATTGTGTTTAAACCTACCTCGAATAGTAGCAAGAGGACCTAGATGGTTTCTATCACATACCACGATAATGGGTTAATGACCATTAATATTGGAGTCCTATGTTTTTATGATTTATATTTTTACGTCATATGTTTTATGATTTATATTTTTAGTCTTATGATTTATGATATGTTTTAGTAGATTTTCCTTGCTAGGTATTAGACTCATTTCTTTTTATTTTAGATGGTGCAGGAAAATAAGCTTGGAAGGCAGGACGGATTCATGGCAGCTTTGGCATGTGTATTGGGAGCGGACGAAATGTATGGACTGCTGGAAAAGATTGAGGATGAAGTTTATATTTTGAGTCTTTTTAATTTATGTATTTATTTTTCTGCATTTAGTATTTGAACAATTAATTAAATGTTTATGATTTCTTTATGTTTTTATGTAATAACAATGGGATCCCGTATTTTGGATTTTCATAATAAAGTTTTATTATGTATGTATTCCAAAATAGTAGTTATGCTTAGTAGTTTTAATGGTCCGATGTCTTAGAATTAGTTGGGGCATTACATGGTCGCATAAAGACATGGTGGGGGTTGACCCAACAATTATCAACCTTGTCTTGAACATCAACAAAAATTACCCGCCAGTACAGCAAAAAAGAAGGATGCTTGACAAAGATAGGTCTAAAGCACTACAAGAAGAAGTCGAAAAGCTTAAATAAAATGGATCATCTAGGTAGCATTTTATCCATCATGAGTCTCAAATCCCGTATTATTCCCAAAACCAAATGGTAAATGGAGAACTTGCGTGGATTTTATAGACCTTAATAAAGCATGCTAGAAGGAACATTTTCGCTGCCAAGGACCGACTAGTTGGTAGAAGCTAAATTAGGGCATGAGACACTATCTATTATGGATGCATATTATGGATACAACAAAATAATTATGCACCCACCAGACGAGGAACATACCAACTTTCGAACAGACACTGGCCTATACTGCTACAAAGTAATGCCATTCAGATTGAAAAGTGCTGGTGTGACTTACCAACGACTAGTTAATCACATGTTTAAAGACCAGATTAGTAATAACATGGAAGTTTATGTTGATGACATGTTGGTTAAGTCAAAAAAAGATGGTGGACATGTAAGAGATTTATCTTGAAAAAATATCAGATGAATCTTAATCCTCTCAAGTGTTCTTTTGGGTTAGGATCGGGGAAGTTTCTTGGATTCATAGTAAACTCACGGGGAATAGAAGCTAACCCTGAAAAATCCAAGCCTTAATTGACATGAAATCACCGGCCAGAATAATGATTTTCAAAGTCTGACAGGAAGAATTACTGCCATTAGCAGGTTTATCTTGAAATCTACGGACAAATGTGTTCCATTTTTTTAATCTGCTCAGGGGAAACAAGAAGTTTGAGTGGACAAAAGAGTGCGAGCGGGCTTTTCAAGCTCTTAAACAGAATAAGGCTCAACCTCCTGCTTTATCCAAACCAATCGAACAAGAAACTTTGTACATCTACTTAGCAATTACGAAATATGTTGCTAGCACCGTTCTAATCAGAGAAGAAAATAACATCCAAAAAGCAGTGTATTATATAAGCAAACAACTTTTAGGAGTATAGTCACAATATCCAGCCATCAAAAAGTTAGCAAACTGCTTGGTGTTGGCATCACGAAAGCTGCGACCCTATTTTCAGTCTCACCCGACGACGGTACTTACTGACTAGCCATTATGGCAAGTCTTGCAAAAACCAGAAGCTACTGGTCGACTATTGAATGGGCCATGGAATTAGGACAATTTGACATTTCCTGTTTACCATGAGCAACAATAAAAGGCCAAGCATTGGCAGACTTCGTGGAAAAATTTACTGGCCTCCGGGTAAACGAGCAGACACCAGAAGCATAAGTGCAAACAGAAATCCCAATCTGGAAGTTGTTCATTGATGGTTCTTCTAACGAACACAACTTCGGAGCGGGGATAATTCTTATTACACCAAAAGGGCATCGGTTTCATTGTGCACTGAGATTTGGCTTTACTGCTGAAATTTAGTTAACTACTGCTACTCATTTACCCATTTAATTCATCAAACAAAAAATAGATTTGGTTCAAGGTTAAGTGCAAGAAAAATAAAAAAATGACACAATCATTTTTACATGGTTTAGCCATGATTTCTCACAAACTACTCCATGAGACCTAGTCCAGAGGTGAAGCAAATCCAGTAAAATAATCAGAGTTATTACAAGTATATACAACTGTAAGACAAATTAAAACTCCCTTCTAAAATGCTTTACAAACAAGCAATCAACTCCCTATTTTGTGAAAATCTTAACAAGCCTCCCACTGGCTTTGAAATTCACTGGACTCCCTCCAGTTGCTGTACTCCCTCCAGCTACTGCTCGAGCTCCCTTTGAGACTTAACTTGAACTCCCTTCAAGCTTTGCAGCAAAAATTGCAAGAAGAATGGTGAAGAATCATCAAAATGCCATGGGCAATAAACAATGATGCACTAAATGCTTAAGACCTTTTTTAGATAATGTTTCTTGGAGAGGACACTTTTTAGCTGCTCAAAAAGGTCAGGGAAACACAGACAAAATAGATATATATGCTAGGGATCAAAATAAAAAAGCCAGCTATGCAAGTCATGTACAGAAATAGAAATCACGTGCTACTGGGCTTTTAGTGTTATAACATGAAAACAATGTTTAAACATGAAAAACAATGCATGACAAAAATAACACTTACAAACTCCTCCTTTGGCATGCATATGAACAATGAACTTGATTTATACTTTTATCACACAACGCTGACAAAAATAATAACAGATAGATTAATAACAATAACTAACTAAATTAGATAAAGTGCCATATCAATGATACCAATAACAAATCCACCTGCTCAAAATGCAATTAGATACCAACAAAGAATATTCAAAAGCAGCAGGTAGTAAGATTAGTTCAAACACAACTAAAAAGATGACATACAAAGATAGATAACAAAAAGGGATCTAAAGAAACTCCCCCTCAATGTTCGGAGGGCATGCCAAAGCTGAATCAAACTACTTGGAAGAAGAAGGTTGCTTCTTCTTCTTGTGATGCTTGAAGGTGCCTAGAGGCACAATAAACTCCCCTTAAGGGGTAGCGAAAAGAGGCACAGACTGGGGGTCAGCAGGCAGGGAACTAATGGCAGTAGGGCTAGGGACTTGCTCCCCCTGAGATGGTGGTGCTTCCTCAAAGAAGTCATCAGTAGCGGAGGACGAAACAGAGAGAGGAGGCAGACCAAGGTGGCTAAGAACTGCAAACTGAAAGGCTTGATTTTGAGCTTGAGGAAATCTAAACTTAGATTCGAAGGACCAAATCTCAGAGCTGAGAGAATGAATTCACTTAAACAATCTATACTTCAATGAGAGTTTTTTGACACCCAAGGAAGAAGCAGCCATAGAATCTTTAACGGAGGGACCTTTCTTCTTAGCTTTGGACCTAGTGGAGGCCAAGTTTATGGCCTTGAGTGAGATGCAGCTGTCCACGCTTTGGATGGGACAACATAGAAATAGTGAGCAACGCGCTGAATCAGACAAGGAAGGGGCAAAATCCTAGATACCCCTAGCCACAAGGCAACATCCAATATAACCTGAAATAGGCAGTGAGGTAAACTGACAGTCTGGCGGGTACTCACTGCAAAGAGAAAGCGAGCTAGATCAGCCCCAACCGCGGACTTGTGAACGGTGGGCTGCCAATTGAAAATAGCAACGATGCGCAAAATGTGGTAGAGAGGGGTGAGTGCAGCAGCAAGAACCGCATTGGAAGCGAGCCAAGTCGAAGAAGGGTTACCAATGGGAGTGTGAACAACTTCATCCATGTTCGGACTAAATTCAGCAGAGAACGCATGCTCATCAATCAAGGGCAGGTGTAAACATTCTGCAATAATCGCTGGAGTAAATGGAATCCGATTTCCACGCAAAATAACTTTCTCAAAATTTTCATGGACCAAGTCAATGACATCAGTAGAAAAATTAGAGTAAAATTCGTGCACCAAAGATTGAAAGGGGACACACAGAGCAGACAAAGACTCTTTCCACCCATGAAAAGAAATAAGGTCATACATACCCAAATAACCAAACTCCTTGAAATCTAATAAGCGCTCAGGCAATAATTTTCTCAAAGAAATAGACCCATTAAAATAATCCTTACAGAAGTTATTCAGAAACAGGGTACCTCGAGAGGAAGAGGAGGCAAAAGCTTTGCCTTTGGTGAATTGAGAAGAGGTTAGAGCCATTGGTGTAGGAGGGGGCATGGTCTTGGACTTCTTGGCAGGACGAGATGGAGGCGGGGAGTCCTAGGTCCGGTTGGACTCAATGACAAGATCTGGCTTGCATTTTCGAGCCAGTGTCTTGACGCGACCAAAAGATTCAGGTGGAGCAGATGGAAAGGTAGAGGCTTGGGTATGGTGCCTGGTGCAGGTGGCGATACCACTTGGTTTGGGTGGGGGGATGGTGATGGTCGAAGGGAGAGAGGCACGGGAAGAAGAAACGACTGAGCTAGGGTCACGAAGAGGGGGGAGGGTGCGCGAGGTGGTGGTGGAGGGGAAGGTTCACGGGGTGGCGAGGGAGGTGGAGAGGGGTCTCGGAGAGGTGGGTGTGGAAGGATGGGTTCGGGGTCATGAGGGAGGTTAGGAGATGGTGGTGCAGAGGATTTAGGGGGCGGGGTGGGGAGGTGATTGCGACAACGAAGGGCGTAAAGGCAGTTGGCATTGGGTATCGACATCGGAGAAGAAAGGGTAGGCTCGGGGGGAGAGAGAGAGAGAGAGGTAAATGAGAGAAAGAAACTTAAAAAAATGATTTTAATAAGCTTTTTGTATTTTTTGTTTGTTGATTTTTTTTTGTTTTGAAAAAAGATGCAAACGACAAAAAGAAAAGAAAGGGGAAAAAACAACAAAAAAAGAGAAAAACGACAATGAGAAAAAATAATGCTAACTTGATTTTTTTGTTTGTTTAAATTTTGAAGTTCAATTTCAACTTTATGAACACAGAAGAACACATAGGATTAAGAAAATTTAAGCTAGAACAAATAGCATGAAACTAAACACAATATAGACAAAGATAAACAACAAACTAAAAGAAACAAAGAAAAATGAAAGACTTTCTACACATTGTTGAAATAGACATATAGCATGTTGTAACATAAACCTGACAGATGCAAAGATGAGGCTTAACAAGACACAAGATAAAACTCAACAAGGCAAAAGCAAAGAAAGTTGTTACACCCAAATTTCGAGGATGAATAAATGAGTCTCAAAATGCAGGCTTGTAAAGCATAAGCTTGAAGATAACAAGTAGTGGATGAACACTTGTAAAATTTTTCATGATTCCTGACTTATTCCTGTTGGCGATCGAGCACAAGTTTAAAAGGCTCGAGCTTAAGCATCAATCTTGAAAGAATGAATTTTCTCTGATGCATATGGGAGTTATTCGAACTTTAGTTGTAAGCTCGAAGATGTTGGTCTCCGAAGATTGAGATCGATGAAACCACTAGCTAAGGAGGAGGCTGACTGGAATAGTGAGCTCGAAGTATTGGTTGATCTCGAAAGTGCGTTAACCTTGCATTCGAGGTCAACAATGCGTTTGACACATGACTGTTGTTAGGAGATCCCTATTCCTTAGGGATTTGTTATTATCTAGTATTAAATCTCAATTATCATGGGATATTATGAATTTAATGTATTAATTTACATTTATTTCAAATTTAAAAATTTAATTGTAACTTCCCTAAATTAGTGGAAGATATTCTCCTAACCAGGCCTATAAATAGCATGGTGTTTTTCATTTGGACTGATGCACAATATTGTACTGAGAATACTCTGTTGAATTTCTCTGATAAAGCTTTGAGGGAGTTTTACGAATCAATAATATTGACTCATGGACTAGGAAGATTTTAACTGTTGAACCACGTAAAAATCCTATTATTCTTTTCTTATTTTCTGTATCTTTGTTTTGTGCTCTTCAGATTTAAGTTGACGAAAAATGGCGTCAACAGTTTGGTGCTTTCATTGAGAGCATTAAGCAAATCCTTGGATTGTTTAGCCAAAAACCTCCTCCATTACCAATGGCTGTCGCGAACAACCCAGGAACTGGTGGGTGACCATTGCCCCAAATAATTGAGGAGCAAACTCCTCACACTAAAGATTACCCATGGACGCCTGGGAAGCAACCAATGTTAGACCACGACCCAGACGAGGGGAGTGCATAATCTGACTCCCGGAGGCCACTCGCTCCCAGACCTGACGATGACCTCTATTATAATCTTGAGAGGTACATTCCTATTGTGGAATTGGAGAATCACCAACTGCGTCAGCAGTTGGCAGAGGCCACAAGGAACAATGAAGAATTGGCCAGGCAGGCCGCTAAAGTCCAAGCACCACCCCTAAGGCCCCGAGGACGTCCCCACGGGAGACTGCCAGGAGTGTCGAACAAGGGGCTAAGCAGGCCCAGGGAAAAAAATGGCGATGAACGCTCTGGAAGGAATACTCAAGCCAATGCTACTAGCAACCTGACTGCAGAGGTAACTACAAGAATAGGGAATAACCGAACTCCCCCAACAACTCGGAGTTCTAACCCTGAATCTGTCAGGAATAAACCGAAACCAGTCCGGGCCAATTTTGGGCCTTCAAGGCCCAACAATGGGAGGCCACTACAATCACCTATAAGGAATCCACCATCTCCTATAATACACCCCTCACCACTCCGAGTGGCACCCTGACCAGCTCCTCATAGGAACCGGGCAGGGGAGTCTGCACCACAAAGGCCATCTTGTAGTGGCAGCAGAGACGGGAATCGTCGAACTCGACCTGGACATGGGGGTGAGTGAGAGGTGACCCGAGGACATAGGGCTGCCAAACCAGCAGCAAGCCACATATCAAGATCACAAACATCTGGAGCAAGAGGACCGGTGGAAGATCCACCTCGTAACCATCGAGCCCATCAACCAGAAAGAAATGTTAGTTTTATGAGTGGGAGCTTAGACCTCACTAGGTCTGTAAGCGTATATGATACCAAACCCAGGAATACTAGGAATTATGGCAATAATCTTGATCTTCGAGATCATATAAACCAGAACCGGGGGCAGGCGAATCCCGTGAACCCCGATTTACGCAATCATCTGAACAACTGAAAGGAACCTGTGCACCAGTATATGGGAATAACCCTATGCCGGGGCAGGGAGCTGGAGTTTTTATAAACAATAACCAGCTACCCTAGGCACAAGCTCAGCCTCCAGTGGACTTGGTCCAGGAGAGAATTAATTAGCTCGAAATAGCGTTCAGGCTCCTTCAGGATGAAAGGAACAGGGACAAGGCTGACGACTCCGATGAGGAGCTCGAGCCTTTCACTCCACATATTTCCAACACACCATTCCCTCATGGGTTCAAGATACTCCACGTAGCTCCATTTTATGGGAACTCAGACCCATACAGCCACCTGAGCACATTTAATACCATCATGCGAGCCAACAACGTTGGCTACGAGCTCAGGTGCATGTTATTTCTCACCATTTTGATAGGATCAGCAAAAAACTGGTTCAAAAAATTCAGAAGACATTCTATCTCGTCTTGGGATCAGTTGGCGAAGGAATTCAAAAAATAGTTCAAAGCCATGGTAGGCGTCAGACCCGAAGCCTCGACCTTGACCAATGTCAGACAACAACATGGATAACCATTAAATAGTTACCTCGCGAGGTTTAACATAGAGGTGGCGCGAGCTCGCAACGTCGATGACAGTGGTCATCTTATGGCTGTTCAAGCTAGTATATTACTAAGAAATCCTCTTTGGGATGATATAAAGAGAAAACCGATAAGAACAATAACCGAGTTCAACAAAAGGGCTCAGAGATTCGTCAATGTAGAGGAGGCGAGGTCAACATTAAAATTGACCCATCAGCCCACAATAACTACAACGATGAATGTTAACTCAGCCTCGACCTCCGCTACCCCATCAACCCTCAGGAGATAACCCTTCAAAGAGGAAGAAAAATGAAGGGAATAACTTAGAGGCAGACGGGGGGAAAAAGTATTTCTCCATTTATATGGTTTACACCGAGCTCAATGAGACTCGGGAAAATATCTTTCTTGCAAATGAGAATCAGGTCCCATGACATGACCCGATGCGAAATCAGAAGGCAAAGAGAGGCCCCAAAAAGTACTACAGATTCCATCGGGACGTCGAACATACCACTGATGAGTGCCGACAATAGAAAGACGAGATCGAAGGCTTGATCTCGAGAGGATATTTCAGACAATATGTGAGAAACCAAAATACAATCAAGCATTGTCTGGATAGAGGGCAGCATCTGCGCAACCTGCCCAGTAGAATAACAATCCCTGGGAAAGGGAGGGTGATCGACCTCCCCTAATAGATGGGGAGGATGTGGTAACCATCTCTGGGGGACCACACCTTGCCAGATTGGGAACAAATGCCTAGAAAAGATATGTAACCGAGCTAAAAACTAGAGACAGTTCTCCCTACGAACCTGAACCACGAGCTCCAAAGAAATAAGAGGTTGAATCTCAACCCACTACTTTTATAAAAGAAGATGCCTCACATGTCCAGTTTCCCCATAGCGATCCCTTGGTCATCACACTTCAGCTAGCGAACTGGAGCTCTGTCAATATCCTTCATAAGGCTACTATAGAAAAGATTGGACTCACGCTTCGAGATTTGAAAGCCCGTGCAACAACGTTGTATGGATTTTTAGGGGAAGAGATTGCTTGTATGGGATCCATTAAGCTCCCCGTAACCTTGGGAGACTATCCAGTCTCGATGACCAAGATGAAGGAGTTTGTGGTGGTGGCCACCCCATCGGCCTACAACGTATTGGTCAGGAGACTAGCTCTGATTGGGCTGGGGGTAGTGTCGTCTGTTAGGCATTTGGCCATCAAGTTCCCAATGTCAAGTGACATCGGGACGCTGAAGGAAGACCAGTTCGCCGCACGGGAATGCTATAGAATTTCCATAAGAGGGATACGTCTTCAAGAAAGAAGGAGAGATCGATATTAGGGTTTAAGAGAGGGCTGATCTCGAACCAATGGAAGAGCTTGAAGAAGTGAAGCTCGATGAGAAATATACCACGAGGGTGGTAAAAATAGGGAAAAATCTTTCTAAAAATGCAAAATAGCAATTAACTTGCTTTTTGAGAGAAAACCAAGATGTGTATGCATGATCACACTCGAATATGGTAGGGATTATTATGAGTATTATGAGCCATGCACTCAACATAGATAAGAGCTTCCCCCAGAAGCAACAAAAAAGGAGGCTCCTAGACGACAATAGAAAGAAAGCCCTGAAAGAGGAGGTCAAAAGGTTAAAAGAAAATCGGTTTATCTGAGATGCTTTCTATTTTGATTGGATAGCCAACCCTGTGTTGGTCCCGAAGCCCAATGGCAAGTGGCGAACCTGCATTGACTATTTAGACCTCTATAAGGCATGTCCCAAGGATTGCTTTCCCTTGCCTCGAATCGACCAGCTCGCAGATGCCACTGCAGGCCACGACACCATGTCAGTCATGGACGCTTATTCTAGATATAAAGAGATATCCATGCATGCACCCGACCAAGAACATACAAGCTTTGTGACTGATAAGGGCTTGTACTGCTTTAGCATAATGCCTTTCGGGCTCAAGAATGCAGGAGACACATACCAAAGATTGGTGAATAGGATGTTCGCCGAGCAAATCAGAAATAACATGGAAGTATATGTGGATGACATAACAGTAACCATGTGGACGATCTCGCTAAATGCTTTACTGTAATCTGAAAATACAATATGAGACTCAACCTAAAAAAATGCTCATTCAGAGTATCCTCGAGTAAGTTCCTGGGATTCATAGTGAATGCTCGGGGTATAGAGGCCAATCTCAACAAGATAAAAGCGTTAATTGACATGCCCTCACCTAAAAAACACAAAGGTGTTTAGAGCTTAACTGGACAAATGGCAGCCTTAAGTAGGTTTATCTCGAAATCTACAGATCAGTGTCTTCCATTCTTTAATCCTTTTAGAGGGGGCAAAAAATTTGAATGGTCGGATGAGTGTGAACTCGCATTCCAGAACCTTAAGAAACACCTCATTGAGCCATCGATCTTGTCTAAACCAATCGCAGGGGAAGTATTATACTTATACCTCACCACAACCGATCATACGATTAGTGCAGTACTTGTCTAGAAGGATAAGAAAGTATAAAAGCCCATATACTACATCAGCAAGAGGTTACTGGGGGAAGAATCGAGGTACCCCTTAATGGAGAAACTGGCTTTGAGCCTAATGCACGCATCTCGAAATCTTTGATCCTATTTCCAAGCACATCCTATCTGTGTGTTAACTGATCAGTCGTAAAGATAAGTATTGTCCAAGCTCGAAGCATCTAGGAGATTGTTGAAATGGGTTGTCGAGCTCGGACAGTTCGAGATTACCTATTATCCTAGAACAACGATCAAAGGACAAGCTTTGGCAGATTTTATCGTCGAGTGTATAGGGATCTCCAACGAGGAAGTCGTAACCCCAGCACGCGAGGTGTGGAGACTTTACATCAATGGGCCCTCTAATGCAAATGGATCGGGGGCAGGAATTATTCTAATCACCCCGATGGGAAATCACTTCCACTCGGCGCTAAGGTTTTGCTTTGAGGCATCAAACAACAAGGCTGAATATGAGGCGTTGTTAGCGGGTCTCTGGATAGCCGCCGAGCTCAAAGAAAAAGCCATACACTACTACAGTGACTCACAATTGGTAGTTAACCAAGTCCTGGGTGAATATCAGGCTCGTGGCATAAAAATGGCAACTTACTTGGATAAAGTTAAGGCAACATTTGGGGGGTTTGAGTTCTACGCTATAAAACAAGGTCCCCGAGAACAAAATTCGAATGCAGATGCGTTGGCCAGGCTCGCCACGACCACCGAAGCTGACATACTCAATGTGGCTCCAGTAGAATTCCTACCGTCCCCAAGCATAACCAAGCCTGAGAAAGAAGATGTAAACATGATTGACTCGCAACCCACCTAGATGACCCCGATAATCGACTACCTCGAAATCGGAAATCTACCAGCAGACCGGAACGAGGCTAGAAAGCTTATATACAAGATATCAAGATACACCATTTTGGAAGGAAAATTTTATAGAAGGGGATACTCTATGCCACTACTTAGGTGTGTAACTCGCCCATAGGCAAATAAGATTTTGGAAGAAATCCATGAAGGATTTTGCAAAGACCACACCAGGGGCATAACTTGTCAAAAAAGGTGATTGGGCAAGGATACTTCTGGCCAACAGTCAAGGCAGACTCATTCGAGTATGTCAAACACTGTGATAAGTGTCAACGGTTCGCTTTGATACAATGAGCCCCACCCACCAAGCTTACCATGTTGAGCTCCCCATGGCCATTCGCGGTATGGGGAATCGACCTCATAGGCTCCTTGCCAACTGGGTGGAGTAAGATATGCTGTAGTCGCTGTCGACTATTTCACAAAATGGACCGAAGCCGAACCCTTGGCAACCATCACCTCGAAGAAAGTCTTAGATTTCGTAGTAAAAAACATCATCTGTAGATATGGGATGCCTAGGAAGATTGTGTCGGATAATGGGACTCATTTTGACAGTGATTTGTTTACACACTTTTGCGAAAAGAATGGGATAATAAAAAGTTTTTCCTCCGTGGTCCATTCCCAAGAAAATGTCCAGGTCAAAGCAGTGAACAAGACTTTAAAAAGTTCTATGAAGAAAAGGCTAGAAGAAGCAAATGGGAGATGGCCAGAGGAGCTGCCTCAAGTCCTGTGGGCATATAGAACAACGACGAGAACCTCGATGGGGCATACCCCTTTTTCCTTGGCGTATGGGTGCGAGGTCATGTTGCCCATTGAGGTCGAAATCCCAACCATAAGGTGCGACGTGTATGACCAAACCTCGAACCAATCCAAACTCGAAGAAAGTTTGGACCTCATCGAAGAGAGACGAGACAAAGCCCAGTTGAAAAACGCTGCATACCAGCAAAGGGCTATGAGATATTTTAACAAGAGGGTCTGAGAAAGAAAATTTGGATTGGGAGACTTTGTGTTAAGGAACGTGTTTTTGGCCACGTGAGACCCATTTGCTGGGGTACTTGGACCTAATTGAGAGGGACCCTATCAGATTGAGTCCATTATTCGACCTAGAGTTTATAAGTTAGCGAGGCTGAATGGAGGATTGGTTTCGCGAGCTTGGAATGGTGAACATCTACTACCTTATTATCAATAATATAGGAATGATGTTTATTCATTTGAACCAAGCATGTATTTGATCTTTACTTTTTGATTAATAAAGTACTGAATTTCACTCAAATGTTGTACTTTTATTGTTATACTTTTTTGCAAACCCTCAAAATTCAATAACCTAAGATTGCAATCATAGGATATTAAGGAGGCATAAGTGGTATACAATCATACCATAGGCTCGAAAAAATATAACATAAATAAAAATTAACTTTAATAACAATGTTTGGATTATTAACTCGACATGAAGAAAACAATAAGTGTATGGATCATTAACCAAACACGCAAACTAAACAAGTCTGAAACAAACCAGAAAGACCTAATCGAAAGTCAAAAGTTGGAATTCTAGATAAACCAACTAAAAATTATAAGTAGAAGCTAGGGCTGGAAATTTTTGGTAATGAGTTTCGACCTCGCAACCTCGAGGTCATACTCGAGGATGAGGAAAAGTAACTGGAAAAAAAAAATATAACTAGACTAACGAGGTTACATACCATTTGAGTCTTTTTTTTAATACACAGTAAAAGTAAGGTTCGACTTTGATAATAACGAAGTTGAACATGGGCATTTCAAATAAACAATGCATGAGTGTATTGAAATTCAAACTTAAACCTAACATATATTTATACGAATGAATAAGTATAAAAGTAGGTCCTTAATCATAATGTGCTCAAAATATTTCAACCAAGAAATATAATGCATAGTATTAGGCAAAAAATCTACAGGTAGTCAATATGAAAAAAGGGCTTTCAAGCTGAAAAGTTGAAAACATAAAAACTACCGTTAAAATATAAAGTCATAAGATGATTAAAATAGCTCAAAATCGAGCTGTAAATTGTATTTTCCCCAAGGGCACAAAAATATAATTACAAAAGAAATTCTAAGGGACGCAGCCCTGTTTGAAGTAGTTCACTATTGGTCAACTAAACCAGACTCAACCTCCTCGCCTTTGTCCTCCCCATTCTCGTCGTCCTGGGTTGTGGCTGTGACCTCCTCTTCAGCCAACTGAGCCTTCCATTTGGAGATAAATTCCTCTTCTTTATCTTGAAGGAACGAGGTGTCAATGTCAGGGTTCAGAGACCATATCATATACATTACTCGGTCTGTAGCCCAGTCTTTCTTGGCCTTGAACTCCTCGGTGAGACGATTTTTCTCGTCTTCAAGCATTTAGCCTCTGTATCCCAGCCTTTGAAGGCAAAATCCTTCTCTTCCTTCAGGCGTTCAGCCTCGGCCTTGACAGCACTTGTGTCTGTCTTTAGACAATCAATCTCAGCCCTGACAGCATCGAAGTCCGTTGTCTTGGTGTCGAGTTCTGCCTTCAGGCTGTTGGCAGTAGCCTCGGAGGAGTCAAGCTTAACTTGAAGAACCTTAAGGGCTTACTTGGTCTTGGCTCAGGCCTCCTCAGCTTTGACCTGTGCCCCTTTGGCCTCCTTCAAACCATATTCAGCTCGAATGTGAGCCTGGTTTGCTTCATAAACCAGGGTCTCCGCCGTCGCCATGTTCGAGAAAAACACTGAATTCTGGCGGAGGACACCGAGAAGGGCCTAAAAAAATTTACAAAAATAAATGATGTTCATAAGTGTTAGAGAATAAACAAGTGACCAAAGAAGCTATAAGACAAGAGAACTAGACTTACCGAAACCGAGAGCTCCACCGTTTGATCGGTGAGGCGTGTGGGATTTTCTCCTCTCAAAAATGGCCACACATTGGCGTTGAGGTTGCTACAAGCCTGGCCTACCCGATACAACATATTCGAGCACAGGTCGGCTCCTAAGGTCCCTGCCACGTTCTCCAGAGGGTACTCACAAATGTGGGACAATGCCACAAAATTACGGACCACCGTCGGGGCACCCGTAGGCTTCGAACCTGAGGGAGGTTGTAGAGGTGGCATAACCTCTGGAGGCTCAATGATGGCATTGGTTGTGGTCGTGATGGAAGTGTCCAAAACCATGACCGAAGAGCCAGGAGTTTTGGCTTTGGGCTCGGATGAGGCAGTCATTGATGGAGACGAACCCTCAACAATCTTGGCTGACTTTGAGGCGACCCCTTTTTTTGAGGTTACACGACCTCGTTTAGTACCTCAAGGTTTGGGTGGCTGTCCCAAAAGGCTATATAGGTCTGACTCCATGTCACCTGAAAAGCACAAGGGAAATTAATCAAGCTGAGAAAGAGAAAGGTCATACGCATTTGTATAAGTAAAAATGACTAAGTGTCAAGAACCTAACAAGAAGACTCACTAGAGCTCGAACTTGGGGACCAAGAGATTCCCTTGTCTTCTGATGAGGCTATGGGAGTCCCTTCCCTAAACGTAGAGGACATCCTCAAGAGGTCTGATATCGCCCAATAATTCCTAAGCGGTCGCAGTAGTAATCGGGCTATGTCGTATCCACAGAGAGGTAAAATACAAAATTAAAAGAAAGATTAGTAAATTAAAAATAATAAACTTTGGAAAAATGTAAATTTGAAAAAGAATATAAACATTAAATTAATAAAATCGAGGAATTAGAATCAGAAAGAAAGTATGGAAGGCATAAGTTTCATTCATGCAAACATATATATATTTTAATAAAATTGATTTATTCTACTCAACTATAATTCTACACCATTAATTATAGTTGGAAAATATATATAATAAAGCTCACCTTAAAATATGTTCTTTAATTAAATTATACTAACTTCTAATTTTAAAAACCTATCATATTATATACCTTAGAGCGACAAAATACCAATGACAGAATGCAGTAAAAAGTATATAATATAACAAATATCCTAAATTAAATTAAAAGCCTAAATTACATAAGAAGAGCATGACTAGACTTATGTAAAAGACACTAATAAATTTAGAATAAAAATTAGAAGAAAATAAATTTAATTGTAACAAATATATAGAAATGAAGAATAAAATAAAGAATCAATATATTAAAAATATAATGTTAAACATGAACTCCACTCTAGCCTTTCCACAAGAGAATTTAGCCTAAAATATGCATTGTTTTCACTCACAAAAATGTAAAAGAAATGAAAGAAAAATAAGAACAAAAATAATTTTTTTTCTCTCACTATACTCTCCACACTTAATTTCACAATCTGATAATTTACACTGGCTTTGGTTCTCTATTTATAGACCAAAACGTGTAAAATCGTGTACAAAATAGTGGGGGAAATGGCTACAAAATCTGATGGAGTGGAGCAAATGGTGTTGGGTCGTGGGGGACAAAGGCTGACGCAGGGGACAGGTGGAAGCTTCGGATTGGATGGCGTGGCTGGCATGGTCAGGTCGTGGCAGGCGTGGTCGGCCACGTGGGGGGCAGTGCGTCAAACGGCGTCAGGCGGCGTCAGGTTGTTAGGCTCGGCTTGGCTGGCGTGGCTTGCGGCTCGGCTGGCGTGGCTTGGCTGGCCGAATGGCGGGCTGCCAAGTGGCAGCATGGGGAGCAGCCATTGCATGGGTTTGGGCTCCATTTTGGGCCTAGTTTTGGGCCATTTCATCTTCAAAAATGCCATTTTCTTCATGATTTCTTCAATTTTAATTCTTTCTTTCTCCTTTCTTTTTCTTTGTGTCAAAAATATATTTTATTTCCTGAAAATTAAACACAAATTAAATTAAAATTAATATTTTCAAATATAAAATATATGACAATAAATCCATGAAAATATTAATTAAAACTTAATTGATTTTACATTTTAAGATTAATAAAATGATATTTTTGAGCAATAATCAAGGTCCCTATAGTCTTTTGTGCCGTATTGCACTGCTACACCATCGCAAACCTTGTTTAGGCTATACATGGTTTGGTACTTACCTAGCCAGCTATCAAACCGATGAACCTTAAGGTCTACCCTCGACCATGCTAAGAAATTATCCCCAGGGTCCTCGAAGAAGATCATTACGTCAGGCTCGTGCTTAAGTAATGAAGGAGACCACATAGATGAATCGGGCATGACTTTACCTCCTAACGAGCTTACTGATGCTTCATCCTATGCCTCATTTCCCGAGCTTGAGGGTTCGAAGGGGCGAGGTTGGTGGGCCCAAGAGCTTTGACCCGCATGTTTGCTTCTCACAGGGAGCTTGGTGGTGGGTACGGGTATGTCCTCCCATCTCGCATACTTGCAGTTGTTGGAGTCGTCAGTGGTCTCGCCTTGTTCTAGAAGGTTGCACACCCGAAGCTTGTCCTCGTGAAGAAGGTGAGAAAGGGATCGCCGACCATAGGGAAGCTTGAGGATGGTTTCCCTACGCTCCCTCATGGCATCCGTAGGCTGAGGACGATGGTAGGTGGATATATAAAAGTTTTAAGTAAGTCAGTATGGCTCACAAATCAAAATAGAATTTAGCCAAGATATACGTGGGACTTATGAATTCTCTAGAAGGAGTAGAATTGAGAGGGAGCGAGACCGTTTGTCCAGAAGAAGGCGGTCTTGGAATTCGAAGGGTGGTTTGGAATGTCCTTGAACAATTGCTTATCTTTTGGGTAGCTGGACAGATAGTAGAACCCATCCCTGCCATGGGCTCGGGAAAGGTTGCTTTTAAGGAAAAAGAGATACAAGATCTCATGTGCTGTGACACCTCCCACTTCATCTCCTTATATAATGACTTCAGCGCAGACAGAACCCTATATGAGTTCGTCTGGAGTTAGAATGGAGCTATTCCGGTGTAGTTGTGAAAGCTCCAAAAGTAATCCTTTAGGGGTAGCAAGGCCCTAGCTCGTAAGTTCTCACGGCTCCAGGCCGCAAGCTTAACCTTTTTGTTTGGGTTGTCTTCCCTAGGTGCACAACAGCTCCTCTCGTTGGAGCTGGCAGGTCGATAGACCAACTTTCCAGAGAGCTTCAACCCGGGGCAAGAGAGGAGCTCAAAAATTTGTCAGGTCGAGGTTATGGAACTTTGGTAATGTTCGGCCTCGAAGAAAGAACTCTCCGAGATCGGGATGGAAAGGGGTTTGGGAGCTTTAAGTGGTTGGTTAGAAGGATCCTCCATTAAACTGAATACGAGCCCGCCTGGAAAAAAGGCTATGATAACCCTGTGTTTGGGGTCTAGTGGGATAGGCCTGTGATTGACCCAAAATGGGTATGTTTTAAAAATTTATAACTCGCAAGCGCACGAATCGTATATGAAATATAGTGTTCGTGTAAGCACGAGATCGAACCCAAAGGAGTTGTCTAAAATAAAAAAGAAAACTATTTTAAATCAAAATTAATAAATTCAAACCTAGCTCCAAAGATTTACGAGATTTAATATCATGAATATAAAATAAAAGATAATAATAAAGATATTAAAGACAATATATACTTAAATTAATAATTGTAAACAAGATGATAGAAGAAAGATTATTAAGATAATAGAATCCACAAAATATAAGTTCAATAATATTTATAAGTAGATTGATTTCCAAGTTTTAGTAATAGTAGAAATTAATCAAACCATCACTTATTCAAATTAGATATTCTATTAAAGCACAAGTTTTTATAAAAATATAGGATTTATCTTCACTTTTAAAATTACAATTTCAAAGTATTTAATGTAAATCAATCTAATGAAATAACAAATAAATCGATGAAAATTATTTATAAGGCAAAACATAATATTTTTGTTCTAAGCATTTGATGTGCACAATTTAATGGCACACCTTAATAAAAGAATATTATGATTTTGCAATAATGAAGAACAAAGTGTAAATATGTTCTAACAATAAAAAATACAAGATATTTAAGATGAAAAAAAGTATTTGAAAAAAAAAATTCATAAACTTTATTGCACAAAATGGGAAATCAACATACAAAATAAACACTATCTAGTTACATATTGTTTCATCATCATCTTAATAATCTTAAAAAGATTAGAAACTCATAACTAGCATAGAAAATACAAACCACAAAATTACAAACATAACTAGGAAAATTTGGAGGAAAACCCCCAAATTGTTCCTCTAAAAATACATAGAAAATTAATCCAAAAGAAGGAGAAGAAGAAGAAGATAAAGAAAATTGAGTGGTCTTGAAAATGGGGTAAGTGTGTAGTGTAACCTCCCAAAAAATAAGCACCCTCAAATGGTCTTGAAAATTCCCTATTTATAGCCAAAATGAGAGTATTAAAATAATCAATTTAAATTAATTAAATTGATTAAATTAATAATAATATGACAAATATGGGTAAATTTTAGGTGTAATGATGATTTTGGGTAAAATGTGTAGAAAAGTTTAGGTAAAAAATTGGTATTTTAGGGACAAGGGGACAAAATTGTAGTTTGATGGGCTCAAGGGGGCTGTGGCAGGTGGGTTGCAGGTGGCTGGCTGGTTTGGGGCAGATTGGGCCGAGTGGTTGGCGCAGTGTGGTCGGATGGCTGGCTGGGTGAGATGGGCTTCGGCCAGGAGCTGGGAAGGTGGGCCGAATGCTGGCAGGCCTGGGATCAGTTGGAGGCAGGCCTTGGAGCTTGGCAGCCGAGGAAGGCTGAAGATGTTGGCATTGGGCCTGGCTGGGCCGAGCTGGGAGCTACTGGAGGAGACGGGTTGGGCCAATTTTCAGTTTTACAACATTTTTTCTTCTTCTTTTTCTTGCCTTTCAAGAGCCAAAAAATACAACATATTTCCTATAAAAAACATAAATTAAATTAAAACTAAATATTTTCAATAATCAAATATACAACATAAGTTCCATGAAAATATTAATTAAAACTTAATTTATATTTAACATTTAAGTTCAATAATACAACATTTTTTTTACCTCAAATTAAACAACAATAATTCAAATAATTAACTACAACATTTTACAACAAAATAACTATAAAAACACCAAAAAATATATAAAATCAAAATAAACGCAATAAATTCAAAATTGCTTTAAAACTTAATAAATCAATTAAAAACTCAAGAACTAAGCAACAATTAGCATATAAAATATGGTAAAATAACTCTATTTTGTAGAGTTATCACACCCCTAAACTTAATATTTTGCTAGTCCTCAAGCAAAAGAAAAATTAAAACACACACACATTTTTTTTTATTGGTGATGTCAAATGTTTTCGTCAAAAATTATATAATGGAAATAGTTAAAAGAAAATCACAAATAAAAGTTGTAACACCCTGCTAATTAGGGTCTATTACCAAGTGTGTTTAAAACCAGTGCTGGACTTGCTCAACAAGTCATTTGGACTAAACATGTGTTTAAGCCACTAAGGGTTTAGGTATTGAAAATTTTGATCAACTCATAAACATTTCCATTAAGTTGTAAACATGTTCTTTACATGGGATCCCAAAAACGTTAGTTTAAAAGCTTATTACAAAACTCAGATTACACAATAAGCCGTCCTAAGCGACAAAAGCTGGGTTTAACCCTAGTTCCTCTGAGCATCTCGGCCGTGGTGGTCGAGCGGACTGCATATGTACATACCACTGCTAATGCCCTCCGACTCATGGCTGGTTGAGCTTCTCTTTACCTTTACCTGCACTACAAAGCACCTGTGAGCCAGAAGACTCAGCAAGAAAACATAATCAACAGTTCAGTGAATAAAACAACCATCAAATAGTAATAACTGAATCCAGTGCATTCATTAAACCCAATTGGAGACCATAGAGTCACACAAGTGCATGTTGCACTTTCTTTCAAGTTGTTGGCATCCGAGCTAGTCAAGTGCATGTTGTACTCCCAGGGTGGCCCAGCCATGGTGGCCTGCACTCCACGTGCATTATGCCAATCTTAGCTTATAAACTAAGTTCCTTATGCCCTTGATTTATAAGTCAAGCCACCACGTGCCTCCAAATTATAATTTGAAGCCTTGGGATTCTCAACTAATAAGGATCTCCTAGAGCCCATGATATTCTCAACTAATAAGTTGATCCCCACTTAACATCCTAATAATACCCTAGTTTATAAACTAAGCTTCACAATCATAACAGACAGTCACATGTTTCATATAGCATGCTTATCAAATAGTCACACAATGCATTATAATACATTCACTCAATAGTCATAAGCATAATCATAATTATGCACGTTACAACGTATCTAATCAGACATTCGCAACATAATTATAATCATGTTCATCACCTTAACTAAGCTCTAACCATGCATTCACATAACAGGTGCAATTTTCTTACCTTTGGTCCGTATGCAAGTTATTAGCGACGACCCTCTGAGTACGACCCCCGATTCAATCCTTTAGCGTAAATCTAGTCACAACCGTGATAAGGAAGTTCCCATCAATAACAGGTAAATAACAGCTTCCAGACCAATTCTTAGCCACCGGGACATTGAATTCCACTTAACAAGGAAGTAGAATCGATCCTGAGCCCAAATGGTTAAGTTCCCAATCTAAAAATCCCATTTAAACAAAAATTCCCCTTAAGAGCTGCGACCCCTCACACCCGAGCCGCGGCCCGCCTCTAATTCCAGAGGCTCGGCCTCCCTGGAAACCAACGCGCGCCGCGGCGCGCCCCTGCCTCCGAGCCCTGCTGGCTCAAAAATCCCTTCGCAGGCCGCGGATCACCACAAAAGAGCCGCGGCTCACCACCACGAACCCAGAAATTTTTGGGTTTTTCTTCAACTGAACCCAACTAAAACCCATCTAACTCCACCCTAACTTTCCACTTCAGTTCCCATAATTATCAAAACCCTTTCCAAAGACAAAACCCAGCCATATATCATAATAAAACTTATCAAAACCCACAAACTCAACCTTCCAACTATCTAACATGCATCAACACCATAATTCTAAATTATTCAGCAAAACTAACCATACAATTCCAGTTCAGAATTCTTACCTCAGCTGTGATGAACACTTGAACCTAGCCTCTGTTTTCCCCCAAGCCTAACACCTTGATTTCCCAAGCTTTCCTCTTCAATTCCCCAAAAAACTATTCAAACACCCATGGAGCATAAAGAGAACGAGGGAGAGAGAAAGGGAGCTGCTGAATTCTTTTTCCTTTAGTTTCCTTAGTCTTCTCAGCAATCCTAGCTCACCCAAACACCACACTTAGCCCAAAAATGACCATTTTGCCCCTTGCCCTTATCTTATTCATCAAGTGTTTACAAGGGCAATTTTTCCTTTGCTTTAAATCCCGTCATCCACAATTTGCATCTTATAATTCCCGCTACTTCCAATATTCTCACACGGTTACCAATAAATTCCCATTACCCACTAATTCCTGGTAATGTACTAAATTACTAGAATACCCCTAAGCTCACCCCGAACCGGGTATTAAGACCCTGTTGTGACTTTTCCGCTAACTTGCTCATCGGGACCGCCTCTCGTTGAGTAACCCAAATATATCCACATAATAATATGGTCTCAATCACACAAGCACATATTTGCATTTATACCCCAAACGGGTCAAATTACTAATATACCCTTCTTATAAGAAACGGGCCCACATACACATATTTAATATCTTTAACACACAAGCATAATTATGTTATAATATAATTCACATAATTACTCAATTATTGCCTCCCGGCCCCATAATCCAGGCACTAAGCCCTATTAGGAAATTTGGGATGTTACAAAAGTAAAGCTTATGTAATTAATGAAAAAGTTAAAATTGCTTTCAAAATAAATATTTAACATGGAAACACAAAAACATCAAATCATCATGTGAACATTAGACAAGCTTATGCAAACAAAAATAGATTAAATCTCCATAAACACATTTTTCTTTTATATATAAATCTCAAAAGTTTATTTTTCTTATTTTTCAATGTGATTTTTTTTAGAGATTTAAAAAATTTAATGTTTATATAAACTTTGTCCAAATATCACAATAATTCAAAATAGAATAGAAAAGTGTCATATAATGAAAAAAATAAAAATAACAATAATAATAAATCTATAATTAAACAAAAATAACTCAAAAATTAAAAACAAAGCTTAAGATTTATTTATACTTTTCTGGGAAAGGATGTGTGCAAAAATAGAGAGTACTTGAGTACTCCTGGTGTGCAATCCTCGAGTGATGCGTGTCTACACTGGAGTGTTGAAGGTGGCATGATTTTCTAAATGTGGAGTTCAATAGTTTCCTTCTCATAGGATTCGAACCAACACTTTTGAGGGGGCAAAATGTTACACCCAAATTTTGAGGATGAATAAATGAGTCTCGAAATGTAGGCTCGTAAAGCGTAAGCTCGAAGATAACAAGCAGTGGATGAACACTTGTAAAAATTTGCATGATTCCTGACTTGTTCTTGTTGGCAATCGAGCACAAGTTTAAAAGGCTCAAGCTTAAGCATCAAGCTCAAAAGAACAAATCTTCTTCGATGCACATGGGAGTTATTCGAGCTTTAGTTGTAAGTTTGAAGATGTTGGTCTCCGAAGATTGAGATCGATGAAATCAATGGCTAAGGAGGAGGCCGACTGGAATAGCGAGCTCAAAGTATTGGTCGATCTCGAAAGTGCGTTAACCTTGCATTCGAGGTTAGCAACGCATTTGGCACATGATTGCTGTTAGGAGATCCCTATTCCTTAGGGATTTGTTGTTATCTAGTATTAAATCCCAATTATCATAGGATATTATACATTTAATGTATTTATTCACATTTATTTCAAATTTAAAAAATTAATTTTAACTTCCCTGAGTTAGTGGAAGATATTCTCCTAACTAGGCCTATAAATATCCTGGTATTTTTCATTTGGACTGATGCACAATATTGTACTGGGAATACTCTGTTGAATTGCTCTGAGAAAGCTTTGAGAGAGTATTACGAATCAATAATATTGACTCGTGGACTAGGCAGATTTTAACTGCTGAACCACGTAAAAATCCTACTGTTCTTTTCTTATTTTCTAAATCTTTGTTTAGTGCTCTTCAGATTTAAGTTGACGAAAAACGACATCAACAAAAGTCAATCTCCATTAGTGTGTGGCGTGTCCTCATGAGTTGCTTGCTATAGAAGAACCAGGCAAACTCTCCCTCAAAATAACTCTTTTTTTTTTATTTTGTGTTTTTTTTATTTATTAATTTTATTTGTATAATTTTTGTTTACCACTAATTTTTTTCAAAAGAAGAAAACCCCTCAGCAGTTACCTATTAGAGAGCCAAGCACATAGGTAGCCTTCTCCACGGGCACACAGTCCTAAGTGAAGGAGCAAACTACACAAAGCAAAGTGACCCAATGGTAGCTTTCACACTAAACCATATGGCTTCTCTAATAGAGGAGACAATTCAATGAAATTACCAAGAATGAGAAATCAAGCATCAATTAAGACTACAAGAAAGCATCAACAAGCCTACATCACTTTAAGACATATGACTATGAAAAGAAATTTGAAGAAAGACTCACATATGAAAATAACTATATTGCTTATTTTCGAATGCCACATGTTATTACTCAAACATACAAACTCCTATTGACTTTCTCAAGTGAACAAAAGTTTGTGAACTCAAAGCCTTAGTAAACAAATCAGCTAGTTGACTTTTAGAAGCAACATGAGATAATACAATTGTTTTAGACTCAATTAACTGACGAAGGAAGTGGTGGCGGACATCGATGTATTTGGTGCGAAAATGTTGGACATGGTATTTGGAGAGATTGATGGCACTAGTATTGTCATAATAGATGGTCAGAGTGTCAAGAAAAAGACCATAATCACACAACATTTGTTTCATTCAAAGAAGTTGAGTGCAACAACTTCCTGTAGCAATGTACTTTGCTTCAGTAGTGGAAAGCGAGATGGGGTTTCGCTTTTTACTGTGCCAAGAAACCAGGTTGTTCCCCCACATAAAAACAGCCATCTGAAGTGCTTTTTCTATCATCAAGATTACCTTCCCAATCAGAGTCACTAAAACCAACCAAGGAAAGATTAGTATCACAAGAGTCCCAAAAACCAAAGTCAGTGGTACTAGCCAGGTATTTTAGAATTCTTTTCACAACAGTAAGATGGAATTCAGTAAGGGCAGATTGATATCTAGCACAAACTCCAACACTAAAACAAATATCAGGACGACTTGCAGTAATGTAAGGTAAACTCCCTATCATACTTCTATACAGTGTTGCATCAACTTTTTTACCTGTCTCGTCTCTGATCAGCTTGGTAGTGGTGCCCATAGGTGTGCGTGCATGTTTTTCATTTTCTAAACCAAAATTTTGAGCATGTTTTTGGCATATTTTGATTGAGACAAGAAAATTCCATTGCCAAGTTGTTTAATTTGAAAACCAAGAAAGTAACTTAGTTCACCAACCATGCCCATTTCAAATTCCTTAGTCATTAGTTGAACAAAGGAGTGAGTGTGTGCATCACAAGCGGATCCAAATGCTATGTCATCTACATAGATTTGGGCACAAACTATACCAGGATTCAGAGGTTTAATAAACAACGTTTGATCAACATTACCTCTAGTATACCCATTTTCAAGCAAGTAGGTGGTGAGACGATCATACCATGCTCGAGGAGCTTGCTTAAGCCCATACAAATCCTTGTTCAGTTTGTAGACATGATCTCCATGATGAGGGTCCTCAAATCCAGGAGGTTGTGACACATAAGCCTCTTCCACAAGGATGCCATTCAAGAAAGCACTCTTGGCATTCATTTGGTATAACTTGAACTTCATGTAACACGCCACAACCAACAAAAGTCTTATAGATTCCAATCTAGCTACTGGAGCAAACATTTCCTCAAAGTCCACTCCCTCAATGTGAGTATACCCCTGAGCAACTAATCTGGCCTTATTGCACACCATATTTCCTACTTCATTAGTCTTATTTCTGAATATCCACTTAGTACCAATGATGTTGGCACCCAAAGGACGAGGAACAAGAGCCCACAATTCATTTCTATCAAATTTTTGAAGCTCATCTTGCATGGCATATATCCAGTGCTCATCTTTAAGGGCGTCCTTGACTGATTTAGACTCCATTGAAGAGAGATGACAAGCATTAGTAATTTCATTGGCTAGTTTCTTCTGAGTCACCATCACTGCATTTGGATTACCAACAATGGAGGATAAAGGATGAACTTTGGGTATCCATGTGGGTGGTCCCTTTTTCTGATGAATTCCTAAGTCAGAGGAGACAAAATTTTATGGAATGGAAGACCGGAAGCCTCAAAGGTTTTAGTGGTAGCATCAATTTCCTCAATTTAAGATTCACTTGGTTCATCTGTAGTTTGTGATGCAACAAGCAGAATGGATGTGTCGACAAGAGTGTGGATTTCTTCTTCTTCTGAGTAACAAGCAAAGTTTTCTAAGTCACTGAACACAACATTTATGGATTCTATAAAGACCTGGGTTCTCATGTTGTATATTATTTAGGCACGACTATTGGTAGAGTATCCCAAGAACACTCCTTCATCACTCTTGGATAAAACTTGCCAAGCTTTTCTCTATCATTAAGAATGTAGCACTTACAACAAAACACATGAACATAAACCAAATTTGGCGTTCTGTCTTTCCATAGCTCATAAGAGGTTTGCTTAGTGCCAGGATGAAGATGCACCATATTGCTAATGTAGCAAGTTGTATTCACCACTTTAGCCCAAAGTCTCTTTGATACTTTATTTGCATTCAACATAACATGAGCCATCTCTTGAAGAGTTATATTTTTCCTTTCCACAACTCCATTTTGCTGAGGAGTTTTTGGCGCTGAGAACTTATGAGCTATCCCTTCTTGATTGCAAAAATCAGC
The DNA here is from genome assembly GCF_963169125.1 of Humulus lupulus. Taxonomy (NCBI): domain Eukaryota; kingdom Viridiplantae; phylum Streptophyta; class Magnoliopsida; order Rosales; family Cannabaceae; genus Humulus; species Humulus lupulus. Next base: position 87,750,944 of record NC_084799.1, read on the forward strand.
GAAGATGTTGTTCTCAAATTCCTTGCCATGGTCACATTGAAGACGAATCACTTTCTTAACCTTTTCGCCCTTTTCAGCTTGCAAAGAAAGACACGATCCCTTGAAATTTTCAAAAGAGTCAGGTTTTTCTCTAAGAAATCTAACCAAGAGAAACGAGAATAATCATCCACGCACACCATAACATATCTTTTCCCCATAAGAATTTCTATATGCATGGGACCCATAAAATCAACATGAAGCAGTTCCAAAACTTGGGAAGTGACCAGAAACTTCAAAGGAAGATGGCTACTTTTGACTTGTTTACCGAGTTGACAAGGACCACAAACTTTGTCTTTCAAAGGAGATAAGTTTGGAACATCTCTAACCGCTTTCAATTTTACAAGTTTACTGAAATATTTATAGTTCAGATGACCTAACTTGTAGTGCCACAGTTCAGTATCATCTGTCTTTGTAGCATTGCACATTAAACTAGTGATCAAGAGATAACAATTGTCACTAGATCTCATCCTTGTTAAGACATGAGTTCTAGATGTTGAAATAATGGTACAATCAGTCTTGGAGAGAAGAACCATGCACCCTTCATCATAGATTTGACTAACACTTATCAATTTAGCCTTCGACCCTTCAACATAGAGAACATTTCCTAGAGGAGGTAGACCTTGCAAACAAAACTTTCCTTTTCCCATGATCCTTCCTTTGTTCCCATCACCAAAAGTGACATATCCCTCAACATGAGCAAAAGATTAGTGAAAAGAAGTTTATTTCCAGTCATGTGGCGAGAACACTCGCCGTTCAAGTACCATTGATCACTGTTACAAGCTAGTAGAGAGGTATAAACCACTAGAGCCTTTGTTTGAGCATTCTTCGGCCTCCATAGTTTTCTTCCTACAAGAGAGACTTGAGACTTATCTTTTGCGGTTTTTATAAGCCGATACAAGTAGAAATTCAAGTTGTAACATCTTGGATGAATATGACCCTTTTTTCCACAGAAATGGCAAATGAGAATAAATTTTCTTGTGGCTGGAGGTTTTGTAGGAGCAGCAAGGTGAGAAGGGAAAATGAGAGGCACTTCTTAAGATGAACTTGGAGGATCTTTCTTTTTGATAACCAAAGGTTGATTGAAACCTACCCCATGTTTTTCTCTCGCAAACTGACTAATTCCCATCATGTTGTCAAATAAATCCGGACCAACAGTGTATGTCCTAATGATTTTATTGGCATAATTCAAATCCACTTGCATTTCTCTAGAGCAACCCTCTCCTCTTCAATGTCCAAAGTGAGCAATTCAAATTTTCCTAACAAGTTTTTCCTTTATTCTTCGAGTTCTCCCACTTTAACCTCCAGAATTTTAGCCCTCTTTATCACACTAACCCACTCATTATACATTTGTTCATAGGTAGTTTGTTGTTCCAAGTCATCCTCATCACTACACACTCCATCCGAGTCAGTGTCTGAACATGGTGTTTTTGATGTCTTAACAGTAAAAGCAACATAGTTTTCTTTCAAATCCGAACTATCCTCTTCTGCAGCTTTTTGATCCTCTTCGCTGTCACTCCAAGATGCTGCCATAGCTCTCCCCTTTTTCTTCAAGGTGTTTGCACACTCTCCTTGTATATGCCCGAAGCCTTCACACTCACGACATTGAATACCCTTTGGATTTCTCTTTTTGCCCATATTAGTTGACTTACGAGGAAAATTGGGTGGTTTTCTTGAGTTTTCTCCCCTGAAATCATTGTTGTCTTTTCTTATATTGTTTCTCAGAAACTTAGCATAATTTTTAGTGAGCTGTGTAACCTTTTCCTCATCTAAATTCTTAAGAGAATCTCCCACAAAAAGATTTTTGGCAACTTTGTGAGATAAGGCAACTCCACTAGAAACTTTCTTCTCATTCTTTTCATTGGATCATCTTTTCATAGTGAGTTCATAGTTTTGCAATGAACCAATGAGATCATCCAAATCAAGGGTATCAACATCATGACATCCTTAATGGAGGTAACTTTTGACTTGAACTTCCTAGGGAGAGCTCTGAGCACCTTCCTCACAAGCTTGGAGTCTGAATAAGTTTCACCTAGTGCAAAAGATTCATTATAAATGTCACATAATCTAGAATGAAATCCAGTAACAGATTCATCATCTCTCATAGTTAAATTTTCGAACTCAGTAGTAAGAGATCTCAATCTAGACTTTTTGAAATTTTTTTCCTTCATTTTTTTTGTTTGCAACTTATCCCAAGCATCCTTGGCTATTTCACAATTTGCTTTAGCTTTCATTTGATTCACAAAAACTACATTAAAGATAGCAGTAGTCAAACCGACACATTGGAACTCCTACCATTGATCCTTTGGAGTTCCAATTTTCCTTTTCAATCTAAGCCATAGTCCAACTGACACAAGATTTTTTTTAGTGTCCTCACCATCCGTAATGGTAGGAGGAGTCCAATCCTCAACCACGACACTCCAAACACGCTCATCCATAGCTTTGAGAAAAGCTCTCATCCGAGCTTTCCAACAAGCACAGTTGGTTCCATCAAGCATGGGGGGTCTAGTAGTAGACCCGCTTTCTTTGAAGCAATCCATCAATACAAACACAATAGAAAAAACAACACACACACACACACACGCAACCCCTAAGGAACCAACCAACACGTTAACTAGAGTGGAAGCAAATAAGCTAACAAAAGACAAGCAAGGATCAATACACAAGCTCTGGTACCAAATGAAAGTTAGTTAACTACTGCTACTCATTTTCCCATTTAATTCATCAAACAAAAATTAGATTTGGTTCAAGGTTAAGTGTAAGAAAAATAAAAAATGACACAATAATTTTTACATGGTTTAGCCATGATTTCTCAATACCTACTCCATAAGACCTAGTCCAGAGGTGAAGCAAATCCACTAAAATAATCAGAGTTATTACAAGTATAAACAGTTGTAAAACAAATTAAAACTCCCTTCTAATTTTCTTTACAAACAAGCAATCAACTCCCAATTTTGTGAAAATCTTCAAGCAACCAGCCTCCCACTAGCTTTGAAATTCATTGGGCTCCTTCCAGATACTACTCAAGCTCCCCCAGAGACTCAGCTTGAACTCCCTTCAAGATTTGCAGCAAAAATTGCTAGAAGAATGGTGAAGAATCACCAAAATGCCATGGGTAGTGAACAATAAAGCACTAAATGCTTCAGACTTTTTTCAGAGAATGTTTCTTGGATAAGACACTTTTTAATTTCTCAAAAAGGTAAGGGAAACACGGACAAAACAAATATATATATTCTAGGGCTCAAAATAGAAAAGCCAGCTAAGCAAGTCATGTGCTGAAATAGAAATCATGTGCTACTGGACTTTAGTTTTATAACATGAAAACAATGTTTTACCATGAAAAAAATGCATGACAAAAATAACACTTAGAATTGCTTCCAACAATGAAGCTGAATACGAGCACTGCTCCCATGATTAAGACTAGCCAATGATGTAAATGTTAAATCACTAGAGATATACTATAACGTCCCAAATTACCTAATAAGGCTTAGGTCCTTGTTTAGGGGGGCAGGATGGCAAATTATGGAAATTACATGTTTATGTGTTATATATGCGTGTAATTATGTGAGTTATAATATTATATGACTTGATAAGCATGTTTAGGTGTATTAATTAAGCATGTGGGTCTGTTTCTTATTAGAAGGGCAATTTTTGTAATTTGGCCCGTTATGGGTATATTTGGCATATATGTGATATATGTGTGGGACCACATTATTATGTGGATATATATATATATGAATTACTCGGCACGAGGCGATCCTAGGGAGAAAGTTAGTGGGAAAGTCACAACGGGATCAATACTTGACTCGAGGTGAGTCAAAGGGTATTTTGGGTATTTAGTACATTACTGGATTATTGGGTAATGGGAATGAATATTTGATGATATATTGGGAGTTAGTGAGATCACGAGGAAATTTTGGGAATTTTGACTATTTTACCCTCGGGGGTGTTTTTGGGACCCCAAGCCTTGGGTTTTACTTAAGGTTACTTAAGTTCGAAGTAACCTGATAGAAACAGAAGAACACGTTCGAACACTTTTCTCTATCTCATTCTCCTTTTTACCGTTCGTTGCATTTTTGAAGGAAACTCGAGTTTTAGGACTCAGATTCAAGCAAGGATAGAGTCATAACGATTCCAGGAAAGATTAGAAGCTTATTAGCTGGTGGATTTAGCGAGAAATGACATAATTAGAGGTAATTTAAGCTTTGAATATTTTAGTTTTCGTTTCCTTATGTTTCTTAAGTTTTGAATTGGACTCTATGTTTTGATGAGTTTTTGAGTTATTTGAAGCTTGGGTTTTGATGGTTTTGGGCCATTGAGATGATTGGAAACTTTGTTTATGGAATTTGGCTATGTTTGGATAGGTTTATGGAGGGATTTGACATGAGAAAAACAAAGAAAAACTGAGTTTCGCAAGTCGAGTCGCGACCTTGTTCTTGGGGCGCCGCATCTCAAATCAGGTGAAGGAGAAGCAGATGGCATTGAGGCTTTTGAGCCGTGACGCCTGTGAGTTGGCGCTGTGGCACTTGGGCAGGCAGAGAAGAGGCTTGGGCCTCTGACTTGAGCGGGCCACAGCTCAAATGGTTGGGGGTCGCAGCGCTTAAGGGATTTTGGGCCTCGGGGAGGTTTTGAGTGCGGGAACTCAAACCTAAAGGCTCAGGATCGATCCTACTACCTGATTTAGTAGGATTCGATGTCCTAGAGGATAAGACTCGGTCTGAAAGCCTTTATTTACTCTTGGGATTCTATAATTGGTTGTGACAAGGTTATTGATAGAGACAAAGGATCAAGATCGTGCTCGAGGGTCGTTCTTATTTTATATTACACTCGGACCTAAGGTAAGAAAATTGCACCCATTATGTGACATACATGATTAGGGCTTGGCACGAATGTTGAATATAGTTTTGATTGGGCTTTGGTCCCTGTAAATGCTCATGATTATGATTATGCCTGTAATTATTGATGAAGCATGTTGAGTGCTCTATATGTGGATATTTGTTATATAATGAATGCTTGTTTACATTATATATATTTGAGAAAAGCATTGACTTATCAGTCAAGAACGTCAATAGCGCTGAGTGCTGGTCGTAAAGCATTGACTTATAAGTCAAGGGTAGCAATAATGTGTTGAGCGCTGGTTGATATGATTAGATATAATTAAGAAAGTGTTACACGCTCATTCGCCCCAATGGTCGTAGAAAAACCAAAGCGCTTGACTATCTCTATGACTGGTTACTCAGAGCTAGGGTGACCTTATGGTCACATGGCTAGGGCAAAGGACCCCAGGTTGACTCTATGGTCATCTAATTAGGGTTGCGAGTCCCAAAATGATTCCATAATAATTTATTTGTACCTGTATGCATGCATGAGTAGGTTATTACTGCTGGGCGTGCTAGATATACATATGAATTTGTATATATTGTTCATGCACTTGTATTAAGTTTTCTTGCTGGGCCTTGGCTCACGGGTCCTACGTGGTGCATGTAAAGGGAAAGGAAAGTTGGACCAGCTATGAGTTGGAGAGCTTAGGTGGTGATGTGTACATATGTGGCCGCTTGACCACCATGACCAAGGTTTCTCAGAGGAACTAGGGTTAATCCCTAATTTTTTGCCGCTTAGGTCGGCGGGTTGTAATTTTTGAATTGTAATGACCCTTTTGGAACTGTAAACAACTTTGTAAACATTTATTATGGGATCCCATGTATAGTTTAATGTTTTAAATGAAACATCCATTCCTTTTAACTGAAATTTTTAACCCTGGACCAGTAATCACACCTAGATGCATGTTTATGACCTAATGGATCATTTAGCGAGTTAAGCACTATTTAAAATAAACAGTGTGACAATCTTGGCTAACTAGTGTTAGGAATAATAGTTTTGCCTCAATGGAAATAGGTAAGATAATACAACTCTATGCAATAATATTACAAATAAATATTGATTGATTAAATAAAGTTACAACTCTATAACTGAAAAAATACAAATAAACAAAGAAAAGGAAGAAGAAGAAGAAGAAGAAGAAAAAGAAGAAGAAGAAGAAGAAGAAGAAGAAGAAGAAGAGAATGGTGAAAGATACAACTCTAAACAAAAGATTACAAGTAAAGTAAAGGGTTTGAAACAAAAGAAAAGAAGATTACAACTCTAAACAAAAGTTACAAGTAAACAGAAAATGAAAATAAGAAGAAAATCAATAGAGAAAAATGTAAGAACAAAACAAAAGGAAACTCTCACTTACACAACCTAAGTGAAGAGTGTTGGGGATCACCAACTTGAACAAGGTTTAAAATCTTTGTCCAAAAGCTTATTTCCCCCTAACTCAAGCACTAAGGGATCTCTCTCTCAGATTATAGGAAATGATTTCTGGAATTATCAAGCCTCAAGTGTTTCTAGCCAAGTGCTCTAATGGATAGAAATGTTGTGTCTTACAAGTGAGCATTAGGCTCCTATTTATAGAGTTTTGAGACACCCTTTGAATTTAAAATTCCACCAACCCCCATGGCTGTTACCAATGATTAATTGGATGTTGGAAACGCTCAAAATTGGATAAAACTGAAACTTGGAATATGCTGCCAGCCACTTGGGTCGCGGCTTGACAAACAGGTGCCGTAGCCCTTAGAGCGATCCTGCCAATTGGGCCACGGCCCTAGGCCTTTTCCAGCAACCAATTTTTCAAATTTTCCAAAACGTTCCAAATTTATTCCCAATTGATTTTGTAACTTCCATACACAATATGGGAGTTCAAATCACATCTCTATCAGGCATTTCTCATATGGCTTTAGAAAATTCATCTCAATATTGTGTAACAACAAATCTACACAATAATGGGTGATATTTGGAAGTTACAAATTTGTGACACCAAACATGTTACATATTTGGATATATCTCATATATCTAAATATTGTAACTCTCTATTATATGTTACAATATGTGACACTCTTTGTCACATTTATTTCATCTAAAACAATAATATAATATTACATTATATTATAAAATAATATAACAACCAGGGCGTTACATATACAGTGATTCACAGTTGGTAGTGAATTAGATCCTAGGAGAATATCAGGCCAACGGGTTGAAAATAGTCGCGTATCTTAACAAAGAAAAAGACTTGTTAGCACAGTTCTAAGAGTATACTTTGCAACAAGTACCTCGTGACCAGAACTCCAACGCAGACGCATTAGCCAAGCTTGCAAACACCAAAGATGTTGATACACTAAATATAGTACCAGTCAAACATTTGGCAACTTCTAGTATACAAGTTGACTCCACCATGATCATACACGCGACAGACACTTGGATGACTCTCATCATTAAGTACCTCGAATAGGGGTTATTAACGATTGAGAAAAATAAATCGAAGAAACTACAAAGGCAGTCTAATCATTTTATACTGGTCGATGGCATTTTGTATCAGCAAGGATATTCTTTGCCATTATTATGATGTATCCCCAGGGAAAAAGCTAAAGAAATATTACACGAGGTACATGAGATATTTCGTGGGGACTATGCTAGGGGCAAAGCTTATCAAAAAAGATTCTACAGCAAGGGTATTCTGGCCCACTATGAATGAGGATGCTATGGAATTTGTGCAAAAATGTGATAAGTGCCAACGATTCTCCAAGATACCTCGAACAACTCCAAATGAGTTAAAACAGATGCAAAGTTCTTGGCCTTTCGCAGTCTGGGGAATAGATTTGATCGGATCTTACCAACATGAAAATGGGGTGTAAAATTTGCAGTAATAGCTGTTGACTGCTTTACCAAATGGGTTGAATCTGAACTACTCGCTACAATTACGACCAAGAAAGTTTTAAATTTTGTCATAAAAAACATAGTATGCCTTTATAGATTGCCAAATAAATTAGTGTCAGATAATGGCACACAATTTGACAGTGACTTGTTTATTGATTTCTAAGAATGGGATGACATTACCAAAAGTTTCCCATCTGTAGCCCATCCATAAGCAAATGGACAAGTAGAAGCTGTGAATAAGATGATAAAAGACACCCTGAAGAAAAGACTCAAGCAGACGAAAAAGTGCTTGGCCAGAAGAACTATCCGAGGTCCTCTAGTTGTATAAAACAACATCTCAACATCAGCTGACAATACGCCATTCTTGCTTGCTTATGGGTATGAAGCCATGCTTCCAATTGAGTTAGATCCACCTTCATACAGAAGGCTAACATATGACCAGGAAACCAATCACCAGTTACCGATGGAGTCATTAAACTTGATAGAGGAACGATGAGAAAAGGCTCAATTATGAGTAGCAACCCATCAACAAAAGGTCGCTTGATATTTCAACTCTAAAGTACAAGAAAGGAAGTTTGTTGTAGGTGACTTAGTACTTAGAAGGGTTTTTCTCAATACTCGCGACCAGGCTGCTGGAGTCCTTAGGCCAAATTGGGAAGGTCCATATCAAGTTGAACAGATCCTCCAACCAGGAACCTATAAACTTGCTCGCTTAAACGAAAATCTCATTCCTCGCTATTGGAATGGAGAACACCTACGCAAGTATTATCAATAAAACATTTCTTTTTAAAGAAGTGGCTTGTATTTACATGTTTGTTTTTACAAGTCTTGAACAAGGGCTGGCCATTTTTGGCTAGTCTCTTATAAGTGTAAGATCATTTGATCACTCGTACATACACAAAATTTTGTCCATTTTTTTATGAGAAATAAAAAGAACTGTGTGCAGCCAGTTATTCTTGCTAATTATTATATTTTTTACAAGTATTTGCTCATTACGTGTGTTGTTTTGCTATATTCATAAAATATTTATAAGATATGCGAGCAGTTATGTTCAAAGAGGTATTGGTCTATGGCGAGTGACTGAGCACCTTAAGCCCCTCGATCACTTGGGGGGCATATAAGATACTAAGTTATGCAAAGCATATGAAAATATGTAAACACATGAGCAATATAAGGGAAAACATGCAACAACACTTAGATTATTTTTTCAAATTTTTTTTGCAAGGAAATATAAAGTGTTATGCTAAGTTCAGTCATGCGAGCAAGTGTTATAATGACAATTATAATACTAGAATTTTTTTTTTACACCACGAGTAGCACTGCTAGGATGTAATATAAACAATTAGTATAATATAGAATGTAAAACTGCCCTATGTAGTGAATTATCTCAACACCACGAACATGTTGCCTGGGTGATGTATTTACAGAATAAAAATTAGAAATATAAAATCATTGAGCAGGAGGATTCTGCTATGGATACTGGTCGACGGTAGCCTCGGCTTCGTCCTCCACTAAGTGAGCAGCGCACCTAGCAATCTCCGATTCTTTTATCTGCTTCGGAAGACAATCAAATTTTCATTTTGAATATTTTTTCCAGAACATATAAAAGAAATTAAAGGTTGTGTTTTTCCTTTGACTTAAGGGCTTTTTCTAGGTCCTCTTTTGCTGTTTTCAGCTCTTTGGTCAAGGAATTAATGGTGTCCTTTACAGTCTGTTGCTCGGTGCCCCATTTCTTCCTCTCCTTGGCCCACCTTTTTTGCTCCTCAACAAATTTGGAGTTATCCTCTTCAACACGTCTCCACTTGTTGTTGCCTGCAATCAGCATAAAAGTTTGAAAGCTATGGTAGTATGATAAAAGGTAATAAGTATTGAGTAGTGAAAATAAAATTAAGAGAGAACTTACGTCGAGAACCTCATTAAAACTCTGACCAATCACCTGGTCAAATTTTAAGGTGGGAAGAGAAATAAACGCCTATTTTCTTAGCTTATGCTTTGCCAAATTTTGCAACCTGTAGATGGTGGAGTTGGAGGTGCTGCTCAGCATCTCATTTACTAAGGGTTCTCCTACCTGCACGACGGAGGACTCTAGACGAGGAGAGGGAGGAGGAGTTGTTTTCATGGAAGGAGGGGGGGTCATCTTCTTATTCAGGGGAGTCTCTGCTGGTCTAGACGTTTTGCTCGGAGGGGCCTCGCTCAGACCTCTGACTTTCTTTCTGCTTAATTTATTCGAGCCAGCAGCTGCACCACCTAAGGCATAGAGGTCGAAGGCATTAGAAGCCTGCTGTTGACGGTGAAATCTCGTCAACGATATAAGGTTAGAAAATTAAAACTGTATTGCCAAAGGTATCTTGGAAAAAGATGGAGTAAACTTGAAAGAGTAAAAATGAAGAACTACAATGGAGTCGAAATTGTATATTACTTAACAACCTTAGCATATAATCAATTTCCCAACCCCTTTTATGGAGGGGTGATGATCTATTTATACTGGAGCTCTAATGGCTCCCCATACATTGTGGTCCCAGGGGACAAGATTGTACGTAGGTACATTGTCAGGGTAGTGGCAAAGGTCGTAGTGGAGCAGAAGGTTATGGTGTCGACCTGGTACATAGTCAGAGGTATGCATGTAGTGCTTCCACTCTCTGTACAAATCCGTACCTCCACTACTTGTAGGATACAGATGTCAGAGTCATGTCGTTTCCCTTTTTCAGGGTTGTACATCTCGTGCTTGTACATTTATCTCATGCCTAATGGTCCTCCTTACCTAAATATCTTCTCTAGGTTTCATTATATTTTAGTAAGTGTCGATCCATACTTCTTTTATCTCATCTTCACCTCCAGGCACGAGGCGCGGAAATAGGCATGTACGAGGCTTGGGCATGGGTCTCACAAGGCGAGACCCTTGATGCCTAAGTGAGTATCCAGGTGTGACTTGGGCATTCATGAGGCTCGGGGATGGGTCTCACGAGGCGAGACCCTTGGTGCCTAAGTGAGTACCCATGCATGACCCAAGCATTCACGAGGCTTGGGGATGGGTCTCACAAGGCGAGACCCTTGGTGCCTAAGTGAGTACCCATACATGACCCGGGCATTCACAAGACTTGGGGATGGGTCTCACAAGGCGAGACCCTTGGTGCCTAAGTGAGTACCCATGCATGACACGGGCATTCACGAGGCTTAGGGATGGGTCTCGCAAGGCGAGACCCTTGGTGCCTAAGTGAGTACCCATGCATGACCCAGGTATTCACGAGGCTTGGAGATGGGTCTCACAATTTGTGAAAAGGGTTGCATGAGGGCCACAAGGCGATGGTGGCGCGAGGCTCCTTAGTGTGGTCGTACCTCACGAGACGCACACGGTTGTGGTGAGGTGTGTCTTGCTGTGCGAGGCATTGGCGCGCATTTGGGTTGCGAGGCACGCGAGCGAGGGTAGCCTCGCATAGCGAGGCCCTTGTGACCTTGGTAGGCGCGCGCGGGGGAAGGGCAGCCTTGCGTAGTGAGGCCCTTGTGGCCTTGGCAGGCATGCGCGGGGGAAGGGCAGCCTCGCGTAGTGAGGCCCTTGTGGCCTTGGTAGGCATGCGCGGGGGAAGGGCAGCCTCGCGTAGCGAGGCCCTTGTGGCCTTGGTAGGCATGCGCGGGGGAAGGGCAGCCTCGCGTAGTGAGGCCCTTGTTGCCTTGGCAGGCGCGCATGGGTGAAGGGAAGCCTCACATAGCGATGCCCCTTAGGTCCTTCTGGGCATTTTCGCTAAGAGCAAGATATTGGGCTGCTTTTCTTGCCCGAGGCTAATTAAGGGTAACTGTCGACTATGGCTCTAGTCAATTTTTGGCATCCACACCTGCATAACTATAAAAGGATCGAGAAGATAGTCAAATATTCACAAGAATAAGGAAAAATAAACAAGGAAAAATTATAAGTTATATACCTGAGCTATGATTACTGGTTACTACAATTTCTAAACTACTACTGCTACAAACACTATATGCCTCAAAGAATGCCGAATTAAAGCTACTGGTCGAAGAAATAAAGTTGCCATCCTTATCGAACAGACTCTTTGGGATGGGCAACATATTTTGAAGAATAAAAAACTTTGTATCATTTTCATCTCAGACGAGTCGTCTACTCGAACAGGGTGCTAGGGAAATTTTTGTTTTCCCTTCCCGTGGAAAGTGGGTTGGTGTTGATTGGGGGGTGGAGCTAGGTTCCCTGATAGAAACCTCAGTTGCTAGATGCCTAAGGGGCTGAGAGACGTCTTGGAGCTGCTCGGAGGGGATTTTCTCCCCAGTGCCTTCGTTGGTGACACTCCTAGTAGTGGACTCCCTCACCTCTTGATGAGGTTCCAAAAGGTCGACCAACCTTAAATTGTTTTCTGTAACAAGCTATTTGACACTCTTCTCGATTGATGTCATGCTGGCCAAAGTAGCGACTCTCTCTACCACTGCCTGGGTAGGATCTGGTCAGTACCATGGCTGTAAATTGAAAGATTATACTAAGACATAAACATAAAGAAGCGAATAGTAAATGGAAAACGATCATTGTGAGAAGCATTTACCTCCCATGTAAAGGACAAGTTGTCCGCGACCAGGTCGGTCATAAGAAAATACTCTTGAAAGTATTTTCCTACAATGGATTTGTAGCTTATGTCTGTAAGGACGGTGCAGGCAGATTATTGGTGGAAGAAGTGGAAGAACCCCATATTATTTTGGTTGGGGTTGGACTTAAGATCAAAAAGATAATTGATCTCATGGGGAGTAGGTGCAGGCCACCGTTTGTGGTAGTAAATGATATAGAGTGCAGATAACACTCTATATTCATTTAGGGTTATTTGGAAATGGGCGACGTCAAAGTAGTTCACCACCCCCTGAAATAATCATGTAGAGGCAAGATCACCCCTGCTTCAATGTGGTACCCGACCAGGTGCTATAAGCACCGTCAAGCACGTTTGCCCTCTGGTCGGTTGTAGGCTTGTATAAAGTAATCACATGAAGGTCATACTTCTTGGGATACTTAGCCACCATCCTGATCTATATGACACTAGGAGGGGCAATGTACCAATGTGCATTCTTTTTGTTAATGCCCTCTTTGACAAGGGCATGGGCAAGAAGCAGCTCAAGGGTCTGCTCAATGGTTCCTTGCTGGGGGTTGGTCGATGGACCCTTAGAATTGGCCGCAATATGACCAATGTGAGGATCAGGGGTCTTTTTCTATCACTGGGATACCTGTTTGATTCTAGCCATGGATGGTTTGGGTCTTTGGGGTCTATGTCGAGGACGACTAGAGGAATGGAGTGGTCTAGAAGAACTAGTCAGTGGATGCGGTCTGGAAAAATTGGTTGATGGATTTGGTTGTGGTGGAAATTGGGAAATAGGCAAGATGGGTTCTCGGTGTCTTCGATATGCAAGGCTAGAAGATATTCTTCTATTGGCTTCTCACTTCCCCAATAATCATTCATGAATATCTAAGAAGGAAAAGGGGGAAGTGAGAATCTATTACCAATAGAATATATAAGACTAAGGAGAAAATAAATGATGATCATCGTATTTGAAGACAAACAGATTGAAATCTACGATCAGAGGAGGAAAGAGATCAAAAAGAGAAAATGAAAAGTTTATTTTCACCTTCCTAACAGGTGGAAAAACCCATATTTTTTTGAAATCCTAAAATCTAAATTTTACTTTGATTTTTGGCCCAAAATTAGTCGTAATATCCTAATATACTCTTCCTAATGTCTCTACATGCCTAAACACTACCTAAAACACCATTTTAAGCCCAAATTCATACATATTTTTTTACCATAAATGTTGGGTTTCTCAAGACACAAACAAGAACTTCAAAACGACAGTTACAAAGATGAGGAATCATGGAAATAACATGAAAAAATTGTCAAAAACCAGAAGAAAGTTGATCGAAAACTTACTTGGTCTGAAAAATGTTGAAGAAATCATGTGGAAAATGCTTAAAAAGCCTAGAATTCATCTCAAATTACTTTAAAATAGTTTGAAAAAGTGTGAATGTTCTTGAGAAAATATAATGCAAAGGTAAAAAGTGAGAAGAAAAATGATGGGTTATTTATACTAAGTATGGAAGGTGAAAAGTCATGATTAAAAAAGAGGGCTTTGGAGACATTGGGAAGTACGAAGCTGTTAGTTTTTCCTTGGAAATCATTAAATCATGATTACTTACCTTTTCGAGGAAATAAATGTACTGCAGATTTGATAGGTCAGGGATTGCCGGTTGAGTAAGTTTATTTAATATTGTTCGCATCATAATAAACTTGGGGGAAAATGTTTCCCTAAAATTCAGCATGATGGCATGGCATAAAAATGGGACACGTGGAAGACACATGACAACTCATTAATGAAGGACTGGTCAACCCAAAAATAGATAAAATAATAGGACTTATTATTCTAAATGAGTTTAGAAGCTAGGTGGAGCAGCTGGCGAAGTAAGCTGGATGCAGGACACGACCAGAGTTGCTCGATGGAACATGAAAAAAAGCTCAAAATCAGTTAAAGCCGAGATATTTATGTGATAATCATTTATTTTGTGTTATTATATTCATGTTTTTTACGTAAATTATGGAAGGCCCATGGCCCATCTATGTACATTACAAAGCCTATAAATAGAGGACTCATTGAATCATTATTGTCTATGCTGTAATTCTTGACTTCAGAGAGTTCATAGATTCAAGTGATGTTATACGCGTATCTTGTATTCTTTCTCTTATTTGTGAAACTTGGTTGATTCCATTCATCTAATCGCAGGTTTTGGGAACTTTACATAAATATTAGTACTAAGTGGATGTAGGTTATTATCGACCATCGGGGCCAAACCACTATAAAATTTGTGTGTCAAATTTTATTGGAAAGTTCAGTTCTTATTTCATATAATTTATTTGACTCAGTGTCATTGATGAATTTGTGGGTCAACACATCCACATACACTTCCATGTTGTTTCTGATTTGTTCGACGGACATACGAATTACCAATCTTCGGTATGTCATTTCTGCATTATTTAGCCCGAATGGCATCACATTATAATAGTATAGTCCTTTATCTGTCATAAAGCTTGTGTGTTCTTGGTCGGGAGCATGCTTTGCTATCTGGTTATATCTAGAGTAAGCATCCATGAATGACATGATGTCATGTCCAAATGTTGCATTAGTGAGCTGATCAATTCAAGGCACTGGGAAACAATCCTTCAGGCATGCCTTATTCAAGTCTGAATAATCAATGCAGTTTCACCACTTCCCATTCAGATTAAGGACTAAAACCGGATTGGCTATCCAATATGGGTAAAACGCATCCCTTATGAAGAAATTTTCCTTTAATCTACCCACCTCTTATTTTAGAGCTTGTTTCCTTTCATCATCAAGGAGTCTTGTTTTTTGCTGTTTCATGGGGAAGCTCTAATATATGTTTAATGCATGAATTATTATGTTGGGACTAATCCCAATCACATCTGAATGGGACCATGCAAAAATATCCTGATTTTCCCTTAAAAGCGTATTAATTGTTATCTTGCTTCCTTAGTGAGGTTCTTTCCAATCTTCACAACTTTGGTGACATCCTTATCATTGAGTTCCTTGAGTTCCTCTATTGGGCCGAGATCGGCCTGCTTTTCTCCCATTCTTGGGTCGATCTTATTCTCGACTTTGAAAACTCTCTCTTCAATCTCCTTGATCATAACTAGTGCTTGGGCACTAGATTGATCTTTCCCCATCATGGAGATGTTGTAGCATTCTTGAGTTGATAATTGATCTCATTTCAATGTCCCAATTCCACTTGGTGTTGGGAATTTTAACGCCAAGTGTCTTACTGACGTCACTGCCCCCAGCCCAATCAGGGTTGGTCTCCCAAGCAAGACGTTGTAAGCAGATGGAGTATCCACCACTATGAATTCAAACATCTTCATAAGCGAGGCTGGATATTGTCCCAGAGTTACTGGGAGCTCGATTAACCCTGTACTGGTTATCCCTTCTCCTGAGAATCCATACAGGGTAGTCACACAAGCTTTTAAGTCTCGAACTGTCATACCTATTTTCTCCACGTCTTATAGAGGATGTTCACCGAGCTCCCATTATTGCACTCGGTGGACCCTCTTGTTGTTGAGTTTGATGGTTATGACCAATGGGTCATTATGGCGAAATTGGACGCGAGAGGCATCGTCTTCCGTAAAGGTTATCGGTTAGGATTCGACCCTTTGTTGCTTTGGAGCTCGAGGCTCTGGAACATTAGGAGATCCATCTCCTGTTTGCAACCTGCACATATATTTTTTGAGCATTCCTGCCTGTTCCATCTATGTGGGGTCCCTCGGATATGGTTATTAAGTCTTCTCCATCAATTGGATAGGGTCGATTGTCTTCCCTAGTAGGGGATGCTGCAACTTGAGGCTACAGTGTAGGCTGGGCCAGAGCGGCCCTTTAATTTTGCAAAGCCTGAGCTTGATTATTATTTTTGTTTCAGACATATTGTCGGAGGTAGCCTCTCGAGATCAAACCTTCAATCTCATCCTTCAACTACTTGCATTCTTCAGTCATGTGACCAATATCCCTGTGGAATCGACAATATTTATTTTGATCTCGTTTAGCGTTGGTTACGCATTGCTTCAGGTCGCCTGAATGGAACTTGGTTTTCATTTGCCATGTATATCTTCTCCCAAGTTTCTGTGAGCTCTGTATACATGGTGTAAATGGAGATATACTTATCTCCCTTTTTCTTTTATTCCCATTTGCCTCAGGAGTGTGATTTTTCGTTTGTCTTCCGTTTGGAAGAATTGTCACTAGAAGGTTAAGTCACAGATGGTGCTACCGAGCTTGTTGTTGAGTTGATGTTCATCGTTGTAGTTATTGGGGCTAGAGGCGTTAATTGTAGCATCAACCTGACCTCTTCTACATTGATGAACCCCAAAGTTCGAAGAGTGAACTCCGCTATGGTTTGCACCAGTTTTCATTGCAAGTCATCCCAGAAGGGGCTTGTGGGCAAGATTATAGCTCGAATATCCATTAGATGGCTATTGTCATCAACATCTTGAGCTTGGGATGCTTCGATGTTGAATCTAGCGAGATAATTCTTAAGCGACTCTCCAGGATCTTGTTTATGTTTGTTAGGGAGTAAGCTTCAGGATTGATGCTCTTTGCAGCTTGAAACTAGTTCTTAAACTCTTTCAACAATTGTTCCCACGATGAGATAAAATGTTGACAGAACTTGTCGAACCAACTTTTTGCAGCTCTTGACAACATTGTTGGGAAGAGCATGCACTGGGGTTTGAGGCCAATATTACTGGCTCTCATCACTATATTAAGCGTGCTCAAGTGGCTACCAAGGTCGATATTCCTATCATATGGTGCCACATGGGGTATTTTTAATCCATGGGGGAAAGGTGTGCTTGAAATATGAGGAGTGAACGGTTCAAGTTCCTCATCCGAGTCATATGCTTTCTCCTTATCTTTTCCCTCTTGAAGGAGCTTGAACTACTCCTCGAGTTGATTTATCCTTTCTTGGACCAGATCTATTGGGGGCAGAGCCTTCACTACTAGAAGTTGGTTATTGTTCCAAAGAACTCCAACCCCTTGTTATAGTATCAGGTTATAATTATTCCCATACAAAGGTTGTAAAGGCTCCCTTTGGCCATTCAAATTTTCCCTCAAGTCCGAGTTTGGCTGGTTGTACTGCCCTAGTTATGGTTTAGGTGGTCTTGAAGGTCTGGACCGTTAGGATAATTTGCATAGTATCTTGGTACGATGTTGTAGACACTCACCGACCTACTATGATTCTGACTATCTTCAAGGAAACTAAATATCCTCTCCTGCTATAGTTGGGTATAGTTTCGAGGTGGATTATCCATTTGTACCCTGATCCTAGTAGCACGGGATCTCGACATATGACTTCCAGATGGCTGGGGTTGTCTCGGCTGCCTATGCCCTTAATTTTAACCCAATGCGACCTCATGATTATCCCTTTGTTCAGGCCTAGCCTGAGGGTTTCTATCTCGACTTGCATTCCTTGTACTTTGGGTAGGCCTTTGAGGTGCCCTCTTGCTAGTTCGAGGTCCACTAAAGGAAGGTTGTGGTATGTATTGAACCGGTGATGGATATCTGATCAGAGAGGGAGGATGCCTAATCGGAGATGGTGGTGGCCTCTCATTGTTAGGAGTTCACCTTGCAGGTTCTGGGTTATTATTCCCAGCTGCTTGTGGGGCAGCTCGATTATTCCCAGTATCAGCATGAATCTCTCTGAACTAGTTGGTACGTGTTAGGTTTTGAGATGAAACCCTTGTTTGGTTAGCTCCAGCACTTGCCCTAGCTCTGCCAGTCTGATTTTGTTGGTTTCTCTATTCATCCATCCTAGTCGCAGTACTACCCCGAGGACGTCCCCTAGTCCTCCAAGGGGGGGCTTGGGCTTTAGCTTCCCATCTCGCCATTTCTTCGTTTAACCAAGTAGCCTCGGTTAATCTCTCTCGTAGCCTTTGATTCTCCAACTCCACCATTGGAACATATCTATTAGGATTGTAGAAATCCTGATTTGGTGGCCTGGAACTTTGACCAGGGTCTCACGATTGACCATGGTCCCGTGGTGTTGATGACACACTCCCTTCATCTGGGGTTTGATCATTGACAGGCTACTTTCCAGGTCACCGAGGGTGTTCTTCAGTACGAGGAGTGTTCTCCTCAGGAATTCTGGGAAATGCTCGACCACTTACAGACCCAAGGATATTACCAGCGGGTGCATCCATTATGGTAATGAATGGAAGATTGAAAAAAAATGCTTAATGCTCTCAATGAAAGCACCAAACTGTTGACAACGTTTTTCGTCAACAAAAAATAAGAGCAATTAAGCACTTAAACAATACGGAAGAAAAGAAAAGAATTTTTTTTATGCGGTTTAGTAGTTAAATCTACATAGTCCACGAGTCACTTTTATTAATCTAGTCCGCGTTAAAGCTTGAGATCAATTTCACAGAACTTGAGTACATAATTTTTGCGTCCAAATAAATTATTATAACCTAGGCAATTTATAGACCTGGTTTACAATATATCTCTTCCCTTAATTTTAGGGAAGTTACATAATATCTCAATTGAATTGAAAATATAAAAGAATTAATAAATACAATTAAATATATAGAATATCAAATATCCCTTAAGAATAGGGTTGTTAATATGCAGCTATAACTAATTCCACAATTACAGGGAATGGTAACCATTTGCTTTGGTATTCTGGTGCGCTTTCGAGCTTGCACCACGGTTCGAGCTCACCGCTATATGAGTATTCACCTTCTCATCTGTCAGGCCTTAGAGACTAACTTTTGGAGCGAACCCTTTTATTCGAGCTCACTTCTCATGCTCATACCATACCTGTGATGTGGCATTTTGGTGGATGATGACTAGTATAAGTCATCATACTGTTTGTCTGTTATATGCTCATTCTCCACTCTTTCGGGCCTACATTTCGAGGCTGATAAACATATCTCGAAATTTGGGGTGTAACAATTTCAAATAAAAGATTCAACCCATAAATTGGCTATATGCCACAAATTTTTTACTAGAATTGTAAATCGACATATTATAATATTGGGTAACATAAAATTAGCCAAAATTAGGAATTAATCTAGCAGATTTTAAGCCAAATCTTACATATTATTAGAGTTGCCATCAAAAGAGAGGATAACGAGATTGCGCTTGATTCAGTTAGAGAGTGATGTCAGAGATTAGACATATAGGATGACAAAATCGATAGTTTTCCTTCAGTGAATTAGGATTGATATATTTTATATTTTGAAAAATTTACGTGTATGAGATTTAATAAAAGTTGTTTAAAATAAATCCAAATAAAAGATGGATGTTGAAAGATATATATATCATAAATGAGTTATTATATCAAAATCTAATATATTTGTGGAATTTGTATATATTATGAATTTTTTGCTATTTAATTATTTATATGTGACTTTAGTTTATTAATATTTCTATGATTTTTTTTCTTTCAAATATTTAATTTTTAGATTCTTATATATAAATGTATATAATCTATATGAGTTATTATATCAAAATCTAATATATTTGTGGAATTTGTATATATTATGATTTTTTTGCTATTTAATTATTTATATGTGAATTTTAATTTATTAATATTTCTACGATTTTTTTTTCTTTCAAATATTTAATTTTTAGATTCTTATATATAAATGTATATAATCTATATATATCTATCTATCTATATAAAGGAAAGTCTCCATGAGATGATGTGACACTCTAATTGTTTTTCAAAACACTCTAAAAATCTCCTATATATAGGTTTCATTTTAAAAAAACCTCCTATAAGACTCACTGAATATATATTATATTTCCTTATTCTATAATTTTGTAAATACAAAACCTAGAGGTAGGAGTTATTTAGAAAATATGTATTAACAACAT